>NW_027361679.1:117117500-117677500 GCF_039654945.1 Dendrobates tinctorius
ATATTGATGAACTATCTTTAAAGAGGTTTTCCACTACTATAACAATGACGGCCAGTCTTTGGGATAGGCCATTGATGTCTGATCGGTGGTGGTGATGTGACAATCAGCAGCCCAGACGATCAAGCGACGCCATTTTGGAACCTTCACCCCCTCAAGGAAACTTAGAGCTGTGCTGAGCAGTTTGAACCCACATGTGCTTCATGTGAAATTTGTTTATTTAAAAAAAAAGGAGATAAAATGGACCATACAATTTGTTGTGTAATTTCTCACAGGTACGCTGATACCCTATATGTGGTGGAAAACTACTGTTTGGGAGCTTGGCAGGGCTCGGAAAGGAGCACCAATTGAATTCTGGAGAGCAATTTTAAACTGGAATAGATTGCGGATGCCATGTTACATTTGAAGAGCCCCTGACATGCCAAAACAGCAGAAAGCCCCAAAAATGACCCTATTTTAGAAACTACACCTCTCAAGGAATTCATCTAGGGGTGCAGTGAGCAATTTTAACCCTGAGACGATTCACAGAATTGTATAACGTTAGGCCGAGTAAATGCAAAAATTACCATTTTTTCCACTAAAATGTTGCTTTAAGCTTTCATTTTCAAAAACGACAATAGGAGAAAGTGAACACTAAAATTCACTATACACAATTTCTCCTGAGTACACGATTATCCCACGTGCTATCACAAACTACTTTTGAGGCACAGTGCAAAGCAAAGAAAGGAAGGAGCGTCATATTGGGGTGCAGATGTTGCTGTTCTAGTTTGATGGGGCCATGTCACATTGGCAGAGCCTCTGAGGCGACAGACCAATGGAGCCTCCCATCAGTGACCCCATTATACAAACTACAACCCCCAATTAATTCATCTAGGGGTGCAGTGGGCAATTTTAACCCTGAGACGATTCACAGAATTGTATAACATTAGGCCGAGTAAATGCAAAAATTACCATTTTTTCCACTAAAATGTTGCTTTAAGCTTTCATTTTCAAAAACGACAATAGGAGAAAGTGAACACTAAAATTCACTATACACAATTTCTCCTGAGTACACGATTATCCCACGTGCTATCAAAAACTACTTTTAAGGCACAGTGCAAAGCAAAGAAAGGAAGGAGCGCCATATTGGGGTGCAGATGTTGCTGTTCTAGTTTGATGGGGCCATGTCACATTGGCAGAGCCTCTGAGGCGACAGACCAATGGAGCCTCCCATCAGTGACCCCATTATACAAACTACAACCCCCAATTAATTCATCTGGGGTGCAATGATCACATTGACACCACATGTACCTCAAGGAAATTTATACCATTGGGCAGTGAAGAAAGAATAAAATTACATTTTTAATACTAAAATGTTGTTTTAGCCCCAAAGTGTTTATTTTTATAATGGCTAACAGGAAAAATTGCACAACAAGCAGAGCTCCATTTATTCCTGAGTGCACAAATACCCCGCATGTAATCGGGAACTACTTTTTAGGCACGGTGGAAAGCTCAGAAGGGAAGGAACGCCATATTATAGAGCCAATTTTATTGTTATGGTTTGCAGGTGCCATGACCCACCAGGAGAGCCCATGAGGAGCCAGAACAGCAGAACCCCCAATTAGTGACCCCATTTTACAAATTACACCTCTCAATTTATCCAAGGGTACAATGATCATATTTATTGCACATGTGCGTCACAGAATTTTAACCATTGGGCAGTGAAGAAAAAATAATTAAACTTTTACTACAAAATTTAGTTTTAGCCCCAGATGTCACATTTTCACACAGGGAAATGGATAAAAATGGCAGCAAAAATTGTCCCACAATTTTTACTGAAAGTGGAAATACTCCATATGTGGCTGTACAGTAGTGCTTAGCCACACGGCAAGACTCAGGAGGAAAGAGCGCTATTTAACTCCTTGACCACAGATTTTCCAAGAAGAGATTACAGACTTCAACTACAAAGCCCCTAAGTGCTAGAAGAGCAGAATCCCACCTCAAGAGAGATTTACACAGAAACCCCGATGCAAGCACTCAGCGTAGAGGGCAGGATAAATGTGAGCAGAGACTTACTGAGATCTTTGGGAGGCAAAATGAACAAATCAACAGCAGGTCAAGAATTTGTTTTACTTATTTTTTATACTGTTCCTCGTGCAATATAAGTGATTAGACTACATTCTTCAGGTTGGTGTGATTACAGATTTATATAGTTTCTTTTCCTGTTTATTAATATTTATTTATATAGCACCATTGATTCCATGGTGCTGTACATGAGAAGACGTTACATACAAACAGGGTTTGCCTGCTATCACACACTAAAAGACGATTTTTTTTTGCAGCTCCTTAATTTGAGTTAGGCCGGAGTCACACTACAGTGAGATACGGCCGAGTCTCGCAGGTTAAAACCAAGCTTTGGCGACGGCACTCCGGAGCGGAGCGTGCAGCTCCATGTATTGCTGTGCGGCTACACGCTCCGCTCCAGACTGCCGGCGCCAGAGCTTGGTTTTAACCTGCGAGACTCGGCCGTATCTCGCTGTGTGTGATCCCGGCCTTATAATTTTTCCACATTTCTGCCAGAGTCATGTGAGGGCTTGTTTTTTTTTGAGGGACGAGTTGAAGTTTTAATACTGGTTTAATAATGGTTTTTGTACCATTTTCGGACACATTTTTGATCACTTTCTAGGTAGAATGAACAAAAACAGCAATTAAGGAATATTTTTTCTTTTTTTTCCTGTTCACCATAGGGCAAAAGTGATGAGATAGCGTTATTTTTCAGGTCCGTACAATTACAGCCGTACTGCATATTATGCTTTTAAGTTTTGCTACCTTTACACAAAATCTATTTGATAAGATTGCTTTGCATTGCTGTATTTTGAGAGCTATAACTTATTATCCCACTGACGGAGCCGTACGGCGGTTTATTTTTGAGCATGACAAGATGGCACTTTTAGAGATACCATTTTTGTTTACATTTGGTTTTTTTTATCACATTTTATTCCACTTTGTTCGATGGCATGATGAAACAATCGCTTTTGGTTAATTTTTTACAATGTTTATTGCAGGAGTTAACTATTGTGAGTTTTATAGACTAAGTTGTTTTGGACACTATACCAAATATTCTATTTTTTATTTTTTTTTAAATATTTTTACAATTTAAAAACTTTGTTTACTATTTTACTTAGTCCCTCTATGGGACTTTAATTTTTATCACTCTGATCGCTAGTATAATGTATTGCAATGCTTTATACCTGCCAGTGTTACACTGACTATCAGGCCCCCTCCCAACCAGTTAAATGTTACAATATATATTGATCATGGCATTTAGGGGGTTAAACAGCCTGGAGCAGGATGGACACCCGTCCTAGCTTTGACAGCCGGGGCTCGGCTATCGCGTAAGCTGAGGACCCCGGCGATTGCAAAGGCATAGCTCCTGTGCAGCGAACGATCACCCATAAGTCATCGGTTAACAGCCTTTATCCGACCATGACGTATAGATACATCACATGTCGTTAAGGGATTAATGCAATTTCACTGTGAGTTTGCTCTACAGAGTAAATTTTACATAACTTATAAGATAACGTAAGGGGAAGAGGTTTTACGCCACTCACCTGGTGTTGCAGGAATGCCAAGAATCTCTTTACATAAGTTGCTATATTCATCAACAGGGTCTACATTTCTCTGCGTGTGAAGCACTTGGTCTATTTTTGCTAGCACGATTTGCCGAAGATTCAGAACACCTGCAAGGTATGGGAGACTCCATAACTGACAGCACAGAAATAAAATTGATAAAGTAACATTCAACAACTGCAATTATAGCCAACAGGGAAGGTTATGAAAGATCAAACTTCTTCATCACCAAAATGACCAGCATACACAAGGAGGAATGAATCTGGCCATTTCAAATTTGTATGACATGCACTAAATTAAGTCCATCACCCAAAGGTAGATTTTAAATGTAATCTGTCACACTTTTTTTTGACTAGGAGCTGCCGGCACCGCCATCAGGGGCTTATCTACAGCATTCTGTAATGCTGTAAATAAGCCCCCGATGTAAACTGAAAGAGAAGATAAAAAAAAAAAAAAGAGTTAGATTATACTCAGCCCGGCATCCGGTCCGGTCCGATGGGTGTCGCGACCGGTCCGTCGCCTCCCATCTTCATACGATGCCGTCCACTTCTTTCCTTCCTGTCGTGGCTCCTGCGCAAGCGCACTGTTCTGACCTGTTGAAGGTAGAGCAGAGTCCTAGCGCCTGCACACTGCAGTATTCTGCTCTGCCCTCAACAGGGCAGAGCAGTGCGCCTACGCCGGAGCCACGATAGGAAGGAAAGAAAAGGACGGCATCGTATGAAGATGCGAGGCGCCGGACCGCAACACCCATCGGACCAAGACCGGACCGCCCCCGGTGAGTATAATCTAACTCCTTTTTCTTCTCTTTCAGGTTACATCGGGGGCTTATCTACAGCATTACAGAATGCTGTAGATAAGCCTCTGATGTCGGTGCCGGCAGCTCATATTCGAAAAAAGGGTGACAGATTCCCTTTAAATGAGCCATACTGTGACATAGGAGATTTTGTACATATAAAAGTCATAATAGAACTATACCTGTTAATGTTACAGTGCGTGAGAAAATATTGCTTAAATGCCTAAGCAAGTGAGATGGCTTTGCTGCACCCTTGGCATAATCAAGTACTTGGTGACCATTAGACCTCTTTGATTTGCATGTTGGGTGCTTCGCCCACTTCTGATTAACACTGCTTGTTTCTCATAGTGAGAACTGTTTAAAGTCATCCTGCGTCTGTGCGCACAGACACTGCCTGTGCTCATTCTCCACCCCAGTTCCTCTCTGCCGACGTCGCAAGCTACACTGATATACATGAAAGTGTAAAAAGTGGTGTCAGAGGATCCATGGAGAATGTGCCTCGACTACAGGTATGGCAGCTGACTTTACATATTGCTCGCTTCGCTAATCAGAAACAGGAAAAGCCCCAAACATTAAAAAGGGGGGCCTAACTGTGCACTAAACCAATAGCCACACCAAGGGTGCACCACGGCACCCTCATTTGAAGTTTTATTTTCTTAGTGTACCAGTAACAGGTACAATGCCAACCAGAATTTTATGCCCAAGCATTGAATATACCATAACCTATGTAAATTTAGGGCACGCTATAGTTTTAAATCCATGCTTAAACCATTGAGGATTTTATACGTCACCTGATTTAGATTTACTAGGAAATCCATCTCTGAATGGTTCATTTTTTGCAGACATCCACATGGTCTAAAAAAAAGCCTATAGTATTTGAAAGGATGCAGCTGGTAAGGTCCTGAACGGAGCATATGCGTCACCGAGGTACCTAGCCTCGGTGATGTAGGACCTAGAAAAACAGGCTCCAGCACAGTCTGGATTTTGGGTTCGGGCTTAAGAGACGGCCATTAGAGCTGGGAAGGAATGGCTGTTGCCACACCTCCAGTTCCAGACCTTGGAATGACCTAGTTAAGGCAGTCCAGCTGCCTAACTAAGAGAGTCTGCGGAGATAAAAAGACCAGCTAGTATGTACAACAGTCTCTGCCAGAGGCTGTGAGAGCAGGATTTTATCCAAATAGGTGAGCCCGTGCTGTTGTGTGAACAGCTTACTTTTTTTTATGCCTAGAAAAGGCAGCTTTGTGAGCAGCGACTGTTTATGGACGTTCAATATACTGCTCGCTAATTGAACACCAGAAACTATTTAATATTTGTAAAAATCACAACCAGCAAGTGACACAGCTTTGCTACGGAGAAGCTGGGTAATTCATTTCCTGCTGCCAAGCATGTCAACCATTCTTCTGACAAGGAGGGACAAGTGAATTATCTATTTAAGGGCTCTTGCACATGTCCGTGTCTCTGGTACATGTGGTGACAGTTTTCACAAGTACCGGAGACATTGACACATGCAGACGCAATCAAGTGAATGGGTCTGTGCACAAGTCAGTGTGTTTCCATGTATCCGTGGGCAAACCACGCTGACATGCCTCTTTTACTGTCAGCACAGGATGCACAACGTCCTGCACACGAAGAACACACATGGATGTCATCCGTGTGACACGTCCCGGCACCTGAGAGGCAGCACTAAATTAAGAGCTGCTCCCCGGCACCGGATGCTAAACATGGCTCTCATCATTCTCCCCTGCTCTGCTGGCGATCAGCGCGAGCAAGGGAGAATGATGTGAGTTGTATTCCAGTGAGAATGACAGCAGGCGGGGCTTTTGGGACTATTATTCCCATCAGCCTACACCTGCTGCCGCTAATAGTAGCAACAGCAGGAGCAGCTGATGGAGGAGTATTCCTCACCCGCTGCCTGCGCTATGAATGAATGAATGAATGAAACTGCAGTGGTTCCCCTGTATTCTCTATAACCAGCCAGGCAGAACCCTCAGCTGTCACCTTCAGCAAGGCTAATGATCAAGAATAGAGGGATCCCCACGCTGGTTTTTTTATTTAAATAAATAATTTATAAAACGGAGTGGGGTCCCCCTTATCTTTGATAACCAGCTTTGCTAAAGCGGACAGCTGGTATTCTCAGGCTAGTAAGGGGCCATTGATATAGCTCCCCCCCCCCAGCTTAAAAATAGCAGCCTGCAGCTGTCCAGAAAAGGCACATCTATGAGATGGCGCTTTGCCGGCTCTTTCCACCTGCCCTGTAGTGGGGTTCATATTTGTGCGGTTGATGTCACCTTTGAGTTGTGAGGTGACATCAAGCCCACGGCTTAGTAATGGAGAGGCGTCTATAAGACACATGTGCATTACTAATCCTAAAGTTACATTGTAAATAAAAGACACAGCCAGAATAAAGTACTTTATTAGAAATAAAACAAAACAGTTTTCCATTTTTAATTAAAAACAGCAAACAGTTATACTCAACTAACTCCTAATTCTACTGAAGCCCTCGTCTCCTGTAATAAACCAAAAATAAAAACATTATCCCTCACCTCTTCGTTGTTCTGTCCCACGCCGTAATCCATGTCTGGAGATTAATAGTTTTCAACCTGGACGGTGCAGGATGCGACAGTCCAGGCTGAGAACTACTGGTGAATGAGCTGCTGCGAGAGCAGCATCACTGACCAGCGGTGACATCATTAAGGTTACCTCCGGTCAGTAATGCTGTGTTCTGAGCAGCGCTGAACTGCAGTGACCTCAGCACCATGGGAAAAAGCCAGTGATGATGTCGCCACAGTTCAAGCTCAATGTCTTCACAGCAGATCACCTTGAGAATTTCTGAGTATTGCCTGGCTGGTTATAGAAAATAGAGGGGAACCCACGCCAGGTTTTTCATTTATTTATTTATAGCGCAATCGGCGGCTGATACTCCCATCAGCCGCTTCTGTTTTCACTGTTATTAGCAGCAGCAGGTGTAGGCTGATGGGGGGTAATAGTCCCATCAGCCGCCTCCTGCTGTCATTGTGATCACTTGAATACAACTCTCATCATTCTCCCCGGCTTATGTTGATCGCCAGCAGAGCAGGGGAGAATGATGAGAGTGGTCTTCAGCATCTGGCGCGGGGGAACAGCCCTTACTGTAGCTCTTCTTCCCTGGTGCCCGTCCGGGTGGTACTGATGCAGCACACTGTTGCTGCAAGTATTACACACTCAGTTATCTCCAGTACAGAAAAAACAAACGTGTGAAACCAGCCTTAAAAAGCTATTATTTCAGTCCACATAAGGAAAGTCAACCTGCACTTGTACTATATACTAAACGTATTTCTGTATATAGTGTGAATCATGGCCCTTGAAACTCAGCCTTTGGTTGGGTTTCATGGGAGTAACAACATGGCAGCAACAGAAAAACTTCTGCAGGTCCCCAGCTACCATAACAAAACATCAGCATTACCTAATCAAGTTTATAAATTTCCCGAAAGAATTATAGAGGAACAATGTTCTAAGAAAAGATTCTCCAGAATACAAAAAGTCCCCTTAAAAGGGGTATTTTCATCTAAATGCTGAAAGGGGGAATAACTGTCTACATGGGGTACTCAGGGAACCAGCTGGGCAGGCTGAGCTATGCTATTTCCAGCTCTCAAATAGGAGCACATAGGAGTTACAGAAGCGGCATAGATACACTTTTTGTATATCCTGAATTATGGAAATAGTGTATCTAGCAGCTTACACATCCATTTCTATTGCGACTAAGGAAACCTCTTGGCCTGAGGTGGCAGCAACTAATAGAAACTGACAACATAAATGGACACAGGTAATTTTAGATGTTCTAAGGCTATTTCTACTATTGTTATATCTCAGAAATGGTTAGATTGAAGTTGTATCTCTTTTAAAACATTCCTCGTTTAGCTGGTCTAAAACTGGTATGATTTCATCTGTGGTCACAAAAACGGCCTCGGCTATAGTGAAAGGTTTATATCTAGGCCACGGTCACACGGTCAGTATTTTCACTCAGTATCTGTAAGCCAAAACCAGGAGTGGGTGATAAATACAAAAGTGGTGACGTGTTTCTATTATACTTTTTCTCTGATTGTTCCATTCCTGGTACTGGCTTTTAATTACAGAGGTAAAATACTGATCAAATACTGAACATGTGAATTTAGAACTATAGTATTGATTTAGAACTGAAAGCAAGGACCATACGGGTCTGAAACATCAGCTACGTTGTGGTTTTCCAAGTAGATTGCGGATTTGATGCATGTATTCCTACTAAAATGTTTTAGAACCTGTTAAGTGCCAGTCAGAACATTTGCTTTTAGAGGACTGATCTTTGGCTTCTCCAAGCAGGAGTGTAATTACCAGCCAAGAAAAGCAACAAGCAGACCAATTCCATGTTTAAATATACAAACAATCCCACATGAATATTTATTGCAGAGCTTAAATTTGGGTATAATATCTCTGAATAAACCTTTATCTACTAGAACCTCAATACATAATCACATCACTGACCAGACAAGGATATCTTGGGATTTTTATAAGGTTACCTGTGTTTGCCAGACGTGATTTCATGAGCTTCTCCAAAGTGTCATCAGGAATGGAGCTTCCAGTCTTGTAATGTTTTGACATGCGCTGTAGAGATTCCCTCTCCCACACCCAATTCTCCAACATCTGGGAAGGCGCTTCAACAAAATCTCTTTCCACGTGGGTTCCACTGAACATTGCGAAATCTGCCTGTGGCATGTAGACTGGTTTAAGGTTGCAACTTGACAAACTGGTACATGTCCAACTTAAAGAACCAGGTGGCACTTACCTCAGCACAGATCTGATGCATTACATGTCCAAATTCATGGAAGTAGGTCTCTACTTCATCGTGCTGCAGAAGCGATGGCGCATCCAGGGTTGGTTTAGTGAAGTTGGCAACCATAGCGGCAACAGATATCTGTCTGCTTCCATTGGATAAGAGACACCCAGGTTGTAATCCAAAACAAGCTGCGTGGGAATACTTCCCTTCCCTAAGGCAGATAAAAAATTTTAAAACAATAAAAAGCCTTGTGTAACCTGAGTGACCAATTTTAGGAAAAACATGATGTAGTGCAGGGATGTGCAACCTTTTCTAGTCCCAGAGCCGCGCATTGTCATGTTGCATCACGCCCAAGAGCAGAAACAAAACTTACCAAAATAATATGCCATACATGCCTGCTAGATAGTCGGTCATAAAGTGGAACCTGTGCCTATGGGAATAATGGAAGTCCCCTCAACCCACATACAGCACAGGATAGGGGAAGGCATTGCGCGAATATGGCTCTTCCCATAGGAAACTTAAATTTCAAAATTACAATGTGGAGTTAGGTGGCCATATGTATGAATAATATCTTTCTGAAGCAACAAATGAATCGGGGGGACTTGATTGTCCTAAAATTTAAGGGTGGGCAGGCGATTAATGACTGTATATCACCCCCTTTTCTTTGTTATGGAAACTAGATACACAGCCACAGAAAGGCAAGCAATCTGTGACTAAATGGTTTGGAGCCATATAGAATGGCATAGCAAACCACATGTAACCCCTGGGCCACAGATGAAAAGTAAATTATGTCTTACCGAGGATACAAGTCAAGGTAGAACTTCCCAATGAGCTGTCCTGTCTTTACATCTTTCACAGAGTACAAGGTCACGTCATGATGCCATACGTGAGGACATTTTTCTTGTTGAAATGTCAGACCCAGCAGTTCTTGGTAAATGGCTAGCAGACCAGTAGTCACAACTTCCATTGGAAAGTATTCCTTGAGAAGGTTCTGATCCACACTATATGTGGTCTCCTCCACCTGATTCATATAGTATCGCATGTCCCAGGCATTGATCTGCCCATCATACTCAAGTGCTCTCTTTTCACATTCCTTCTTTTTGAGTTCTATCATGACTTCCCTCTCTTTTTCTCCCAAAGGCTTTAGTTTTTGGGATAATTCATCTGAAAAGAAACATTACATATATCTTAATACAACCAAGTGTGTAGGGCAATATGGATATATCCTTTAATATAACAGAACCAGAAATAAAATGGCTATATTATTATTATAATTATTATTATTGCGCCATTTATTCCATGGCGCTTTACATGTGAGGAGGGGTATACATAATACAAACAAGTACAGTAATCTTAAACAATACAAGTCACGACTGGTACAGGATGAGAGAGGACACTGCCCTCAAGGGCTGACAATCTACAAGGGATGGGTGAGGATACAGTAGGCGAGGGTAGAGCTGGTCATGCAGCGGTTTGATGTATCGGTGGTAACTGCAGGATGTAGGCTTGTCGGAAGAGGTAGGTCTTCAGGTTCTTTTGAAGGTTTCCATGGTAGGCGAGAGTCTGCTATGTTGTGGTAGAGAGTTCCAGAGTAAGGGGGATGCGCGGGAGAAATCTCGTATGCGATTGTGGGAAGAGGAGATAAGAGGGGAGTACAGAAGGAGATCTTGTGAGGATCGGAGGTTTTGTGCAGGCAAGTACTGGGAGACGAGGTCACAGATGTATGGAGGACTCAGGTTGCGGATGGCTTTGTGTGTCATGGTTAGGGTTTTGAACTGGAGTCTTTGGGTAATGGGGAGCCAGTGCAGGGATTGAGAGAGGGGAGAGGCCAGGGAATAGAGGGGGACAGGTGGATTAGTCGGGCAGCAGAGTTTAGAATACATTGGAGGGGTGCGAGAGTGTTAGAGGGAAGGCCACAGAGCAGGAGGTGGCAGTAGTCAAGGCGGGAGATGATGAGGGTATGGACTAGGGTTTTTGCAGATTCTTGGTTGAGGAATGTACGGATCAGTGAAATATTTTTGAGTTGAAGTCGGCAGGAAGTGGAAAGGGCTTGGATATGTGGTTTGAAAGAGAGATCAGTGTCAAGGATAACCCCAAGGCAGCGAGCGTGTGGGACTGTGGAGAGTGGGCAGCCATTTACTTTAATGGATAGGTCCGTTAGGGGGGGGGGGGGTCACGTGAGATGGGGGAAAGACGATTAATTCTGTTTTGTCCATATTAAGTTTTAGAAATCTAGCGGAGAAGAAGGATGAAATAGCAGACAGACATTGAGGGATTATGTTTAGTAGGGAGGTGATATTTGGTCCAGAGATGTAGATCTGTATGTCATCAGCATAGAGGGGATACTGAAAGCCATGAGATTCTATGAGCTGTCCGAGGCCGAAGGTGTAAATGGAGAAGAGCAGGGGCCCTAGAACTGAACCTTGTGGGACTCCGACGGATAGGGGGCACGGTGAGGAGGTGGTGTGCGAGTGGGAGACGCTGAATGTCCGGTCTGTTAGGTATGACGCAATCCAAGATAGGGCCAAGTCTGTGATATCAAGAGATGAGAGGGTCTGTAGTAATAGGGAATGGTCCACTGTGTCAAAGGCAGAGGACAGGTCCAGGAGGAGGACAGGTCCAGGAGTAGTGTCGCTTGGCCTTGGCGGCTAGTAGGTCATTGGTAACCTTAGTTAGGGCAGTTTCAGTGGAGTGGTGTGGCCGGAAGCCTGATTGTAATCGGTCAAGGAGGGAGCAAGAAGAGAAGTGGGAGGACAGTTCAAGATGGACGTGTTGTTCCAGTAGTTTTGAGGCATAGGGGAGAAGTGATATAGGGCGATAGCTAGATACAGAGGATGGGTCAAGAGAGGGCTTTATGAAGATAGGGGTGATTAAGACATGTTTAAAGCTTGAGGGGAAAACACCAGTTGTTAATAATAGGTTGAAGAGGTGGGTTAGGGTTGGGATGAAGACTGGTGAGGTTTGGGATGATGTGGGATGGGATCGGGTCAAGTGAACAGGTATTGAGGTGTGATCTTGAGAGTAGAGTGGAGAGTCAATCTTCTGTAATGGTGGAGAAGTTGGTTTTGGAGGAGGAGGGCAGGGCAGTTAGGAGGAAGGGCACTGGGGGTTGTTAACCAAAACTGTCTCTGATGTTATCAATCTTCTCCTTGAAAAATGAGACAAAGTCTTCAGCTGAGATGAGTGGGGAGGGAGGAGGTGCTGGGGGGTGGAGGAGAGAATTGAAGGTGTTGAATAACTGTTTAGGGTTGTGAGACAGGGAGGAAATGAGAGATGAGAAGTAGGTTTGTTTTGCTGCAGCGAGTGTGGCCTTGAAAGTAGCGAGGGACTGTTTGAATGCGATGAAGTCCTCAATGGAGTGGGATCTTTTCCATCTCCGCTGAGCAGCCCTGGAAGCCCGCCTCAGTTCTTTGGTCAGACTGGTGTGCCAGGGCTGTCTGTTGATTTTGCGAGCTTTGGTATGTTTGAGAGGGGCAACTGATTCCAAAGCTACAGCTATTGTGGTGTTATATAGAGCGGCAGCCGCATTGTGTAGGGATCTTATGTGTGTAAGAGGTAGGAGGGATTCAGACAATGAGTGTAGATCGAGGTGTTGAAGATTTCTGCGAGGGTGTGCAAGTTTTTGAGGTGGGGATTGTGGACCTGAGGAAGAGAGGGAAGAGAATGTAAGTAGGTTGTGGTCAGAGAGAGGAAGAGGTGAGTTAGAGAAGCTAGATAGGGAGCAGAGGCGGGTGAAGATGAGGTCTAGTGTGTGGCCATCTTTGTGAGTGGCTGCAGAAGACCATTTAGTGAGGCCGAAGGAGGAAGTGAGAGATAGAAGCGTAGTGGCAGCTGAGAAGGAAGTGTCAATGGGGATGTTGAAGTCGCTCAAGATGATAGCGGGGATATCAGTGGAAAGGAAATGAAGTAGCCAGATGGTGAAGTGGTCAAAGAAGGTGGTGGCTGGCCCTGGAGGGCGGTATATGACAGCTAGTTGGAGGTTGGAGGGGGAGTAGATGCGCACAGAGTGCACCTCAAAGGAAGGGAGGGTAACAGAGGGTGGCAGTGGGATTGGGGTGAAGGAGCAGTTATCTGACAGGAGAAAACCAACTCCTCCACTATGCTTGCTGCTGGGGCGGGGGGTGTGGGAATGGTGGAATCCACCATACGAGAGTGCAGCAGGAGAGGCTTTGTCAGAGGGGGTGAGCCAAGTTTCGGTGATGGCAAGGAAGGAAAGTTTGTTAGTAATAAAAAAGATCATGGATGAAGGAAAGTTTGTTGCAGACAGAGCGAGCGTTCCACAGAGCTCCTGTTAGTGAGACTGGGGAGGCTGGGGCCGGGGAGAATGTGTATGAGGTTGGAGTGGTTATGGAAAGTTGTGATTGGGCATGGATAGGAGTGTTAAGGTACTGTCACACTTAGCGATGTACCAGCGATCCCGACCAGCGATATGACGCGGTCAGGATCGCTGGTGCATCGCTAAGTGGTCGCTAGTGAGCTGCCACACAGGCAGATCTCACTAGCGACATCGCTGGGGACGGGGGTCGCTACTTACCTGTCACACCAGGCGATCCTGCGTCCTCCCGCCCGGCTCCACGCATCGCTCGTCGTCACAGCAGGAAGCGCCGCAGGAAGCTGACGACGAGAAACAGTCCAGGACGTTCTCGCGCGATCAGCGATAACCAGCGGGGGAGCCGGTCGTAGGTAAGTATCAGACACAGCGATATCGCTAGCAATATCGCTATAACGTCACTAGTTATAGCGATATTGCTAGCGATATCTCTTAGTGTGACAGGCCCTTTAGAAATGACTGTGGGACTGTGGTGAGGAGGACCAGGATTTGGAGAGATATCGCCGGCAGTGAGGAGGAGCAGAGAGAGTGTTAGCAGGTGGGAGCAGGAGAGGGCATAAGGTAGCTGTCTGTGTTTGGAGACAGAGAATTGTATGTTGAGAAACAAATCTGAGGAAGAGGTGAGATGGATTAGAAGGACTGAAGAAGAGATGAACAGTTCCTTGCTTGGTGTAGGGATTAGTGGGGTTATCAGAAAGTGAAGGATTATAGGGGTCAGAGTGGAAACAATCACATATTAAGGCTTGGGTTTCAAGTCATTATCATATTTCAGGTCTTCATGAAGCTTTTTTTTTTTTTTTTTATAAAGTAGTTCCCTAACAAAATTCTGTAAGAGTTGTACCCTTAACAAGTCTGAAAGATCGCATTTTAAACCCACATGTCAAGTGGGAATACTACAGCACTATGTAGTCTGTCCTCCTATCTTTCTTATTCCTTGTTTACGAAGAAGCTACTTGTGCAGGGCCACCCCAGACGCCTCCCGTAGTGATTAATTTCCCACTGTGAAGAGACCGGCAGTGTAATATAAATTTGTATTAGGTACAACTTACTGCTGCAAGTTCTTCATAAAAGTTATCATCACAGAGATTTGTGCTCCAGACTGACACAAATCTGGAAAAGCAGTTACGAGTAGCAACATCATCACTACCACCTAACATTACAGCGGCAAAAAAGGAAAGCAGTTCCAGCCATCACATTAGGGGTGAGTTTTAATTATTTGACCAAATATACATTATAATTTTCAAGTAATTTAGTAAGGCCCTGAATGATGTTATAATTATCAAACTGGCCCTTGGCAAAAAAAAAAAAAATTCCCCACCCCTGGTCTAGCACTAGGTGCTTTGGTGGTCTCTAGCAGGACAGGAAGCAGTGACATTAGTGACATCCCATTCATTGGTCACCTGACCACTAAGGCCCGTTTCACACATCAGTTTTTTCTGTCAGTTGTAATACACCAAAATGGCGGAAAACGGATCCGCCTGCGTATGGACATCAACGTGTGCCACCGGACCGTTTTTTTGACGGATCCGGCGAAGGAAGAAATTTAAAGGAACTGCTGAGAGAGAGCGCCAAAGAAAAATGGCGGATCCGTTTTTTTTTTTTTTTTTGCAAAACGGTGGATCTTGACTGATGGAGACAAACGGAAGTGTGAAACAGGCCTAAGACTTCAGTTGACTGGAACAAGACATCATCAGATATGCTTCTATGGATACCTCGTAAAAGGCCTCAGCAGTCAAGTGGCCGGCCAAAGAACAAAATGTTATTGGCTAGCCAGAAACCATCAGAGTGCCCTGCCGACAGCACTCGCAACCCACAGCGCCCTGCCGACAGCACCCGCAACACACAGCGCCTTACCGACAGCACCCAAAACTACAGTGCTTTCCAGAGAAGCATGCCAAATGGAAATTTCTACCTTTCAACAAAAAGGTGTTTGCATAATTGAAAGCTCTGTTATTGTGTTTTTCTTTTCAGACAAAAGATGATAATGTACAAGTTGTTTTATCTAAACTAAAATCTCAGTATTCAGGTCAACCCCTTAGTGACAGAGCTAATTTTCACCTTCATGATCTAACCAGTCCAAAATTGTGAAATCTGACCAGTGTCACTATGTGGTAATAACTCTGGAACACTTCAACGGGTCCCACTGATACTGAGACTATTTTTTAGCATCATATTGTACTTCATGTAAGTGGTAAAATTTGTTCGATAGGATTTGTGTATATTTATGAAAATATCGAAAATTTGACAAAAAAAATAGAAAATTTAGTAACTTTCAAACTTTGATTTAAAGGCATAAAATCTTAAGAGTTATTAAGTGATGAGTGAACGTGCTTGGATAAGGCATCCGAGAATGCCCGTGTGCTAACCTAGCAGCTTTGGCGTGCTCGAAAAAAGTGTTTGAGTCACCACAGATGCATGTCTTGAGGCTGTTCGACAGCCACAACACATGCAGGGACTATTTACTCGAACATATTTTTCAAGCACGTAGAAGATACTCTGTTAGCACACAAGAATGCTCGGATGACACTTTATCTGAGCAAGTTTGCTTATCACTAAGTTATACCACACAAAATCGAATATATAAAGCTCAATGTATGTGTGTATGTCCGGGACTGGCATCTGCACCGTCGCAGCTACAGCTACAAAATTTTGCACAGTCACACGTCTGGACCCCGGGAGTGTCCTAGGCTATGTTGGGAGGCAAAATTTTAACGCCGCGCGTTCCAATTCACCAAACAATTTTGCCTATTATTCTTATCATTTCTATGGCGTTATTGTCTTTCTGTAAAGCTGGAAATAACACAATTTATTACCGTGCCAACACAGACCACCCTCTGACACAGACTGCAGGGGGAACCCAGTATCACACAGTATAGGATTAGATACACAGCTCAGCAGTCAGTATCACACAGGATAGGATTAGATACACAGCTCAGCAGTCAGTATCACACAGGATAGGGTTAGATACACTACTCAGCAGACGGTATCGCACAGGATAGGATTAGATACACTGCTCAGCAGTCAGTATCACACAGGATAGGATTAGATACATGGCTGAGCAGTCAGTAACACACGATAGGAATAGATACATGGCTGAGCAGTCAGTAACACGATAGGATTAGATACACAGCTCAGCAGAAAGTATCACACAGGAGAGATTAAGGTACACAGCTCAGCAGTCAGTAGCACACAGGATAGGATTAGATACACAGATACACATGTTGTTTATCAAAAGGCTCTTGAATGAGTTGAAAATAAAATAGTATCAATATTTGAGTAATCGTTTAGTTAATTTGTGTTGCAAATCTGTAGTGTTGAATATATGATGTGAAATGTTTTTATGTGCAATATAATCATTATAATTTGTTATAACTAACCACAGTTGGTTACTATGCCCGGGCAACGCCGGGCTCTTCAGCTAGTAATTAATAAACAAAATTTTCCATTTGTCTACTTTACAGCTGCATCTTTTTTTAAAACTTTTTTTTGTTAGGAAGTTAGATGAGTTCAAAGTTGATAAGCAATTTCTATTTTTTTTCTCAACAATTTACAAAATTATTTTTTATTTTATGGACCACATCATATTTGAAGTGACTTTGGGGGCCTACACAAAAGAAAATACCCAAAAGTGACACCTTTCTAAAAACTGTACCCATCAAAGTCCTCGAAACTACATTCAATAAGTTTATTAACTTTTCAGGTGCTTCATCGGAATTAATGGAATATAGAAGGAAAAAAATAACACCCCCCCCCCCCACACACACACACACACAATTTTTTTTTTAATTATTTTAGCCCCAAATTTTTTACTTTCACATGGGTAACCGGAAAACATTAACGCCAAAATTTGTTGTGCAACTGCTCCCGAGTATGCAGATACCCATATGTGGGGGGAAAACTACTATTTGGGCCCACGACATGGTTTGGAAGGGAAGGAGCACAGTTTGACTTTTTGAAAGCAAAAACAGCTGGAATCGAGATAGGATGCCATGTCCCGTTTGGAGAGCCACTGCTGTGCCTAAACAGTAGAAACTCCACATACAAGTGACCACATTTTGGAAACTAGACCCCTTAAGGATTATAGTGAGCATTTTGAACACATAAGTACGACACAGAATTTGACAACTTTAGGTAGTCATATTGAAAAATTTCATTTTTTTTCACACATCTTGTTTTAATCCCAAATTTCTCACTTTTGCAAAAGGCAACACCAAAAAGTAGACCCCACAATTTGTCAAATTTCAGATTTTTTTCACAAATAAATGCAAGTCCTATCGAACAAATGTTATCACTAACGAAGTACAATATGTCACGAGAAACTCTCAGAATCAGTGGGATCCTTTGAAGCGTTCCAGAGTTATTCCATAAATTGACACTGGTCAGAATTGTAAAATTTGGCCTGGTCATGAATATGAAAATGGGCTCGGGGGTGAAGGGGTTAAGATATTAGCCCCCCTAGTGCTCACACAGCTCTGGCAATGTATGCAGGATGCAGAATGCTGGTGAAGCGTGTGCAGTAATTGCAGACAGAACTGCACATGCACGGATATTGGGATGGATAGATAAAACAGGATTTTTGGGTTGCTTACCGTAAAATCTGTTTCTCGGAGCCTTCATGGGTGTATGCTGCTGCCACTAGGAGGCTGACACTATGCACAAAAAAAGGTTAGCTCCTCCTCCGCAGTGTACACCCCACCGACCGGCAGGCGAATTCCTCAGTTAGTGAGAAAGCAGTAGGAGAAGTAACAGAATAGATTGAGAACAAACAACTCAACTGTAACCAACAAACAACATAAGAACAGGAGTTGTAGAACATGGGAGGGTGCTGTGTCCCCCAATGAAGGCTCCGAGAAACAGATTTTACAGTAAGCAACCCAAAACTCCTGTTTTCTCGTTCGCCTTATTGGGGGACACAGAGACCATGGGACGTCCCAAAGCAGTCCCTGGGGTGGGAAACAAACTTCCATCAGGCCAGTGGACTCACCACCGCAGCCTGCAGAATCCTTCTACCTAGGCTGGCGTCCGCCGAAGCGTAGGTGTGGACTGTGTAGAATTTCACAAACGTGTGAACCGAAGACCACGTTGCAGCTTTGCAAAGCTGCAGCGCGGAAGCTCTGTGGTGCACCGCCCAGGAGGCACCCACCGCCCGGGTAGAGTGCGCTCTGATCCCTGGAGGAGCCACTCGAAGCTTGACCCGGTATGCCTCCAAAATTGCCGATCTGATCCAACGAGCAATAGTGGCCTTTGAGGCTGGGTGCCCTTTTTCTCGCCCCATCAGGAATGATGAATAGAGAGTCCGACTTTCGCAAGGAAGTCGTCCTAGCTAGATAGACTCTCAATGCCCTGACTAGGTCCAGCTTGTTCAAGGACCTCTCCCGAGGATGAGCTGGACTCGGACAGAAGGATGGCAGAACAATGTCCTCGTTGAGGTGAAATGAGGATACCACCTTCGGAAGAAAAGAGGGCGGAGGCCGCAGAACTACCTTGTCCTGATGAAGCACCAAAAAGGGAGAGCGGCAAGAAAGAGCCGCCAATTCCGACACCCGCCGGATGGAAGTAATGGCCACCAGAAAGGCCACTTTCCAAGAGAGGAAAGAAAGGGGAACGTCCCTGAGCGGTTCAAAAGGAGAACCTTGCAGAACCTCGAGGACCAGGTTAAGGTCCCAAGGATCCACGGGAGCACGGTACGGAGGAACCGTGTGGGCCACCCCCTGAAGAAAGGTTTTGACCTGGGGCCGGGAGGCCAGCGTCCTCTGAAATAAAACGGACAGAGCCGAAACTTGACCCTTCAAAGAACTGAGGGCAAGCCCCGCATCCAGCCCTGCCTGAAGGAACGCCAGAACAGAAGGGAGTGAAAAAATCATGGGCGCGACGTCATTGGTTTCACACCAGGAGAAATAGGCTTTCCAAGTACGATAATAGATCTTGGAAGAAGGCGGCTTTCTGGCACGGATCATGGTATGAATTACTCGATCGGAGAATCCTGCCCGTTTCAAAACCTCGGTCTCAACAGCCACGCCGTTAAATTGAGCGACCGAGAATTGGGGTGGCAAATCGGGCCTTGAGACAGCAGATCTGCCCTGTCGGGAAGCTGCCAGGGGGCGTCCGCGAGAAGGTTGACAATGTCCGCGAACCAAGACCTTCTGGGCCAATTTGGGGCAATGAGGATGACTGGGATCCCTTCTGCTTTGATTTTCTTCAACAACTTGGGAAGAAGAGGCAGAGGAGGGAACAGGTAGGGGAGCTTGAACTGCGACCAGGGAACGGCCAGAGCGTCGGCGCCCACCGCCAGAGGATCCCGGGACCTGGAGACAAACTGAGGGACTTTTCTGTTGAGGCGAGACGCCAGCAGGTCTACGTCCGGGGTTCCCCACCGACGGCAGAGCAGGTGAAACACCTCCGGATGTAGGGACCATTCTCCCGCTGCGAGACCCTCGCGGCTGAGAAAATCGGCGGCCCAGTTGTCCACGCCGGGAATATGAACCGCGGAAATCGTAGGAACAGATATCTCTGCCCATTGAAGAATTCTGGACACCTCCGCCAGGGCCGAGACAATCCGTGTCCCTCCCTGGCGGTTGATATATGCCACCGCTGTGGCATTGTCTGTCTGAATCCTGAGCGGCAGACCCTTGAGGCGCCTTTCCCAGTGGACGAGAGCCAGATGAATCGCTCGTATCTCTAGGACATTTATTGGCAGAGCTGATTCCTGAGCCAACCATCGACCCTGAACAGTGTGATTGCGGAATACTGCCCCCCAGCCGAGGAGGCTGGCGTCCATCGTGACAATCTGCCAGTGGACGGGAAGAAAGGATCGACCCAAGAGAATGAGGGGAGACGTCAACCACCAGTTGAGAGACTGCTTGATCCGGCATGAAAGACGAACAGGACGATCCAGAGATAGAGCCGACCTGTTCCACCTGGACAGAATGGCCTGCTGAAGGGGTCTGGCGTGAAATTGGGCAAAGGGAACTGCCTCTAACGCCGCCACCATCTTCCCCAGGACCCTCATGGCTGTCCGGAGGGACGGAGATCGCGCGAACTGCAATGATCGCACACCCTGCTGCAGGGAAAGAATCTTCTCTTGTGGGAGAAAGACCCTTGACCGACGAGTGTCGAACAGAAGGCCCAGAAACACAAGGCGTTGAGTCGGGACCAGACAGGATTTTTTCCCGTTGACGATCCACCCAAAACTGGACAGGGTGTCTAGAACGATCGTCAAACTTAGGTGGGCCTGTTGAAAGGAGGGAGCTTTGATCAGAATGTCGTCGAGGTACGGAAAAAGAACGAGACCTCTGATCCTCAACAGGGCCATCAACGCAGCCATAATCTTCGTGAAGACTCTGGGAGCGGTGGCGAGCCTGAAAGGCAGCGCGACAAACTGGTAATGTTCGTGGCGAACCGCAAACCGCAGGAACTTCTGATGTCCGGGAAATATGGGCACATGTAGATAGGCATCCTGAATGTCTATCGAACACAGGAATTCCTGCTCCTCCATGGAAGCGATGACCGAGCGAGCCAACTCCATCCTGAAATGTCGAAGGCGGACTCTCTTGTTGAGTAGCTTGAGATCTAAGATGGGTCGGACTGCCCCGTTCTTTTTCGGCACCACAAGCAGGTTCGAATAAAACCCTGTGAATCGTTCGGATTCGGGAACGGGCACAATTACCCCGGAACTGAGAAGAGAGGCGATGGCCGAAACAAATCCCGGGATTAAGGCCGGATCTCTTTGCGGATGGGATTGGAAGAAACGATCCCGTGGCAGAGAAAGGAACTCGATCTTGTATCCTGTCGACACAACGTCCCTGACCCAAGCGTCCTCCACTGAGGCGAGCCAGACGTCGCTGAAGAAAAGGAGTCGACCTCCCAACTGAAAAGGACCCCTTGGAGACCGACGATAGTCATGCAGAAGTAGACCGTCCAGATCTAGATCTGGATGATCGGCCCTGGGAAGAGTGCGACCGCCATGACGGAGTGGGTCTGAAAGAAACCTTCTTCCTTTCCTGGCGAGCTTGTGGTCTTTGCTGGTTGGAAGGGTTTTCCGCCGCATTGAAACGGCGGAAAGTCCGAAAGGGACGAAACTGACGCCTTGGAGGAGGTCTGCGAGGCTTGGATTGAGGGAGAAGAGAACTCGTCCCCCCCGGTAGCGTCCTTAATAATCTGGTCAAATTGGGACCCAAAGAGGCGCACTCCCTGAAAAGGCATATTAGTCAGAGACTTTTTAGAGGACAAGTCCGCCTGCCAGGCCTTGAGCCAAATTGTACGTCGGATCGCCACGACGTTGCTTGACGCCTGAACCGCGCAGGAGGCGGCATCCAGGGAAGCAGAAAGCAGATAATCCCCCGCATGGGAAATCTGATTGGCGAGATCGGCCAGGTGCTCGGGTTGAGCTTTATCCAGGATGCCCTGACGAAGATCCTCTGCCCAAGTAGCTACGGCCTTTGCTGCCTAAGATGAAGCAAAGACTGGACATACCGCCGCTGATGCCGCTTCAAAGGCAGACTTTGCTAGAGATTCTATGATCCTGTCGTTAGAATCTTTCAGAGACGCCACACCCGACAACGGGAGAACCGTGTTGGTAGAAAGTCTGGACACGGGAGGGTCCACTGAGGGAGAAGCGGACCAGTTATCCAAGAGCTCTTTAGCAAACGGATAGAGCACGCCGAGACGCTTTCCTCTTTGAAAGCGTCTGGTCGGATCTTCCCTCTCCTTGGTAAAAATCTTTCCAAACTCTGAATGGAAGGGAAACACCGTGGATGGTGTTTCCGCCCGTCTGAACGAAACCTCCTGATCTGAGAATTTCGCAGGGGCGTCAGTGATGTCGAAGGTATGGTGAATCGCGGCAATGAGGTTCTGCACCGTAACCGTCATGCTCGCATCCGGGTCCGAATCCAGCTCTAAAACCCCTTCAGATTCCAAAAGTGCTTCGCCTGACTCGGGAGACGAGGCCCGAGAAGGAGACTGCTGGGGACCGTGGGGTGAGGTAGGACGAGGAGAGGACTCCGCCTGGAGATCCTGGCTGGGCCTCTTGCGACTGAGGCTGGCTGGCTCAGATGGGACGTCCAGAGACGTGCTGGGTCCCGCCGAAGCTCCCAAGGGCAACTTATCCAGACCGGCTACTAGGGACTGAGACACCTTGGTGAGGTCTGCCACCGACTGTGATAGAGAGGAGGCCCAGCCCGGCATGGGGGGCTCACTCACCACTGGAGCTATGGATGGCTCCTGAGCGGCGTCGGGCTGAATTGGATTGCTACAGTCCAGGCAGAGGGGAGTGGACTGACCTGAGGGAAGTTTGCGATTGCAGGACGAGCAGGCAAAGAACTTCACTAGCGTGCTAGGGGGAGCCGCAGAGCGGGTACGATCAGACTTAGCGTTAGACATAGAGAAAAATGAGGCAGTGCCGGCCGGTTGGGGGACAGAAGGCAGAGAAGGGTGTCAGTCTGCAAATGCAGAGCTACTCACGGTCCGGTGTCCCCAGAAGGTGACGCTGTCTGATCTGTCTGCAGGATGCGCCAGGCCAAACTGGCTGAAAAAGAACCAAGTGGACGATATTCGGCAGGGAATGAGGTCCGGCTGGCAGGCTGAAAAGATGGCGACCCCTGGAGGAAAGAGCGCGCTCCCAGAGAAGGAAGAAGGGCGGAGCTCGCCGCAGAGATCCCCTCAGCACCGCCCGCCGACCAATGGCAGGCTGGTGCAAGGAAAGGGGGCTGGGAGGGCCTAAGACGGGCGGGAGAAAAGCCCGCTTAGTAGAAAGGGGCAGGAGGCGTGGCCACGACGCAGAGGGAGGCCCGAAAGAAGCCGGGGCCTAAATTAATAGCGCCGGCCGCCTGTCAGCAGGGGGTCGGCGCGGAAGCGCGCCGCAACACCGGCCCACGTCCCTGTCCAGAGCTACCCGACTCCTGCGCCACCCCTGCCGAGATGGAAAAAGGGAGGGGGAGAAGCGCAGAACGAGGCCCGTGAAAACCCGGGGCCTGCATGGATGAGGAGACCGTGGGGGGATGCGGGGTGCGCATGGACCCTAACGTGGTCCCCCTGGCGACCGCTCCAAGAGAAAACGCCGGGGGACCGCCTAGACTGAGGGGGCCTTACAATAAAGGTACCTGAAAATCCCACGCTGTCTGTCTCTATGAAATCCGCAGGCGAGAGGGTGGGAGGCGGGGGGGGGGGGGGGGGGCAAGGACCGTCAGTGTGGCTGGCACCTACTTGTGCGAGGCTCCTGGTCCTGCTCCGGAGACCTATGAGGATACGGGGTGGCAGTACACGCCGTACTCATAGTCTCTTTGTGGGAGTACGGATGTGAGTGTTCACTCCGTATCCCTCCGGAACCTGTAAAGAAACGACGCACACTGAGGTAGATATGGGTCTAATAAAAGACCCGTGTCCACCTCCTACTGACACTAAGCTAAACTGAGTAATTCGCCTGCCGGTCGGTGGGGTGTACACTGCGGAGGAGGAGCTAACCTTTTTTTGTGCATAGTGTCAGCCTCCTAGTGGCAGCAGCATACACCCATGGTCTCTGTGTCCCCCAATAAGGCGAACGAGAAAGCTCAACGGCATAATGCCAGGGGGCCCAATTCCAGAAGATGAAAGTGATATTTTGAACGGAGAATAATTTTGAATAGTTGTAAATTACAAAAATATTTACGGTACACATTTTCTGCTAAATTAAATGTATCTTTTATGGTGGCATAACTCGTTTAAGAGACCCCACTCTCCAGATAAATTAGGCATCCCGGCGAGAAGCCTACACACATTAGTACTTGCCAGTCCCTGCTCCTCAGATGCGTGCCTGCTCACATATTTCCTATTTTTCAGACTATAAGATGCACCGGACCATAAGATGCACCTAGGTTTTAGAGGAGGAAAATAGAAAAAAAAACTGAAGCAAAAAACAGTGTTCCCTATCCTGGTATATATGGCCACCTCAATCCCCATTCCAGTATGCATGGTGCCCTCAATCCCCATTCTGCTATGCATGGTTCCCACAATCCCCATTTTGCTATGCATGGTCCCCTCAATCCTCATTCTGCTGTGCATGGTCCCCTCATCCCTATCCTGATATGCATGGCACCCATCCCCATTCTGGAATGCATGGCCCCCTCATCTCTATCCTTGTATGCATGTCCTTCTCATCCCTGTCCTGGTATGCATGGCCTCCATCAGAAAAACAAACCATAAACCATTCTAATTTCCCTTCCCTGTGCTCCCTCGCAGCGTCCTGTTCTGATGCCAGCAGCTGATTTATGCTTGTAAGCAGCGCATTGCAGTGACGTCATGTGCTGCTTACAAGCCAAGGTCAGCTTCTGGAATACCCACTGTTCCCCATGTCAGGACTATGGGCGTGTGGAGCAGTGAATATTCATCATCTTTAATAGTGGGCACAGTAACCTCAGCAGCTGGCTTCCTCCAGTTGCTGGACGATCACGAGTGCCCGTTACTAAAGGGAATGAATAATCACTGCTCTCCACTACCATGGGTGTGGAGAGCAGTGAATAGTCATTCTCTAATAGCGGGCACATGTGATTGCCCCTCCCCGGCAGGAAGCTGGCGGGTGTAACTAATGTGACCGCTATTAAAGATCAGTGAATATTCACTGCTCTCCACTCACATGGGATTGGAGAGCAGTGAAAATTCATTTCCTTAAGTAGAAGCACACTTCAGAGCCCAGCCGCTGCAGAAAGCCAGCGGCTGCAGCTAACAGCGTGTACATTATTAAGAAAAATGAATATTCACTGCTCTCCACTACAGTGGGCATGGAGAACTGTGCATATTCAAATCTCTTTAGCAGAGCGCACGGGTGTTAGTCGCGGCTGCTGGCTCCTGTGACTCGCTGCTCCGCCGAAGCTGCTACCCCATGTTCCCATGCAAAGCCACAGCAGGTACATCCGGACTAGAACTCACACTTACTTTCCTCCAAATTTTTAGAGAAAAAAAGGGCGCCTTATAGTCTGAAATATAGGGTAGTTAACCTGTCAGACAAGAATTTTTCTGTCCGTGTTTAGGGGTTGCAGGCTGTGCACTCTTTCTACAAACAGTAACACCGACTGGCCACAGTCTGCTCATAGCTGTGCACTAGGGGACAATGTCCAACACTGTAGGATGTAATGTGAATCTACAGCACTTGCCCTGTGTCCTAATGATCAACATCACAGACCTCGGCCTGTCCTTACTGCCATTTAACAATCTGCAATACCCGTTATATATACACACACACACACAATATATAGGTTTCTTTGTAAACTTTAGGTCTAAGGGGTAAGGTTTCTCCTTGTGGAGAGTGACATACCAGCTCTGGCTTGTCAAGGTAAGGAGGCTTACTCGTCGTGCAATGGTCCTCTGGGAAATTTAATATACAAATTGCCTCTTAAGAGAGAGAAAGAGGACTTTAACTCTATAGCGCCACCTGTTGGTAGTAGCGATCCTACAAGTCACAACCGACCCTTTAACGTGCCTTGCCATATGACTTGGAATAAAAGCCAAATCGGAATCTCAGTTTGCAGACACGGTGTTTCGGGCTATTGAACCCTTGTCAGTGGTAGTAGCGAACCTACAAGTTATAATCGACCTTTTAAAGAGTCTTGCAATATGACTTAGGATAAAAGCCAAATCAGAATCTCAATTTGCAGACACGGTGTTTCGGGGTATTGACCCTCGTCAGTGCAAAGTATGATAACTGATGGCTAGGTGAGAGGCTCTGGACTGAGGTCTAAGGGGTAGGGTTTCTCCTTGTGGAGAGTGCCATACCAGCTTCGGCTTGTCAAGGTAAGGAGGCTTATTCGCCGTGCAATGCTCCTCTGGGAAATTTAATATACAAATTGCCTCTTTGGAAAGAGAAACAGGACTTAACTCTATAGCGCCACCTGTTTGTAGTAGCAAAGGGACAATTTGCATATTAATTTTCCCAAAGGAGCATTGCACGGCGAATAAGCCTCCTTACCTTGACAAGCCAGAGCTGGTATGTCACATATTGCAAGACTCGTTAAAAGGTCGATTGTGACTTGTAAGTTCGCTACTACCAGCCGGTGGCGCTATAGCGTTCAAGTCTTCTTTCTCTCTCTGAAGAGGCAATTTGCATCTGTAAACTTTAGTAAGGGCAACACTATTATTGTTAGCTATAAAATGTTCTAATAAAGTGGAAGAGTTCAGGTTTATTTCAGAAAATGGGAGTTCATCTCATCACATTGCATAACGATCTCAAATTGTTTTAAAGGAAAAAGTGGGCTGTGGAGAGGGGCAAGTTTTTATTGCCTTACCTAGAAATCCAGCCACCATTTTGCTGCTCTTTGCCATGTTCATTTCCAATATGAAGTCAGCATGAGTGTCGAACCCAAGTAAACTGCTCTTCTCTTCACGGAGCTTTACAAGTTCTCGAAGAAGATTATTGTTCTCCTATTGAAGCCAATTACAGCAATATTACCAAGATGCCAATGTGAAGACTAGTCTGTCCATGAAGATTAAAGGTGTAGTCTCCAAGATTCAATCCCAATATGTAGTAGGTGTAATAATAGCAAATACCTCCAATTAGCTTATCAGAAGAACCTTACTACATTTCTATGTTGCCTACTCCATGTGCAGGCCATTGCAGTAGCTTAGGCATCAATGGTTACGACCACTTGTATAGTGACAGCAAGTTGATAGTGGTCGTATCCATGGATACCTTATCTACTGCAATGCCCTGCACACGGGGTAAGCGACATAGTGAATCAGAAGAACTACACTACAATTCTAATTGGAGGTATTTGCTATTACTACTACACCTACTACATATTGGGATAGGATCTTGGAGATGGGAAGACCCCTTTAAGCAGGAAATGTTCATACCTCCTTGCAGCGAGAGTTGAAAGCCAACTCCAGCTTTTGCCTAGTGTCCGGGACAAAACATTTTTTCATCAAAGGGAAATAATGAGGATATTTTAAGGTGACTTTTAATTTGCCATCCTCTGCTTTCTCCAGAGAGTTCAAGAAATCATCAGGAAGGCCTCCTGCAAGTCAGTGAAGCAATATAAATTGAGTGCTACCACAGAAAGAAAAAAAGTCCTTACAGAAATAATGATATTCTACAAAACCGAATATAAAACTACATGTAAATTAAGTAATTTATATTCTACCAGAACAGATACATAATGATCTCATTTACTTTAGATCATCGATTACCAAGTACTTTTTATAAATATTCTTAATAGTTCAATAACTGTTGGTGTCCATTGCCATAAACAGCTGAAACATGACTATTGTCACTCAGCATTAGTGCCAAACTGAGAACTCCGCCTCAGCCGTTTTTAATCACAGCAGGACCCTTCCCCTCCATAGAGATAAAGATTTTAGTCCAAAAGAGGATTCACAGGTTCCCATACAGATGAAGACTTTAGTCTAAGAGAGGTTTGGCAGTGTTAGGTCCTGGAAAACGAGAATCGCCTTAACGTGGCTTCCAGGTACACGTGAATTGGCCAGTTTACGCGCTAAGCATTCTCAATTTTTCATATTTCTAGTGCAGTAATGCAGTTCAATTTTCATATTACATGTCTGCAAGCTATGGCGCTACAGAGGGCTGCCTTATTTATTTGACTATATATGAGTTGGTGACTCTAGGTAAGCACCTGTTCTAATGCATATGGGGGCCTTTACTTACAAGTGCACCAGAGCTGCTCTTTCTAATGAAACTTGGGATGGGACATTTCAATATGTCGAAACAGGACCATAATGTAGTGACCAGAAGGGACCTAGTAAAACTTGGATAGTGCAATGCTCGATGAGGACGTGTTACTTCTATTTTTATTACTAATCTGTGCGATTCAAAAAAATAGTTTTTTTCCCTGGACAACACCTTTAATAAACTATTGGCATCTTAAGGCCCCGTCTCACTAAGCAATCTCGGTAGCGAGATCGCTGCTGAGTCACAACTTTTGTGACGTAACAGCGATCTCACCAGCGAGATTGCTGTGTGTGACAGCGATCAGCGAGCGGCCCCCCTGCCGGTATCGCTGATCGCTGGAAGAAACCTCTGGACATTTCTTTGGTCGCTGGGCTCCCACTGGCCAGCACGCATCGCTGCGTGTGACAGGCGGGAGACCAGCGATCAGGTGTAAAAAATAATTAAAAAAATAAAAAATATAGTTATTCTCACCTTCCGACGTCGCGTTCAGCCATCCCGCCTCTCTCCACGCTCCGGTCCCAGTGATCCTTTGCACGAATGACCGCGAGACTTTGTTATCCCGCGAGACTGTGACATCTTGCGGTCATTCTTGCAAAGGATCACTGGGACCGGAGCGTGGAGAGAGGCGGGATGGCTGAAAGCGACATCGGAAGGTGAGAATAACTATATTTTTTATTTTGATTCTATTTTTTACAGGATGGCCAGCGATGCCGGGCGCTCGGCATCGCTGTGCTGATCGCTGGTGAAGCTGTCTGTGTGACAGCTCACCAGCGATCACATAGCGATTTACCAGCGATCCTGACACCTTCATATCGGTGTCGGGATCGCTGGTAAGTCGCTTAGTGTGACGGGGCCTTTATTCAGATGGTGCAAAAAAATCTAAATACTCTCGGATACAAATTTGTACTTGGGCCAAAATGCATGGAACCAGATCATAAATCTGTCCAGAAGTTGAGTAAAGAAAACGCCCAACCTGTAACAAGCTGTCAGTCATTTGCATGACACATACAAAGACAGTGGGCCAGTCTCCAGATGCTGGCTTTTATCAGATGTAGACATAGAAGTGTCCTCATTGTCGGCAAGAAGTTTCCAGCTCTGCCCAATCAAGTTCAGTTAGCTGCAGACCTCATGCCGCTAAACTGGCATAGGCTTTAGTAAAGATGAAGGCGCTGTGCACTGCCAGGCGCTGGTAACGCAGTTTTGCTTCATTTAATATAAATCACTTCCAAATCCTCTTTTCTGACAAAATGTGGGCACTGTAGAAACGCTCCCTGCTTCCATTATGTGCAGTTACATTACAATGAATTGTGAATTATGCATTTCTGATCATTTTATATACACTTGGACTCACCTAGTTCCTCCCTTGAAAACATTAGAAATGTAATATCCTCATTCAAATTTTTACTGAAATCAATCGATAGTGTACTAATCTTTTTTTTAATGTCCTTAATTTTCTGGGAAAAAAAAATAAAAATTAAAGCAGTGAGAAATATTTTTACTGATAAATTTGCCATGTTAGGCTATGTGCCCACGTTGCGTGTTAAAACGCACAGTGAAAACCGGACTCCTTCCCAGAAATCGAGTTTTATTTCCGCGCGATTTCACCGCGATTCTGTTCGCGATTTTGCCGCGATTTTCTCAAGCACTTCCCAAGCGATTTGAAGCATCACTTGGAAAGTGATTGACAGGTTGGTCACACTCATCAAACATAGTGTTTGACAAGTGTGAGCAGCTTTTTACTATTGAGGCCGCCTATGCAGCATCAATAGTAAAAGATAGAATGTTAAAAATGATAAAAAAAATAAAAAAATCGGGGTATATTTACCTTCCAACGTCCCGCGCTGCCATCCCGGGCCTCAGCGTTCCCAGCGATGCCTTGCGAGACCTGTGATGATGTTGGTGTCGCGTTACTATAGCAATCTTGCAAGACCGCTAGAGTCACTCGAGACTACGTCATCACAGGACCTTGCCGCAAGGCATTACTGGGAACGCTGTGGCCCTGGATGGCAGCGCGGGATGTCGGAAGGTAAATATACCCCGATTTTTTATTTTTTATTCTTTTTTTTACAGGGGTATGGTACCCAGGGCCTGGAGGACAGTCTCCTCTCCTCCACACCGTGGGTACCAACCGCACATGAGACGCTTAACTTCCCGCATGGTGGGCATAGCCACATGCGGGAAGTAAGCGATTCTCATGCATTCCTATGGGTGCGGAATCGCGGCAATTCTTTGCGATTCCTCACAAAAGAATGATCATGCTGCGATTTTCTCCGCGATGTGATTCCGCCGCGGAAAAAAGCACAGCATGTGCGGAATGCCATAGGAATGCATGGGGGGCGTTCTGTACACGATTTTTAAACGTTTTCGCAGCGTTTTCAAACCGAAAATCGTGGCAAAAACGCTTAAAAAATCGCATCATGGGCACCCAGTCTAAAACACATTAAGGCTGTGTACCCATGTAGCGATTTTTAAGCGTTTTTGCTGCGATTTTCGGCACGAAAACGTTTAAAAATCGTGTACAGAACGCCCCCCATGCATTCCTATGGCATTCCGCACATGCTGTGCTAATGCTGCGCTTTTTTCCACGGCGGAATCGCATCGCGGAAAAAAAATCGCAGCATGCTCATTCTTTTGTGCGGAATCGCAAAGAATTGCCGCGATTCCGCACCCATAGGAATGCATGAGAATCGCTTACTTCCCGCATGTGGCTATGCCTACCATGCGGGAAGTTAAGCGTCTCATGTGCGGTTGGTACCCACGGTGTGGAGGAGAGGAGACTGTCCTCCAAGCCCTGGGTACCATACCCCTGTAAAAAAAAAAGAATAAAAAATAAAAAATCGGGGTATATTTACCTTCCGACGTCCCGCGCTGCATTCTAAGCGTTCCCAGTAATGCCTTGCGGCAAGGTCCTGTGATGACGTGGTCTCACGAGATCGCTATAGTAACGCGAGACCAACATCATCACAGGTCTCGCAAGGCATTACTGGGAACGCTGTGGCCCGGGATGGCAGCGCGGGACGTCGGAAGGTAAATATACCCCGATTTTTTATTTTTTTTTTAGCATTTTTAACATTTTATCTTTTACTATTGAGGCCGCATAGGCGGCCTCAATAGTAAAAAGCTGCTCACACTTGTCAAACACTATGTTTGATGAGTGTGGCCAAACTGTCAATCATTTTCCAAGCGATGCTTTAAATCGCTTGGAAAGCGCTTGAGAAAATCGCAGCAAAATCGCGCGGGGAAAAAAACGCGCGATTTCTGGGAAGGAGTCCGGTTTTTAGTGTGCGTTTTAACACGCAACGTGGGCACATAGCCTTAAAGCGGTTTTCGTTCAACATCAGCATATTCATTAACTTTCACGATTACCCAGAGACTAAGGAATGGCAAATATTACCTTACAATAGAAAAATTTAGGGCCAGACTCCAAGCTTTCACATCAGAATTCTTGAGTAACAGCTTTTAAAAATGTAGCCACTCGGACGGAGCTGTGCCTAAATGATGCGACTCATAACATCTTCACGCCACCTTCTCCCAGCTTGAGGCGGGACGGGGCCGTAGCGACCAGTGCTCGTCACCACTTAATGACGAGTGGCGGCATTTGCCAAGTCACAGGATTTGTGACAAGGCGCAGAGGTGTACACTGCTCGTCAGACACTCCTGGTTTCATGACAAGGAGTGCACCTGACTCTAGCAAGCCCACTCATCAACACGAACAATTCAGACTTGATGAATTGGACCCTCACTACCTAGCATTACATGGATATAACGGCTAGGCATGCTGCACAGTAGGGTAATAAAGATAAATCCTCCAACATGTTATTGTGAAGGTGGTAGATACTCTTGCTGGCACGTGTTAATCTCAAGAAATCTCTAATGTTAGTACTAGAGGATACAGTCAAAGTCTGTATATCTTACATTGCTTCCATGAGGATTCAAACACTTCTGAATAACTGGGGCAGCAGCACTTTTCATTTGGCCAAGTTAGGTTCTCTACTTTATACAGCCCCTTCTGGTGTAAGGGGAAGAAATCTTACCTGTTGTTTCTCTGGAGAAAGGTTTAAGCCATTCCTCTGACCTAACTTAATGAGCCTTTCCAAGAACCTCTTTGCCTCTGGCTTTAAAGTATCAGGAGGTAACAGGGTCTGTGAAAATACATCAGATGTCTTATGTATACAATTCGGCAAATCATTCAGATAAATGAGACAAAAATGCTTACAATAAATCTGCCACATGTGATTATAGCCTTCAACCAATGAAGAATCAGATTATGCATGTATAATGATTAGTCTAAGATCACAGAATAAAAATGAAAGGAGACTGAATGTACGGAGATGACTTATGGACATGTTAATATAGCTGTTAAAATAGATTTTGTGACTGGCAATTAGCAATTTACACACCATATTATTATTAGGGTAAATATGTTGGATAATTATTGCTATAGTCTTTGCTATTGCATTAGAACAGACCTAAAAAGTTATTCCCAGAATTTACTGATCGCTTGGGGGCCAACCACTGGAAGCCCCAGCAGTCTCCAAGAGCTGGACTCTGGTACCCACAAACTAGGCTAAGCAGAGGCCTGTATAGAAAAGTGCAGAGGTCCAGATGCTCAACCCCCATTCCAATCGTTGTCTATACGGCTGCAGGAAACAGACAAGTAATGTAAATTCATATCATCGTAGAAAAAAGGTTTAAGCCTAAGCGTGTTATTTCATACTGGAGCCGTTCACAGTATTGCTCTACCACTCCAGGAAGAACCTCTGACCCAAAACTAAATAAATTTAGTAAAGTTCCAAGTGTCAGCAACTTAATAAAATCTTCAAGTCTTTATTCATGAAGGTAGGTGTAATACCACCAGACACGTTTCTGGCATTAACTGCTCTTGATCACTGAGTATAGCAAGAACCACATGACAAGAAATTTTTTAAAAAAAGCACTGACCAATCATGAAACAGCAAAAGCATATGGATGTGAAATAAGGAGATTTTTGTGTACTCACCGTAAAATCTCTCTTAGCCTTTAATTGGGGGACACAGAACCATGGGTGTTATGCTGCTGTCCACTAGGAGGCGACACTATGCATAATCTGAAAAAGATTAACTTTGGCTCCTCCTCTGCAGTATACACCCCTGGACGGCGTCAGCCTTCTCCAGTTTTGTGCAAAAGCATTAGGAGGAATATACCAGAAACATAACCATGCCTGTAAAAAAAGGCTACTATAAACAGGCTCAAACAACAATATGAGAACCCAACCATAACAACGGCCCGCAAGGGCAACAGGGTGGGAGCTGTGTCCCCCAATTAAAGGCTAAGAGAAAGAGATTTTACGGTGAGTACACAAAAATCTCCTTTACTCTGTCGCCTTATTGGGGGACACAGAACCGTGGGACGTCCCAAAGCAGTCCCTGGGTGGGAAGCAGTGGACGAATATTGTGCCGACAGTCCTCTAGACTTGGGGTACTGCCGCCTGCAGGACCCGTCTACCCAGGCTCGCATCCGCTGAGGACTGGGTATGCACTCTGTAGTGTTTTGAAAATGTGTGCAGGCTAGTCCAAGTGGCTGACTTACACACTTCATGTGCTGAGGCTTGATGCCAAATGGCCCAAGAGGCCCCTACCGCCCACGTAGAGTGTGCCGTGATACCGGCCGAAAGGGGAGAATTGTTGAGGCGGTAAGCCTCTTGAATGGTGGACTTGATCCACCTAGCAAGGGTGGCTTTGGAAGCCGGTAGGCCCTTGCGAACGCCTTCTGGAAGAAGGAAAAGTGAATCAGACTTCCGGAAGGGAGCAGTCCTAGACACGTAAATACGCAATGCCCTGACAAGGTCAAGCGTATGCAGAGCCTTCTCGACCCTATGATCGGGAGCCGGGCAAAGAGACGGTAGTGATATTTTCTCATTGAGGTGGAAGCTGGACACGACCTTCGGAAGGAAGGATGGTACTGTACGGAGAACCACCTTGTCCTGATGAAAAACCAGGAAGGGTTGTCTGCAGGAAAGAGCTGAAAGTTCAGACACCCTGCGTAGCGAGGTGATTGCCACCAGGAAAACCACTTTCTGTGATAGAAAGCGGAGTGAGACCACCCTAAGGGGTTCAAAAGGAGGTGACTGTAGTGCTGTCAAGACCAGGTTGAGGTCCCACGTCTCAAACGGACGTTTGTAGGGGGGAACCAATCGGGAAACCCCTTGGAGAAAAGTCTTCACTTGCGGCTTGTTAGCAATACGCCTCTGAAAGAGCACTGAGAGCGCTGACACCTGGCTCTTCAGCGAGCCCAGGGATAGCCCGGCGTCCAGGCCTGACTGAAGGAAACCGAGGACCTTTGGAAGAGAATAGGGAAGTGGAATCTGCCCACGAGAGTCGCACCATGTGAAGAAAATCTTTCAGGTACGATAGTAAATCCTGGCTGAAGTTGGCTTTCGAGCCCTGATCATGGTTTTAACAACGTCCGGTGAAAAACCTGCTTGGGTCAAAACCCAGGTCTCAATGGCCACGCCGTCAAATTGAGAGCCCCCGAGTTCTGGTGGAAGAACGGGTCTTGTGACAGGAGGTCGGGACGTGTGGGGAGACGCCAGGGAGCGTCTGCTGTGAGTTGCACGACATCGGCGTACCATGTACGCCTGGGCCAGTCTGGAGCGATCAGAATGGTGGGAACACCCTCTTGTTTGATCTTCCTCAGGACTCTGGAGATCAGGAGGAGGGGTGGAAAAATGTACAGAAGCTGGAACTGGGTCCAGTCCTGAACCAGGGCATCTGCTCCAAGCGACCGCGGATCGCGCGTCCTGGCCATGAAATTGGGAACCTTGGCATTGAGATGGGATGCCATCAGATCCACGTCCGGGGTCCCCCAACGATGACAGATCTGACAGAAGACTTCGGGATGGAGAGACCATTCCCCAGAGTCCATTCCTTGTCGGCTGAGATAGTCGGCTTCCCAGTTGTCCACACCCGGAATGTGGACCGCGGAGAGTACCGACCTTGCAGCCTCCACCCATTGTAGGATATGCGTTACTTCGGTCATCGCCTGGATGCTGCGGGTGGCGCCTTGATGGTTTACGTATGCCACTGCCGTGGCATTGTCCAACTGTACTCTGATATGAGAGTCTGCCAGCAAGTGATGGAAGGCTTTCAACGCCAGGAAGATGGCCCGAATTTCCAGGATGTTGATGGGCATGGTCGATTCCCTTTGTGACCACCTGCCTTGCGCTCTGTGATGTAGGTGCACCGCGCCCCAACCCATAAGGCTTGCGTCGGTGGTCAAAACCTTCCATTGACCGGAGAGAAAGGATTTTCCCCTCGCAAGCGAGGTTGGCTCGAGCCACCAGTGCAGGGACCTCCTGGTGTTTGCGGATAACCGGAACTCCCTGTCGAGGGAGAACGGATTCCTGTCCCAGGACTTGAGGATGGCCAGTTGAAGGGGTCTGAGGTGAAACTGGGCAAATGGTACCGCCTCCATTGCTGCTGCCATCCTGCCAAGTACTCTCATGGCATACCGGAGAGATCTGGGGGACTTGCGGAGGAGTGTGTGAACTCCCAGACGGAGAGCCAGTGCCTTGTCCCTGGGGAGGATCACCAGACCCTTGGAGGTGTCGAATAGCATCCCCAGGAAGGTCAGAGACTGACTCGGGGTAGTCGAGGACTTCTGTAAATTGACTAACCATCCCAGGCGCGTCAGAGTGTCGATCGTGATCAAGACGTTGACCTCGCTGATGAGAAGGTCGTCCAGGTATGGAACGACTACTATGCCTCTGGAGTGTAGAACGTCCATGGTAGCTGCCATGACCTTTGTAAATGTTCTGGGAGCCGTGGCGAGACAGAACGGGAGGGCCACAAACTGGTAATGGTCTTGGTTGATTGCGAATCTGAGAAACCTCTGATGGGCGGGAGCAATCGTTATATGCAGGTATGCGTCCTGTATGTCTATGGAGGCAAGATATTCTCCTTTTTCCATAGACGCAACGATTGACCGGAGGGATTCCATGCGGAAGTGACAAACTCGAACATACTTGTTGAGTTGCTTGAGGTCTAGTATGGGTCGGACGCTGCCTCCCTTCTTGGGCACCACGAACAGGTTGGAGTAGAACCCTCGGAAGCGCTCTTCTGCTGGGACTGGCACTATGACTCCTGCTCGCAGGAGGGAAGAAACCGCTTGACGGAAGGCCTGAGCTTTGAGCGGGGATTTTGGAGGGACAGAGGGAAAAAAAAAACCTGTGCGGTGGGCTGGTAGTAAACTCGATTTTGTATCCTGAAGACACTATTTCCTTGACCCACTTGTCTTCTGTAATAGGCAGCCAGACCTGCTGAAAGAGTAGCAGTCGTCCGCCTACAAGTGGGGTGTCTTCCAGAGGGCATGAGTTAGGATGAGGGAAAAGTCTGAGGTTTTCCTCCTTTAGGTTTTGCCTGGCTTGCCTTTGATTGCCAGTTCCTGTCCGGCCTCTGTGCCGCACGTGTGTTGTCCCTGCGGGGGGAACGATTACGGTTTTGTGCTTGGCCTGAGACGGACCAGCCTGAAGAATTCCGAAAGGATTGGAAACGAGATCGATTACGCCTTTTAAACGTGCGTTTTGGTCTTAGTTGAGGGAGGGAAGTACTTTTGCCCCCGGTAGCATTGGATATCATTGTATCCAGCTTTTCACCGAAAAGACGGCCACTGAAGTACGGGAGATTTGTTAGGGACTTTTTTGAGGCCGCATCCGCTTTCCATTCTCTTAGCCAGAGAATACACCGGATTGTGATGGCGTTTGATGCTATTCCCGCTATTCCTCTTGCAGTGTCCAACGCTGCATGGACCATGTAATCTGCCACCACTGCAATTTGCACCGCCTGGTCCGCCAGCTGAGGATTTGAAGCTTGAAGGCCCTTTTGCAATAGATCAGCCCAGGCCATGATGGCCTAGGCTGCCCAAACTGAAGCAAATGCGGGAGCCAAAGAGGCACCTGCAGCTTCAAAGATTGAACGAGCCATGCGTTCGACTTGTCTGTCTGCTGTTGTCCTTGAGGGTTGAACTGTCCGGCAGCGAGAGAAGCGTTTGTGCTGCCAGCCTAGAGACTGGAGGGTCCACTTCAGGCGGATCTGTCCAATCCTTGGTGTCTTTCTGTGGAAAGGGGTATTTTGCTTCCAAATACTTGCGATTGGCGATTTTTTCTCAGGCTGCGAAAAAAGCTTAGAAAGGATTTTTTGAAATTCCGGGTGATTAGGGAAGACCTTCGATGGTTTCTGAACACTTTCAAAGGAAATCTTGTGTTCTGGTGCTTCCGGGGTTGGATCTGAAATGTCCAGCACCCGAAGGATGGAAGAGACGATATCCTCAACTATCACAGTATTGCTAGGGGGACAAGGGAGCAAAGCGTTCTCTGTTTCGTTATCTGAATTGGAGTCACATATGCCCTCTGAGTCCTGCGCATCGCTAAGGAGCTCCCTAGCGGGAGAACTAGAGCGGAGGTTTCCCGTGGTCTGGGATCGTTGTGGATATCCGCATTGTCCTTCTCACTCAGGGGATGGCCTCGGTGATCTGAGGCCACTGTGTCTTTCCCTGGAGGGGGAAGACCTATTACTATGTGAGGACGCAGATGAACGCGACCTGTGGGTCCGCTTACGCCTCGAACTGTTGGAAGCGCCCTGATCATGAGACCGGACGTCCCTTTGCTGGGTAACGTTCATAGCCGAGACATGACCCTGCAGAGCCTGCAGTAATGTGGCGGTCAGGTTATCTATAGACTGTGTCATAGACTGCGACATCTGAGTCGCCCATTCCGGCGCAGTAGCGGTCGCAGAAGCGCTGGTAGGGACTTCTTAGGGTTCTCGATCCTGTTTTTTGGGTACAATCCCGGCAGTGCGGGTACGTGCTGCCGCTGGGGAGAGTGGCCTTGCAGGCTGTGCAGACTGCATAAAAGCAGTCTTGCCTGGTTCTTTTCCTTCAGCCCGACATAGTACCTTTAGTGGAGGCCCTACAGGGATATCTACGCAGAGGAAAGGAGTAGGAGAGCGCTATATGGTATAGGAATTCACAGCTGAGTACCAAGGACCCATCCGGGGGGCGGGCCGGGGGGTGGGAATGGGGCGGCGACTTCGGCTAGGCCGATGCCGCGGCCTAAATTTGAGGTCTCCTGCCCAGCAGGGCTCCAGGACGGCGCGGTCGTCCGCGGGGGGGGGGGGGGGGGGGGGCGGATTTAAACCAGCCCCCCCAGAATGAAAGGAGGGCTGGCGGTGGGGCCATATATGTGACTGGGGCCCTGTGGAGGGTCCCTTGGGGCGCCATTGCTGCAGAGACCGGGGCGCAGGGAGCCCGGTCTCTGATAAGTGCCGTGCCTCGCTGCACCTCCCCCGGTCCCAAAAGGAGCCCACAGGTGGACTGGGGTCCCTGGTGCCTGGTACAGGCCCTACCTGCGGTGTCTCAACCTAATACCCCCAGAGGGGGATTAGGGAGGGTGCTGCTGTCACCGTCAGGGGGCTTCATCGTCGCCTTGACCTCAACCCAGAGCCGGATGGAACTGAGGAAGGAGGGGGGTCTCGACCTCGAACCAGTACCCGAGGGACTGGTGAGGGAGCGACATGGGGAAGAGCCACCTCGACCTCAACCGGGTACCCCTAATAGGGGACCGAGGAGGGAGCCATGTCGGGAGTCTCGCTGGAGACCCTCTTTCTTCATCTGTAGTCCTTTGGAAAAAAATCCAGGAAAAAAGACGGAGTAAAAAAATCTTAGGTGGGCCTCCTGCGACACTAAGCAAAAACTGGAGAAGGCTGACGCCGTCCAGGGGTGTATACTGCAGAGGAGGAGCCAAAGTTAATCTTTTTCAGATTATGCATAGTGTCGCCTCCTAGTGGACAGCAGCATAACACCCACGGTTCTGTGACCCCCAATAAGGCGACAGAGTAAATTAGTGTAATTTCTACAATTCATTCCCTGCGGCTGTTTGGTGTCTAATTAATGAATGCATTAATACCTTGTGTGTCACTGATCTTATTTGTTCTTCTTTCTCTCGCAGTCCCATAGACTATTAATAAAGCAGAGGTCAGCTGCATTCTAAATGGGCTTCTGTCAGGCCTAGTTTCCAGGACACTCACCCTTGGGACCTCCGGCAGTCAACAAGTTATTTCTATACTTTCTATAGGGCAGAATGCATGATTCTTGGAATGACCTTTTAAAGGGAATCTGTCACCCCTTTTTTGAGATATCATATAATGATATCATTCGTGTGTCACATAAGAATTCTCTTAGTACTTTTGCTTCCCCCTGACCCCGCCCCTTTCATGCATAAATACCTTTTTTATATCGGTTCAGATGTATGTAAACTGCCGCTGTCCAGTCCTCTGGGCGGGGCTTATTCACCTGCTTCCCCACTCCGTCTTTCTCAATGCATTTCTTCTTGTGTAGAGCAAGACAGGGAGGGGGGGAGCAGGTGAATAAGCCCCGCCCAGCGGACCGGACAACGGCAGTTTACATACATCTGAACCGATATAAAAAAGGCATTTATGCATGAAAGGTGCGGGGTCAGGGGGAAGCAAAAGTACTAAGAGAATCTTTATGTGACAGACAATTGAATGATGTCATTACAGTTGTGGCCAAAAGTATTGACACCCCTGCAATTCTGTCAGATAATACTCAGTTTCTTCCTGAAAATGATTGCAAACACAAATTCTTTGCTATTATTATCTTCATTTAATTTGTCTTAAATGAAAAAACACAAAAAGAATTGTCCTAAAGCCAAATTGGATATAATTCCACACCAAACATAAAAAAAGAGGGTGGACAAAAGTATTGGCACTGTTCGAAAAATCATGTGATGCTTCTCTAATTTGCGTAATTAACAGCACCTGTAACTTACCTGTGGCACCTAACAGGTGTTGGCAATAACTAAATCACACTTGCAGCCAGTTGACATGGATTAAAGTTGACTCAACCTCGGTCCTGTGTCCTTGTGTGTACCACATTGAGCATGGAGAAAAGAAAGAAGACCAAAGAACTGTCTGAGGACTTGAGAAACCAAATTGTGAGGAAGCATGAGCAATCTCAAGGCTACAAGTCCATTTCCAAAGACCTGAATGTTCCTGTGTCTACCGTGCTCAGTGTCTTCAAGAAGTTTAAAGCCCATGGCACTGTGGCTAACCTCCCAAGATGTGGACGGAAAAGAAAAATTGACAAGAGATTTCAACGCAAGATTGTGTGGATGTTGGATAAAGAACCTCGACTAACATCCAAACAAGTTCAAGCTGCCCTGCAGTCCGAGGGTACAACAGTGTCAACCCGTACTATCCGTCGGCGTCTGAATGAAAAGGGACTGTATGGTAGGAGACCCAGGAAGACCCCACTTCTTACCCTGAGACATAAAAAAGCCAGGCTGGAGTTTGCCAAAACTTACCTGAAAAAGCCTAAAACGTTTTGGAAGAATGTTCTCTGGTCAGATGAGACAAAAGTAGAGCTTTTTGGGCAAAGGCATCAACATAGAGTTTACAGGAGAAAAAAAAGAGGCATTCAAAGAAAAAAACACGGTCCCTACAGTCAAACATGGCGGAGGTTCCCTGATGTTTTGGGGTTGCTTTGCTGCCTCTGGCACTGGACTGCTTGACCGTGTTCATGGCATTATGAAGTCTGAAGACTACCAACAAATTTTGCAGCATAATGTAGGGCCCAGTGTGAGAAAGCTGGGTCTCCCTCAGAGGTCATGGGTCTTCCAGCAGGACAATGACCCAAAACACACTTCAAAAAGCACTAGAAAATGGTTTGAGAGAAAGCACTGGAGACTTCTAAGGTGGCCAGCAATGAGTCCAGACCTGAATCCCATAGAACACCTGTGGGGAGATCTAAAAATGGCAGTTTGGAGAAGGCACCTTTCTAATATCAGGGACCTGGAGCAGTTTGCCAAAGAAGAATGGTCTAAAATTCCAGCAGAGCATTGTAAGAAACTCATTGATGGTTACCGGAAGAGGTTGGTCGCAGTTATTTTGGCTAAAGGTTGTGCAACCAAGTATTAGGCTGAGGGTGCCAATACTTTTGTCTGGGCCATTTTTGGAGTTTTGTGTGAAATGATCAATGTTTTGCTTTTTGCTTCATTCTCTTTTGTGTTTTTTCATTTAAGACAAATTAAATGAAGATAATAATACCAAAGAATTTGTGTTTGCAATCATTTTCAGGAAGAAACTGAGTATTATCTGACAGAACTGCAGGGGTGTCAATACTTTTGGCCACAACTGTATATGACATCTCAAAAAAGGGGTGACAGATTCCCTTTAAGAAGGGCAACAATCGTACAACGATCGGTACTTTAACAGCATGATGCACTCAACTGCATTCTGTAACATAGGTACAATAAAGGAGTGGTTGTTTGGCCTAGTATGCTAATGAAAAGTATAAAAATCAATTAACCAACCACACAATATAGAGTTGCATCTTGTTTAACCTGTTATGTTATGGTGACAATCTAATATATAAAGCTCAAGTGTGTGTATGTATGTATGTGTGTGTATGTGTGTAAGTGTGTGTGTGTATGTCCGGGATTGGCATCCGCACCGTTGCAGCTACAGCCACAAAATTTGACACAGTCACACGTCTGGACCCCGAGAGTGTCCTAAGCTATGTTGTGAGGCCCGCGCGTTCCAATTCACCAAACAATTTTGCCCCTATCTAAATAATGATTTACTAGGGGCGATGCAGTGGGGGGGGGGCACACGGATGCCGTAAGTGCCTCTGGACATCCAAAGGGTTAACTCCCCGAGGAGGAGTCAGGGCTGTTGGTCCAGCACACAAAAAAAAGCGGAATGAGCCTGGATGCAGAAGGGGGGTACATGGAGGCGACACTCCATGTTCCCATCTGTTGCTGGAATGGGGAAAGCGGTGTCCTGAACGGACCCTTTGCTCCTAAAAAAGATCTCAGGCCTACAAATGACAAACGATGCAGGTGGGTACACGGAGGCGACACTCCAAGTTCCTGCCTGTTGTAGGTTTGGGGAGAGCGGCGCCTTTAAGGGATCCGTCGCTGCTTCTGTAATCCTTGAAAAAATTAAGAATAAAAATAGAGAAAAATAAAAAGCTATAAATGTGATCTGAAAATCAATGCACATGTGCCTCCTACTGACACTAAGCTTGAACTGGTTCGGCTGGAGCCAGTGTGCAGGTGTATACTGCAGAGGAGGAGCTAATCTTTGTGTTTAATTAGTGTCAGCCTCCTAGTGGCAGCAGCATATACCCATGGTCCTGTGTCCCTCAATGAGGCAAAGGAGAAAGGCAAAATGAGCAACTGTAAGTACACAGTGATGTATAATATTATGGTTGCAATATATTAAGTGAATAAAAGCTTTGTTGGGAGTGCTTATTTAACTTAAAGAGGTGGTCCGCTATACTGTATAATTTGCCCATCGGTTTAAACCTTTTTGAACAAGTATTTTTTTAAATACCTTAATGTTGCCAAATTTGCCTGTGAGAAGTGCTATCGCTGCTTGCACAGTTTTGATCACGTGACCCAGGCTGCAGCCGCTGCTAACATATGCTGATGTCACATCAAATTCCGGACCCCCTTGCATCCCCCAGGCGTGACCCAGTCGCACGCACTCCACCTAATTGACTGGAATGTGGGTGGTGTTTCACCGCGCGTCACAGCCCAGTATCTCCTCTGCTTTCATTGGCAGCAAGCGTGCTCTAGATACTGGGCTGTGACGTGCGGTGAAACACCACCCACATTCCAGTCAATCAGGGGGGAGTGTATGGGACTGGATCACGCCTTGGTGATGGCAAGGGAGTCCGGAAGTTGATGTGACATCAGCAGGACTAAGTGAGCAGCGATAGCACCACTCACAGGCAAATTTGGCAACAAAGTATTTACAAAAATACCTGTGTAAAAGGTATAAATCAATGCGTGAATTATACAACCCCTGGCAAAAATTATGGAATCACGGGCCTTAGAGGATGTTCATTCAGTTGTTTAATTTTGTAGAAAAAAAAGCAGATTACAGACATGGCACAAAACTAAAGTCATTTTAAATGGCAACTTTCCGGCTTTAAGAAACACCAAAAGAAATCAAGAACAAAAAATGTGGTAGTCAGTAATGGTTACTTTTTTAAACCAAGCATAGGGAAAATATTATGGAATCACCCGTAAATTTTCATTCCCAAAACTATCACCTGTATCAAATTAGATCTGCTCGTTAGTCTGCATCTAAGGCTAAGTGCACACGTACCGGAACTCTCGCGGAAATTACCGCGAGAATTCCGGAATTCCAGTCCGCGGGAAAATCGCATTTTAAATTCCCGCGATTTTCCCGCGGAAAAACTAGCATTTTGCAAGCGTAATTAGCTTGCAGAATGCTAGCGTTTTCCAAGCGATCTGTAGCATCGCTTGGAGAACTGATTGACAGGTTGGTCACACTCGTCAAACATAGTGTTTGACGAGTGTGACCAACTTTTTACTACTGAGGCTGCCTATGCGGCATCAGTAGTAAAAGATAGAATGTAAAAAAAAAAAAAACGGTGTTATTCTCACCCTCCGACGTCCCGCGCATCCGTTCCCAGTAATCCTTTGCGAAAATGCCCGCGATGACGTCAGTTCTCGCGGGATCGCGACGTCTCGCGGTAATTCGCGATGACGTCGCGCGAATGACCGCGAGACTTCGCGATCCCGCGAGAACGCACGTCATCGCGAGCATTTTCGCAAAGGACTACTGGGACCGGAGCGTGGAGAGAGGCGGGAAGGCTGCGCGGGATGTCGGAGGGTGAGAATAACAATATTTTTTATTTTAAATTCTATTTTTTACAGGGATATGGTACCCAAAGCCTGGAGGACAGTCTCCTCTCCTCCGGACCATGGGCACCATCCGCAAATGTTCTGCTTACTTTCCGCATGGTGGGCACAGCCACATGCGGGAAGTAAGCGGAACAATGCATTCCTATGGGTGCGGGATCGCCGCGATTCCGCAAATTAATGAGCATGCTGCGGTTTTTACCGCAAAGCGATTCCGCCGCGGTAAAAACCGCAGCATTAGCACAGCATTGCGGAATCCCATAGGAATGCATGGGATGCTTATTTTTCGCGTTTTCGCGGCAAAATCGCGCGGTTAAAACCGCCGCGAAAAAAATGCAACGTGTGAACTCAGCCTAAAAAGGAGTGAGCACACCTTGGAGAGCTGTTGCACCAAGTGGACTGACATGAATCGTGGCTCCAACACGAAAGATGTCAATTGAAACAAAGGAGAGGATTATCGAACTCTTAAAATAGGGTAAATCATCACACAATGTTGCAAAAAATTTTGGTTGTTCAGTCAGCTGTGTTTAAAATCTAGACCAAATACAAACAACATGGGAAGGTTATTAAAGGCAAACATACTGGTAGACCAAGGAAGACATCAAAGCGTCAAGACCGGAAACTTAAAGCAATATGTCTCCAAAACAGGAAATGCACAACAAAACAAATGAGGAATGAATGGGAGGAAATTGGAGTCAACGTCTGTGACCGAACTATAAGAAACCACCTAAAGGAAATGGGATTTACATACAGAAAAGCTAAATAAAAGCCATCATTAACACCTAAACAGAAAAAAACAAGGTTACAATGGGCTAAGGAAAAGCAATCGTGGACTGTGGATGACTGGATGAAAGTCATATTCAGTGATGAATCGCGAATCTGCATTGGGCAAGTTGATGATGCTGGAACTTTTGTTTGGTGCCGTTCCAATTAGATTTATATAGATGACTGCCTGAAGAGAACATGACAATTTCCACAGTCATTGATGATATGGGGCTGCATGTCAGGTAAAGGCACTGGGGAGATGGCTGTCATTACATCTTCAATAAATTGACAAGTTTATGTTGATATTTTGGACACTTTTCTTATCCCATCAATTGAAAGGATGTTTGGGGATGATGAAATCATTTTTCAAGATGATAATGCATCCTGCCATAGAGCAAAATCTGTGAAAACATTCCTCGAAAAAAGACACATAAGGTCAATGTCATGGCCTGCAAATAGTCCAGATCTCAATCCAATTGAAAATCTTTGGTGGAAGTTGAAGAAAATGGTCCATGACAAGGCTCCAACCTGCAAAGCTGATCTGGCAACAGCAATCTGAGAAAGTTGGAGCCAGATTGATGAGAGTACTGTTTGACACTCATTAAGTCCATGCCTCAGAGACTGCAAGCTGTTAGAAAAGCCAGAGGTGGTGCCACAAAATACTAGTGATGTGTTGGAGTGTTGTTTTGTGGGTTTGTTTTTCATGATTCCATAATTTTTTCCCTCAGAATTGAGTGATTCCATATTTTTTTCCCTATGCTTGGTTTAAAAAAGTTATCATTACTGACAACCACATTTTTTGTTCTTGATTTCTTTTAGTGTTTCTTAAAGCCAGAAAGTTGCCATTTGAATTGACTTCAGCTTTGTGCCATGTCTGTGATCTGCTTTTTTTCTACAAAATTAAACAACTGAATGAACATACTCCAAGGCCGGTGATTCCATAATTTTTGCCAGGGGTTGTACATTGTAGTGGACCACCTCTTTAACCCCTTTCTGACCTTGGACGCAACAGTACGTCCAAGGTCAGATCCCTGCTTTGGTGAGAGCTCCGCAATAGGCGCAGGTGGAATTGCAATCCACCCGCGCCTATTAACTAGTTAAACACCGCTATCAAATGCTGACAGCGGCATTTAACCAGAGCTTCCGGCCAGAAATACGCGCATCGCCGACCATCGTCACGTGACGGGGGGTCAGCGATGCGTTGCCATCACAACCAGAGGTCCGAGACCTCTATGGTTGTTGATGACGCATTGCTATGAACGCCACCTGGTGGTCGGTGCTCATAGCAATACTGTAATTCTGCTACATATAGGCGATCTGCTCATCGCCTATATGTAGCAGAGCGATCAAGTTGTGGATGCTTGCATGGAGGCTATTGAAGCATGCCAAAATTAAAAAAAATGTTTAAAAAATATGAAAAAAAAATAAATAAATATAAAAGTTTAAATCACCCCCCTTTCGCCCCATTCAAAATAAAACAACAACAAAAAAAAATCAAACACACGCATTAGGTATCGCTGCGTTTAGAATCGCCCGATCAATAAAAAAAAAAAAAAAAGGATTAACCCGATAGCTAAACGGTTTAGCGGGAAAAAAAAAAATCAAAACGCCAGAATTACAGTTTTTTAAAATACAATAACAGGCGATCAAAAGATCGTATCTGCACATAAATGGTATATTTAAAAAGTCAGCTTGGCGTGCACAAAAACAGGATTTTTGGGTTGCTTACCGTAAAATCTGTTTCTCGGAGACTTCATTGGGGGACACAGAGACCATGGGTGTATGCTGCTGCCACTAGGAGGCTGACACTATGCACAAAAAAAGGTTAGCTCCTCCTCCGCAGTGTACACCCCACCGACCGGCAGGGAATTCCTCAGTTAGTGAGAAAGCAGTAGTAGAAGAAACAGAATAGATTGAAAACAGAACAAACAACTCAACTGTAACCAATCAACCAAAGTAAGAACAGGAGTTGTAGAACATGGGAGGGTGCTGTGTCCCCCAATGAAGGCTCCGAGAAACAGATTTTACGGTAAGCAACCCAAAAATCCTGTTTTCTCGTTCGCCTTATTGGGGGACACAGAGACCATGGGACGTCCCAAAGCAGTCCCTGGGGAGGGAAACAAACTTCCACCAGGCCAGTGGACTCACCACTGCTGCCTGCAGAATCCTTCTACCTAGGCTGGCGTCCGCCGAAGCGTAGGTGTGGACCCTGTAGAATTTCACAAACATGTGAACCGAAGACCAGGTTGCAGCTTTGCAAAGCTGCAGCGCGGAGGCTCTGTGGCGTACCGCCCAGGAAGCACCCACTGCCCGGGTAGAGTGCGCTCTGATCCCTGGAGGGGCCACTCGATGCTTAACCCGGTAGGCCTCCAAACTTGCCGATCTGATCCAGCGAGCAATAGTAGCTTTGGAAGCCGGGTGACCTTTCCACGCCCCATCTGGAATGACGAAAAGAGAGTCTGTCTTTCGCAAGGAAGATGTCCTAGACAGATAGACTCTCATCGCCCTGACCAGATCCAGCTTGTTCAGGGACCGCTCCCGAGGATGAGTTGGACTCGGACAGAAGGACGGCAGAACAATATCCTCATTGAGATGAAAGGAGGACACCACCTTCGGAAGAAAAGAGGGCGGAGGCCGCAGAACTACCTTGCCCTGGTGAAGTACCAGGAAAGGAGAGCGGCAAGAAAGAGCCGCCAATTCCGACACGCGCCAGATGGAGGTGATGGCCACCAGAAAGGATACCTTCCAGGAGAGAAGGGAAAGGGAGACTTCTCTGAGAGGTTCAAAGGGAGAACCTTGCAGAACCTCAAGAACCAGATTAAGATCCCATGGATCCACGGGCGCTCGATACGGAGGAGCTGTGTGAGCCACGGCCTGAAGAAAGGTTTTGACCTGAGGTCTTCTGAAAGTCTTCTGAAATAAAATGGAGAGTGCCGAAACTTGACCCTTCAAGGAACTGAGAGCAAGCCCCGCATCCAGCCCTGCCTGAAGAAACGCCAGAACGGAAGGGAGCTAAAAGCACATAGGCGCGATGTTATTGGCCTCACACCAAGTGAAATAGGCCTTCCAAGTACGGTAGTAAATTTTGCTTCCTGGCTCGGATCATGGTATGAATTACTCGACCGGAGAATCCTGCACGTTTCAAAACCTCGGTCTCAACAGCCACGCCTATAAATTGAGTGGCCGAGAATTGGGGTGGCAAATCGGACCTTGAGACAGCAGATCTGCCCTGTCTGGAAGCTTCCAGGGGGCGTCCGCGAGAAGGCTGACAATGTCCGCGAACCAAGACCTTCTGGGCCAATTCGGGACAATGAGAATGACTGGAATTCCTTCTGCTTCGATCTTCTTCAACAGCTTGGGAAGAAGAGGCAGGGGAGGAAACAGGTAGGGGAGCTCGAACTGTGACCAAGGAATGTCCAGAGCGTCGGCGCCCACTGCGAGAGGATCTCGAGCTCTGGATACAAACTGTGGGACCTTCCTGTTGAGGCGAGAAGCTAGCAGATCTACGTCCGGGGTTCCCCAACGACTGCAGAGCTGAAGAAATACCTCCGGATGTAGGGACCACTCTCCTGCCGCGAGACCCTCGCGGCTGAGAAAGTCGGCGGCCCAGTTGTCTACGCCGGGAATGTGTACCGCGGAGATTGTAGATACCGAAATCTCTGCCCACTGAAGGATCTTGGACACTTCTGCCAGGGCTGAGGCACTCCGTGTCCCTCCTTGGCGGTTGACATATGCCACCGCTGTGGCGTTGTCTGTCTGAATCCGGACAGGCAGGCCCCTGAGGAGTCTCTCCCAGTGGACGAGAGCCAGATGGATCGCTCGTATCTCTAGAACGTTGATCGGCAGAGCAGATTCTTGAGTCGACCAACGACCCTGAACAGTGTGATTGCGGAACACTGCACCCCAGCAGAGGAGGCTGGCATCCGTTGTTACAATCTGCCAATGAACAGGAAGAAAAGACCGCCCCAAGAGGATGAGAGGTGACGTCAACCACCAGTTGAGTGACCGCTTGATCCGGCATGAAAGACGAACAGGGCGATCCAGGGACAGAGCCGACCTGTTCCACCTCGACAGAATGGCGTGTTGGAGAGGTCTGGCGTGAAATTGGGCAAAGGGAACTGCCTCTATCGCCGCCACCATTTTTCCCAGGACCCTCATAGCTGTTCGGAGGGACGGAAATTGTGTGGTCTGCAGCGATCGCACAGCCTGCTGCAGGGAGATCATCTTCTCTTGTGGGAGAAAGACCCTTGAGCGATGAGTGTCGCACAGTAGGCCCACAAACACAAGACGTTGAGTAGGGACCAGACAGGACTTTTTCCTGTTGATGATCCACCCGAAATCGGAAAGAGTGTCCAGGACGATCGTCAAACTTAGGCGTGCCTGTTGGAAAGAGGGAGCTTTGATCAGAATATCGTCGAGGTACGGAAAAAGAACGAGACCTCTGATCCTCAACAAGGCCATCAACGCAGCCACGATCTTCGTGAAGACTCTGGGAGCGGTGGCGAGACCGAAGGGTAGCGCAACGAACTGGTAATGTTCCTGGCGAACCGCAAAACGCAGGAACTTCTGATGTCCAGAGAATATTGGAACATGTAGATAGGCATCTTGGATGTCTATCGAACACATGAATTCCTGCTCCTCCATAGAAGCGATTACCGAACGAACTGACTCCATCCGGAAGTGGCGAAGACGAACTCTCTTGTTGAGAAGCTTGAGATCCAAGATGGGTCGGAACGCCCCGTCTTTTTTCGGCACGACAAACAGGTTTGAATAAAACCCTGTAAACTGCTCCGATTCGGGAACGGACACAATCACCCCGGAACTGAGGAGAGAGTCGATGGCCGTACAGAACCCCGGGATCAAAGCTGGCTCTTTTGGAGGACGGGATTCGAAGAAACGATCCCGTGGAAGAGAGACGAACTCTATCTTGTATCCTGACGATACAACCTCCCTGACCCAAGCGTCCTCTACCGAGGCCAGCCAGACGTCCTTGAAGAACAGGAGTCGACCTCCCAATTGGGAGGGACCCTCGGGAGTCCGAGGATAGTCATGTTGATGTGGGCCATCCCGATCCGGATCTGGATGGTCTGCCCCGCGAAGAGTGGGAGCGCCAGGAGGGAGTGGGTCTGAAGGAAACTTTCTTCCTATCTTGGCATGCCTGCGTTCTTTGTTGGTTGGAGGAGGTCTCCGCCGTATTGAAACGGCGGTAAGCCCGAAAGGGTCGAAACTGACGCCTCAGTGGGGGTCTGCGAGGTTTGGCCTGAGGCAGGAGAGAACTCATGCCTCCGGTGGCGTCCTTAATAATTTGGTCCAATTGGGATCCAAAGAGGCGCCCTCCCTGAAAAGGCAGATTAGTAAGAGACTTTTTAGAAGACAGGTCCGCCTGCCAGGCCTTGAGCCAAATTGTACGTCGGATTGCCACAACGTTACTTGACTCCTGGACTGCGCAGGATGCGGCATCCAAAGAAGCAGAAAGCAGATAATCCCCCGCATGGGAAATCTGATTGGCAAGATCGGCCAATCGATCTGGATGTGCTTTCTCTAGGATGCCGACGAAGATCCTCTGCCCAAGTGGCTATGGCTTTTGCTGCCCAAGATGAAGCAAAAATTGGGCATACCGCCGTCGAAGCCACTTCGAAGGCAGACTTCGCTAGGGATTCTATGATCCTATCATTAGAATCCCTAAGAGACGCCACACGCCTGAAAGCGGGAGAACCGTGTTATTAGAAAGCCTGGACACGGGCGGATCGACCAAGGGAGAAGCAGACCAGTTGTCCGTGAGCTCTTTAGCAAACGGGTACAGAACGCCGAGACGCTTCCCTCGCTGAAAGAGTCTAGTCGGATCCCCTCTTTCCCTGGTAAAAATCTTTCCAAACTCGGAATGTAAAGGGAATACCCTGGAGGGTGTTTCCTCCCGTCTGAACGAAACCTCCTGATCTGAGGATTTCGCAGGGGGGTCAGCAATGTCGAAGGTCTGATGGATCGCTGCAATGAGGTTCTGCACATTAACCCTCATGTTCGCATCCTGGTCCGGATCCAGCTCTAAGATCCTCTCAGATGATCTGTCCGAGAGCTCTTCACCTGACTCGGGAGAGGAGGCCCGGGAGGGAGGCTGCCGAGAAGGACTATGTGGTGACATGGGGCGAGGAGAGGAATCCGGCTGGAGATCCTGCCTGGGTCTTTTGCGACTAACGCTGGCCGACTCAGATGGAACCTCTTGAGGCCTGCTGGACCCTGTAGAGGTGTCCAGGGGCAACTTATCCAGGACGGCTACTAGGGTCTGAGACACCCTGGTGAGGTCTGCCACTGACTGTGATAGAGACGAGGCCCAGCCAGGCATGGGGAGTTCAATCTCGCCTGGGGCCCTAGATGGCTCCTGGACGGCGTCAGGCTGAATAGGGTTGCTACAATTCAGGCAGAGGGAAGTGGACTGACCTGAGGGAAGTTTGCGATTGCAAGAAGAGCACGCAAAGTACTTAACTAAGATGCAAGAGGAGGCAGGAGGACGAGAGCGGTCAGACTTAGAATTAGACATACTGACGGACAGTCACTGAGGCAGTGCCGGAAGGTTGGGGGACAGGAGGCAGAGGAGGGCGTCAGTCTGCTGTCGCAGAGCTACTCACGGTCGGGTGTCCTGTCGCAGCTTCCAGCAAATGAAGGTGCACGGCTCGTCTGGGCTTGCAGGGGGCACGGCAGATAGGACAGCGTCCGGCTGACAGGCTGTGAAAATGGCGGCAGCCTGAGAACAGAGCAGGAAGCGCGCGCTTCCCTGCAGAGACTGAGGAAGAAGATGGGTGGGGCTAACCGCCGATGCTAAAAATGGCGCCGTCCTATCCAGACTGGGGTGGGTGGAGACAGCGCCGCCTCAGGGAGACTTAGAGTGAGGGGAAAAGGCGGTGGGCAGGCTTAAAGCGGGCGGGAGGAAAGCCCGCCCGAGAAAGAAGGCGGGGGGTGTGGCCGCGACGCAGGACAAGGCCCAAGATGAAGCCGGGGCATGGATTAGATGAGGCGGCCGCCTGTCAGCGCGGAGGCCCCGCAGCACTGCCGCAGTGACCGCTCCTGAGGCTCGCTGGGGCCGGAAGGGAGAAACCCCCCCCCTAGAAATGCACTGGGGGCAAGTTGTGGCAGAACAGGCCGGTAAACCGGGGCCTGAATTAAATGCGGCGGCCGCCGGGAAGCGCGGGGCGGCGCGGAGGCGTCGCAGCACTGCCACAGTGGCCACTGGAGCTGCCGAGGAGAATGGGACCCGGGCCTCGTACTTACCCTGCCTGATCCGTCTCTATGAATAAAGGTACCTTCATCCAGCGTTCACGAAGAGTATCCGCGCCTCATCCGACCGACAGGCTCTGGTAGGCGAGTGGGTGGGAGACGGGGGACGAGGACCATCTGGATCGCCTGACACACATCCGTGTTCGGATCTCCTGGTCCTGCTGTAGAGACCTATGAGGATACGGGGTGGCAGTACACGCCGTACTCATAGTCTCTTTGTGGGAGTACAGTTGTGACTGATCACACTGTATCCCTCCGGGACCCTGAAAAGGAACGACGCACAACGAGGTAGATATGGGTCTAATGAAAGACCCGTGTCCACCTCCTACTAACACTAAGCTAAAACTGAGGAATTCCCTGCCGGTCGGTGGGGTGTACACTGCGGAGGAGGAGCTAACCTTTTTTTGTGCATAGTGTCAGCCTCTTAGTGGTAGCAGCATACACCCATGGTCTCTGTGTCCCCCAATAAGGCGAACGAGAAATAAGCCCTCACCCAACCCCAGATCATGAAAAAAGGAGACGATAGGGGTATCGGAAAATGGCGCAATTTTTTTTTTTTTTTAGCAAACTTTGGAATTTTTTTTCACTACTTAGAAAAAAAAAAAGAACCTAGACATGTTTGGGGTCTATGAACTCGTAATGACCTGGAGAATCATAATGGCAGGAGGTCTTAGCATTTAGTGAACCTAGCAAAAAGGCAAGCAAAAAACAAGTGTGCAATTTTTTTTTTGCAATTTCACCACGCTTGGAATTTCTTTTCCCGTTTTCGAGTACAAGACATGCTAAAACCAATGATGTTGTTCAAAAGTACAACTCATCCCGCAAAAACTAAGCCCTCACGTGGCCATATTGATGGAAAAATAAAAAGGTTATGGCTCTGTGAAGAAGTGGAGCGAAAAACTAAAACGCAAAACCGAAAAAAGCAGGGGTCATTAAGGGGTTAAAAAAACAGCGCATGTGATGTATATCACAGATGCATACACATCAACTAAACACAATAAAGTGTAGCATGAGTGTACTTCAAAATTAAACATTTTGTGGACTTTTATGTAATTATGTGGCAAGACAGGTTCATAAGAAGGAATGCAGAAATGATCCAAACGTTTGCTTCAGTTTTCCAAGACCTGCTAATGGTGCTTTACAGAACATTTAATAACATGTGACAGGCAATGTACTGCATCTGGACTATAGGCAAGGATTTACCCCGAAGCAACCATCATAAAGGTGGGCAGGAAACTGGTGATTAATGGTGTTCTAACCTGCAAGTGCTCAAGTCGTCTATACACATCTTCCCTCATACTTTTCTCGACATCAAACTCGGACAAGGTCTTGTCGGCCTCGGTACTTGCTGTTCGGACATCTTTATCGGAAGACACGTGCTGCAGGAAATCCAGCATGTTCCTTTCCACTGCGAATAGATGAAAAAACTCACATGCTGAAGGTTATGGGGGGACAGCAACAATTGTAACCATCACAGAGAATGGGAGCCATAACCTATAGGACACACATTAATCCTTTTAGTAAGGATGCAGTGCGGGAAATTTCCCACTGTTACAACAGCGTTCAGTGAACATTTAGCAGTCTATACAAATGCTGAGCTCAGGGTTTTCTTACTAACTCTTTCAGGAGCGGTGAGATATAAAACCCAGAGACAGGAACATTACACAACATTGGCTGTTCCTACAGTAATATTACCTAGTCAGCATGCTCTATGATATTTATTAGATAAGCAGAATGGAGTCACCTTAAAAGGATGAATGCTAAAATAAAATAGTTACGCAAAAAAAAACACAAATATGCCAATAACAATTAACAACTGTAAAGCAATGTCACATCGGCTCACTGTGCATAAGCTGCTCCTTCTTTAGCCGCTTAAGGCTTCAAAAGCTGAAAAGGCGAAATAACCCGACCATGTGTCAGGTAGCCGCAACTATGTTATATATAGATTAAAAAAAAAGCTGGACACTGAGCACGGTCAAAGGAGGAAAACACCCCCAGCAATTTCCTGACGTTTCCATAAGAATCTTATGCTTCAAAGACTGGCACGCAAGACAAAAATGCTGAGTGAGCATACCCTTAGACACATGAAATGAAGACGTTTGGTTTTGTCTCGGAGGGATCTATGAAAGCTGAACAGCTTATTAGGTGAGAACAGGCGTAATCTAATGCCTCTTCACAGCAGTAGGAGTTCAATATCAGGTTATAAGAAACTACATAGCAAACACCAGGTTCCAATAATAATAGCCCATGACTAGGGATGGGCTAACGCAAACAGTAAAGTTTGAGTCTGGAACGGACACCTAGTGTCCGTGCACAGACCCCCAGTGTCCGTGCACAGACCCCCGAACAAGGACTTCTCACAGACTGTTCGGGTTCAGCAGTCTGAACCAATCTTGCTAAAAGGCTGCAGCGCAGTCAATCAAGCTTTTCCGGTGTGGGTACTTCTGGCTCCATCACAGCCATGTCACGTTTTGTAGTATAAGACGTATGTAATATGTAGGAAAGGAAAAAAAAAAAAAAAAGACATGGGGTCCCTTTTTTTTTTTTTAACAAGCGCAGGTAAAACAGACAGCTGTGGGCTGTAGCCCTCAGCTGTCGGGTTTATCTTGGCTGGTATCAAAAACAGAGGCACCCGGCCATGCAGTTTTTTTTAAATTATTTAATAATTTAAATAATTAAAAAATATGGTGTGGTGTTCCTCCCTATTGTTGACAACCAGTTAAGTAAAGCAGACAGCTGGAGGACTTTCCAATGCAACAGGGCAAGCGGGAAGAGCCGAGGCTAAGGGCCAGAATTGGCGCATCTAACGGATGCGCCAATTCTGTGGAGGCTGATATTAGTCTGGGTGTGGGGCCAAGATCCATGGCCCCTTCCCAGCCTATTAACATAATCCCGCACCTGTCTGCTTAGCCTTTGCTGATATAATAGAAATAGGGGGGACCCCACATCATTTTTAATAACCAGTAAAGGGTTGATGATATATTTAAAGTGCTGTGGAATTAATAGAGTTATTTAAGTAAAATAAATAATGCTACTTTAAAAAAAAGACAAGCTACAGCTTCAATCTGCAGCCGGGGCAGAAACTTAATTAAAACTGAACAACCCCTTGAGGCCATGTTCACACATTCAGTATTTTATATCCATATTTGTTACCAAAACCAGGAGAGGGTGATAAATACAGAACTGGTGACTAGAGATGAGCAAATATGTTAGGAATCAGTTGCCAAATCTGAATTTGCCATAGTCGTGGCAAATTTATGTTTGACAATCGATTCCAAACATTCGGTCCTTTCTACACCCATTGACTCCAATGACAGAGGCTGGACAGACATCTGACTGGGATGATTTAGCGAATCCTGCTTTGAGCAGGGGGTTGGACCAGATGGCCCAGGAGGTCCCTTCCAACTCTACGATTCTATGATTCTATGACATTCGGCTTTGTTCGGCGAATATTGCAAAATATTTGTCGCCAGTTGTAATCGGAACCGAATTTTGAAAGATGTGTTGTGTTTCTATTATACTTTTCCTCTGATTGTTCCATTCCTGATTTTAGCTTACAAATACTTACCACATTTTACGGGCTATAAGACGCACCCCAAATTTTGGGGTGGAAAAATAGGAAAAAAGATGGATTTTTGGTTCTTACCGTAAAATCTCTTTCTTGGAGCCTTCATTGGGGGACACAGAATACCATGGGGTGTATGCTGCTGCTGCTAGGAGGCTGACACTATGCAAAAACAGAAAATTAGCTCCTCCCCGGCAGTATACACCCACCGACAGGCACCAAGCACCTCAGTTGGTGAAAAAGCAGTAGGAGAAGCAACGAGAAAAACTCGAAACATATGTACCAACCCAACAAGGGACTCTAAGACCCAACACGGTACAACTTAAACAGGGAGGGTGCTGTGTCCCCCAATGAAGGCTCCAAGAAAGAGATTTTACGGTAAGAACCAAAAATCCATCTTTCTTTATCGCCTTATTGGGGGACACAGAATACCATGGGACGTCCCAAAGCAGTCCCAAGGGTGGGAACAGCAAAAAGGAACGAAAGTAACCGAAAGGCTCAGGTCGGCCGGTGCGCCACCGCCGCCTGCAGAACCTTCCTACCAACCACAGCATCAGATGAAGCCTGGGTATGAACCCTGTAGAACCTCGTGAAGGTGTGCAAAGATGACCAGGTTGCAGCCTTGCAAATTTGCATGGCCGAGGCCTGGTGACGAGCAGCCCACAAAGCCGCCACAGCCCGGGTGGAATGAGCTCTTACTCCCGGAGGGGGCCGCTTTTCCTGAAGACGATACGCTTCCAGAATGGTAGAACGAATCCAGCGAGCGATCGTGGATTTGGAAGCCGGAAGGCCCTTCTGGCGACCTTCAGAGATGATCAGCAAGGAATCGGACAGACGAAAGGAAGAGGTCCTGACAAGATAGACACGCAGGGCTCTAACTACGTCCAGTTTGTAGAGAGACTTCTCAAGAGGATGAGACGGAGCCGGACAAAAAGAAGGAAGGACGATATCCTCATTGATATGGAAAGCGGAAACCACCTTTGGAAGAAAAGGAACGGGCCTGAGGACGGCTTTGTCCTGATGGAGAATGAGGTAAGGGGAACGACATGACAAGGCCGCCAATTCAGAAACCCTTCTGATGGATGAAATGGCGATCAAAAAGGTGACCTTCCAAGAGAGAAGGGACAAAGGGATGTCCTGGAGAGCCTCGAACGGCGCCTTCTGGAGAGCGCCAAGAACGAGGTTGAGATCCCACGGATCTATTGGCGAATGATGAGGAGGAGCCACGTGGGAAACCCCTTGTAGAAAAGTTTTGACCTGTGGTAGAGAAGCTAGCTCTCTTTGGAAGAGGATAGAGAGAGAGGAAACTTGGCCCTTGAGCGTACTGAGGGACAGACCCGCGTCCAACCCAGACTGAAGAAACCCAAGGATAGATGGGATAGAAAAGGACATTGGGAAGACTCCTTTATCATCACACCAACGGAAAAAAGCCTTCCAGTATGTGACGAACAGCCCACCGCCGTTCGTCTACTTACGGGCGACACTAACGGGGGTCCCGCTGCCACCAAAACGCGACGGACAGCGGACCCTGTGTCACCACTATGTCACGATCCCACCACTGACACCGGTGTATCAGCGGACGGAGGGACGTGACACAATGCCGGCACACGGCTATCACAGGCGCAGTGGGGCTTATCTTAGTTATCCCACCACTGGCACCAGGTGACAAAAATATCCAGCAAGCTAATCTCGCTCTACAATTTGCCGCAGGGGGAGTTTAATTTGGATGCCCCACCACTGCTATCAATCTTCCAAGTACTGCGGGGATTTATGTATATCCCACTTTCTCAGTTCCACTTTGGAACTCGCAGCTCTCCGGCGCCCCCCTTACCCTCAGGTCAGTCAGGGAACTGCACCTAGGATAATTAGTCGCCGGACGGGCTGCCTGTTGTGAACCGGCAATTAGGCTTCTGCAGTAAGGGAATTATCAATGCTGTGGCTGAAGCCCCTTACTCAGCAATATAAGACCCTTCTAGACTGCCAGCAAGCCGTAATAGCCGTACACAACGCGCTGCCACCAGTCACGGTTACTTAATTCACAGTGTTAAATTAAGAGGGTCCGTGGCAAACCCCTTGAATTAGTAGCGATTATCTATCAAAGGCGTATAGTTCGATTCTTAGAGCATGGAGACAGATCTAAATAATTTCATTTATTTTCCGAAAGAGGACAGTGATTACAGATAAAAGTTGCTATAAAATTGAGACATAAAATATGTACAGTACAGGTATAAAATAAAAGTGGAGAAAACAAAGAGATTACACTCACAGTTCCATATTGTTCCTTAGGCAGACCATGCGGCTATGGTGGGTGGAGGCGGAGCTGCACTTCTCCGCTCATCTGGATCTTTCTAGCACGACGACTTGAGCTGTTCTGACCTGGTTTGCCCAGGAAATGCCTTATAGACTTTCCTATGTGACATCACGGAGAGGTGCATTCTGGGTTGATCCCACCTCTCTTATCCAAGTTATGTTTTGGCTACAAAACCTAGATTAGCTATAACTTTATGGGAGAAGCTGGTATGGACTCATCAGTGGTATCATGTTTCCCAGCGTAATGAGCCCATCAAGAAAACATCAAACATCTATGCGATATGACCGTCCATTTGGGCGCAAATCCTATCTCATGTTCTGGACAGGGTAGAACTTCGAAAGATACGCGGTCTCGAAGCTGGGACCGCTCAGGTTACAAAAATATGATTTTCATATCTCTGCTTGGTACGGTTTTCGCAGGGCAGGCTCTTATAGTTTTATTCAAACCTCTTTGTTTCAAACAAAGAACCATCCCGCACTTTTTTCTCTCAGCTGTGGAGAGGAAACAAATGGTTGTAACAGCAGGGGGTCTCCTATTACTAGTGCGAACACAGGCTGTAGAGGAGGGGGGGTGGCACTGCTCTGTGTGTGTGTGAAGGGAGGAGGGGTGAAGCTGCAGAGCTAGCAGCCTGGATTGTCATATGTGCCGGATCTTTCTGGAAAGTTACAACAGAAAACATCATATTTTGTAGACAAAACCCCATACCTCACAGACATTGTACATCACACCTCCCCCCTTAAGAGGACGCTAAGGAGGCATTACCTCTCGGTAATCGGCCATGCGCACCTCAGCGGGTTCGCCCCGGCGGGACAACCCATCGGCATTGCCGTTTTCACTGCCCTTCCTGTGTTTTACAGTAAAATCGTACTGTTGAAGGGCAAGGCTCCAGCGGAGCAATCTTCCATTGGTTCCGGACACTGTGTGCAACCAGCTCAGAGGGTTGTGGTCGGTTACCACCGTGAAGGCGCGCCCATACAGGTAGGGCTGCAAACGCTGCAGTGCCCACACCATGGCCAGACACTCCTTCTCGATGGTCGAGTATGCCACTTCCCTCGGCAAAAGTTTCCGGCTCAGGTACAACACGGGGTGCTCTTGGTCCCCCGAGTCGACCTGGCTAAGCACAGCACCGAGGCCAAACTCGCTGGCGTCGGTCTGTACCAGAAACGGGCGACTGCTGTCGACTGCTCTCAACACTGGAGAGTTGCACAGGGCTGCTTTCAAAGCTTGGAAAGCCGCCTCACAGTCATCTGTCCAGTTGACTGTTTGGGGTAGCCTCTGCTTGGTGAGGTCAGTCAAGGGTTTGGCAAGGGCGCTATAGTCCTGTACGAACCGCCTATAGTACCCTGCAGTGCCCAAGAAGGACTTCACCTGTTTCTTGGTCCTGGGGGTGGGCCAGGACACGATTGCGTCCACTTTTTCTGGCTCCGGACTCATGGAACCCCCGCCTACCCGGTGCCCCAGGTAGTGGACCTTGCGCATGCCTATCTGGCACTTCCCCGGCTTGATGGTCAGGCCTGCCTGGTGAAGACGCTTGAGCACCTCCTGGAGGTGCTGAAGGTGTTCCTCCCAGGTGGAACTGAAGACGGCAATATCGTCTAAGTATGCCACGGCGTACTCCTCCAGTCCCCGAAGCAGGTGGTTGACCATCCGCTGGAAAGTGGCAGGGGCATTCTTCATGCCGAAGGGCATGACCGTGGACTCGTACAGTCCAAAGGGGGTGATAAAGGCGGATTTCTCCTGCGCCTCAGGGCTCAGGGGAATCTGCCAGTATCCCCGACTCAAATCCATGATGGATATGTAGTTGGCGTTTGTCAACCGCTCGAGCAGATCCTCGATGCGCGGCATCGGGTGGGCATCAGAGGTTGTGATGGCGTTGAGCCCCCTGTAGTCCACGCAGAACCGGGTGGTTCGATCCTTTTTAGGCACGAGGACTACAGGTGAAGCCCACGCACCTTTTGACCGTCGAATCACTCCCAGCCTTAACATCTCATCGACCTCTCGGCGCATGACTTGTTGCACCGTTTCAGAGATCCGATAAGGTGTTCGCCGTAATGGGGCGTGATTCCCGGTGTCCACCTCATGAACCGCTAACTCCGTCCTCCCAGGACGGTTGGTGAACACGGGCCGGAAGAGTTCCAGGGTGGCCATCAACTGCAACCGCTGGGACACGGTGAGCGAACCACTTATCTCCATATCCTCAATGGACCCATTGGCCTTGGCCTGGGCCAGCATGTCCAGGAGGGAATCTTCCTCCCCATCCTCTGGCAGATTGCAGACCGGTAGGATGCAAGCTTCACGTTCGTAGTGCGCCTTCAGCATGTTGACGTGAAAGGCCTTGCGCCTACCCCGAGCATGGTCAAGCGTGACCACGTAGGTGACCGGGTTGAGCTGTTGGTGGACGACGTACGGGCCTTCCCAGGCTGCCTGAAGCTTATCCGTTGGTACAGGGACCAGCGCCCACACCTTTTGACCCACCTGGTAGGTCCGCTCCCGGGCGTTCTGGTCGTACCAGCGCTTCTGGTCAGCCTGAGCCTGCGTCATGTTGTCATGCACCAACTGCGTCAAGGTCTGCATCTTGTCACGGAAGCGCATGACATAATCCACGATGGACACTTCTGTGGGGTTTGGCTCATCTTCCCAGGATTCTCTTATCAACCCAAGGGGTCCCCGGACTCGCCTGCCATACAGGAGCTCGAAGGGGGAGAACCCGGTCGAAGCCTGCGGAACTTCTCTGTAAGCGAACAGCAGGTGTGGGAGGTACCGCTCCCAGTCGCGCCCTTGGGTCTCAACCAGTATGCGGAGCATCTGTTTGAGGGTACCGTTGAAACGTTCACACAAACCGTTAGTCTGTGGGTGATACGGACTCGATACCAGCTGCGTCACCTGCATTTTCTCACAGAGAGCCTCCATTAGGCGAGACATGAATTGGGGCCCTTGATCGGTAAGCATCTCCCTGGGAAATCCTACTCTCGAAAAGATGGTCACCAGTGCGTCAGCCACCTTATCTGCCCTGGTTGAAGACAGAGCTACTGCCTCTGGGTACCGGGTAGCGTAGTCTACCACGGTGAGAATGTATCGCTTTCCGGAGCTGCTGGGGACGGACAGCGGTCCTACAATGTCCACCGCGATTCTCTGGAAAGGCTCCTCTATCACCGGCAAAGGAATAAGGGGAGCCTTAAGAGCAGGCCCCGCCTTACCCACTTTTTGACAGGTGGCACAGGAGCGGCAGTAGTGTGTTACATCTGTCCCCATCTTGGGCCAATAGAAGTGTTGAGACAGCCGTGCCTTTGTTTTGCTGATCCCCAAGTGTCCAGCGAGTGGAATCTCATGGGCAATCCGCAACAACTCAGTTCTGAACTGATAGGGGACGACCAGCTGTCTTTCCCTCAACCACTCCTTTTTAGGATCTCCGGGTACCGTCTCCCGGTACAACCTTCCTCGTTCCCAGAACACCCTCTCCTTATCAGACTTGGAGGTGGGCGTCTCGGCGAGACCTCTCAATTTCTCCAGGCTGGCATCTGAGTACAGAGCAGCCTGGAACTCCATGCTGGAGGCTGCCAGAAGGGACGTCAGGGTCCCCTCTTTACTGGGACCCTCTGGAACCGGCTCTGGGTTCACCTCTGGTTCAGTCTCTCCTGTAGCAGCAGAGGGTCCAGAAGACAGTGCGTTACCTGCGATCTGGGCACTCTGACTGCGTGTGACAGCTGCTATGTATGCTGTCTCCCTGGGGATTTCTGCAGACCCACCAGCTGGTGCTGCCCTGGGCTCTACCTCCCCATCCACCCCCAACACTTTAGGAGCAGTGCTACTTATGGGCCAGTTACCTTCCTCGGTGGCACTGGTCAGCTGCATGGCATTACCTTCCTCATGGTCCCCATGCACCTCCCCATTCTCTTGAGCACCGTTGCTTGCTCCTGCCAGGGGTTCCTCAGCCGTCTCACTCCGCAGAGTGACGGGGCTGAGCACCTCGGTACCTGTGGACACATCTACCGTTTCAAAGAAAGGGTTAACGGGTTCAGTCGGCACAGATACATCAACATCATCATTCCTAGGAAAAGAATGGTTATCAGTTTGCTTTGGTACAATCACATCAGCATCATACCTTGGGAAAGAATGGTTGTTAGTTGCATCATTACTCATCAAGGCAGTAGCAGGTAACACATTCAGTTTCCCATCATCAACATCATCAGGGTTAACGTTACCCTTATTATCAGTTTGGGGAAGGGTGTCAGGGACATAGTATGCAACCATCCTCCCCAAGTCAGTCCCCAATAAAACATCAGTGGGCAAATTTTCAGACACTCCCACCTCCCTCAACCCGCTCCCAGCACCCCAATCGAGATAAACTCGTGCCACTGGCAAGGGACAACGGGTGCCTCCAATCCCGGTGACAGTCAGGGTTTTCCCCTCAACAAACTCTTCAGGGGCCGCCAGTCCAGGACGGATGAGGGTTCGTTCAGCCCCGGTGTCCTTGAGGCCTGTAGCAAGACGGGCCCCCACCTGAACAGGTTGAACGTTGTCGTCAGCCCTCCCAACCACACCTCCCACCAAAAGAACAGAGGCATTGGGCCCGGGGGCCTTGGCTGGGGGGTTCTTCGGCCTATTCGGACAGGTGTAAGAGAAGTGACCAGGCCGCTTGCAGTGGTGACACAGGCGACTGTCAGTAGCCGGCCTGTTGTTGGCAACAGGGACTGGGCCTCCGGAGGGACGGCTAGCTGGGGCATTGGGGTTGGTTGCTGGCTTACCCCCTTTCCAGCTGGTGGCGACTGGCCTCCGCGTCTCGGGCTTCCGGTTGGCCTCGTGGTTGTCGGCGATCTGCGCCGCTTTGTCCGCGTTCGTTGGTTCGCGGTCCAGGATGAACTGTCGGACCTCAGCTGGGCAGAGATGCAGGAACTGGTCTTTGATCATCAGGTCCCGTAGCTGCTCAAAGGTTTCAACGGACAGTCCATGGATCCACTGGTCAAAGTGGGTCCTGAGTCCTTGCACCACATCACTGTAGCTATCGTGTGGGCCACGTTGGAGGTGTCGGAACTTCTTTCGGTATACCTCAGGTGTCAGCCGGTATTTGGCGATCAGCGCCTGCTTTATGGCGTCATAGTCGTCATCGGCTTCTGGCGGAAGAGAAGCAAATGCCTCCAGGGCTTTGCCTTTTAGCCCTGGGGTCAAGTACCTTGCCCATTGGTCTCTAGGCAGCTGGTACTGTCTGCAGGCTTTCTCAAAGGCTCGCAGGAACGTGTCCAAGTCCCCATCCTTTTCCATCACGGGAAAATGCTCTGGCCGGGGTTTAGGAGTCTGGACGCTGCTGGGCTCACGGCTTCGGGCTGTGGGGGCATTCCACCCCCGCTGGAGCATCTCCAGCTCATGGGCCCTCTGAGCTTCTGCATGGCGCTCAGCTCTCTCAGCCTGGGCTTGACGCTCGACCCTCTCAGCCTCAGCTTGGCGCTCACGTTCGGCTTGGGCCTCCTGCCGATATTGCTGGATCAGCCTCACCCGCCCATCCCTGTCTTCGGCGGGGAGTTCGTCCAAGGCCATTTGCAGATAGGGGTCCACCCCGTTCTGGTTGAATGTGGGGCCAGCGCTCAGGAGTGGAGCCTCTGCTGCAGCCCCATGGCAACTTGGGCCAACTTCTGCGCTCGCTGGATTCTGGTCGTTGTCCAGCTGCACTAGAGCCGCGATCATTTGAGCTCTGTTTTTGTTCGTGGCGTCAAGGCCTTGGTACGTGCATAACGCAGCAAGAACTTCCTTTGTCTGCCGGGTGTACCAAGGTTCTCCTTTTGCCGCCATGGTTGCCAAATAAAAGATAGAAAAAGAAAAACGAAGAAACGGGAGGGAATACTTGCAAGTACACACTAATGTCTCAGGACTAGTAACCACTGAGTCTGTTCTCCAAAACCTATGATGCAGGATTCCCGCAGGAACCGTGCAGGTTTTTAGTGAGAGGAATGATTGCTCAAACCAAATCACTAATGCTCTAGGATTATCCCACCGCTCTGCCACCAATATGTGACGAACAGCCCACCGCCGTTCGTCTACTTACGGGCGACACTAACGGGGGTCCCGCTGCCACCAAAACGCGACGGACAGCGGACCCTGTGTCACCACTATGTCACGATCCCACCACTGACACCGGTGTATCAGCGGACGGAGGGACGTGACACAATGCCGGCACACGGCTATCACAGGCGCAGTGGGGCTTATCTTAGTTATCCCACCACTGGCACCAGGTGACAAAAATATCCAGCAAGCTAATCTCGCTCTACAATTTGCCGCAGGGGGAGTTTAATTTGGATGCCCCACCACTGCTATCAATCTTCCAAGTACTGCGGGGATTTATGTATATCCCACTTTCTCAGTTCCACTTTGGAACTCGCAGCTCTCCGGCGCCCCCCTTACCCTCAGGTCAGTCAGGGAACTGCACCTAGGATAATTAGTCGCCGGACGGGCTGCCTGTTGTGAACCGGCAATTAGGCTTCTGCAGTAAGGGAATTATCAATGCTGTGGCTGAAGCCCCTTACTCAGCAATATAAGACCCTTCTAGACTGCCAGCAAGCCGTAATAGCCGTACACAACGCGCTGCCACCAGTCACGGTTACTTAATTCACAGTGTTAAATTAAGAGGGTCCGTGGCAAACCCCTTGAATTAGTAGCGATTATCTATCAAAGGCGTATAGTTCGATTCTTAGAGCATGGAGACAGATCTAAATAATTTCATTTATTTTCCGAAAGAGGACAGTGATTACAGATAAAAGTTGCTATAAAATTGAGACATAAAATATGTACAGTACAGGTATAAAATAAAAGTGGAGAAAACAAAGAGATTACACTCACAGTTCCATATTGTTCCTTAGGCAGACCATGCGGCTATGGTGGGTGGAGGCGGAGCTGCACTTCTCCGCTCATCTGGATCTTTCTAGCACGACGACTTGAGCTGTTCTGACCTGGTTTGCCCAGGAAATGCCTTATAGACTTTCCTATGTGACATCACGGAGAGGTGCATTCTGGGTTGATCCCACCTCTCTTATCCAAGTTATGTTTTGGCTACAAAACCTAGATTAGCTATAACTTTATGGGAGAAGCTGGTATGGACTCATCAGTGGTATCATGTTTCCCAGCGTAATGAGCCCATCAAGAAAACATCAAACATCTATGCGATATGACCGTCCATTTGGGCGCAAATCCTATCTCATGTTCTGGACAGGGTAGAACTTCGAAAGATACGCGGTCTCGAAGCTGGGACCGCTCAGGTTACAAAAATATGATTTTCATATCTCTGCTTGGTACGGTTTTCGCAGGGCAGGCTCTTATAGTTTTATTCAAACCTCTTTGTTTCAAACAAAGAACCATCCCGCACTTTTTTCTCTCAGCTGTGGAGAGGAAACAAATGGTTGTAACAGCAGGGGGTCTCCTATTACTAGTGCGAACACAGGCTGTAGAGGAGGGGGGGTGGCACTGCTCTGTGTGTGTGTGAAGGGAGGAGGGGTGAAGCTGCAGAGCTAGCAGCCTGGATTGTCATATGTGCCGGATCTTTCTGGAAAGTTACAACAGAAAACATCATATTTTGTAGACAAAACCCCATACCTCACAGACATTGTACATCACACAGTACCTATAGTAAATGCGGGAAGAGGCTGGTTTCCTGGCTCTGATCATAGTTTGAATAACCTGACTGGACAGACCTGATTCCTTCAGAATTGCGGTCTCAACGGCCATGCCGTCAAACTCAGAGACTGAGAATTCTCGTGGTAAAGGGGGCCTTGCGAGAGAAGGTCTGGACGGTCCGGAAGCCTCCAGGGAACGTCCACGAGCATGTTGACCAGCTCCGCGTACCAAGGCCGTCTTGGCCAATCTGGAGCGACTAGAATCACTGGTACGCCTTCCGATTTTATCTTTTTGACCACCCGAGGGATCAATGCCAGAGGCGGGAACAGATACGGAAGTTGAAACTGGGACCACGGAGTCACCAGTGCGTCGCATGCGACGGCTAGAGGGTCCCTGGACCTGGCTACGAACTGCGGCACCTTGTGGTTCATCCGAGATGCCATGAGATCGACATCCGGGGTGCCCCAACGGTCGCATATCTGAGAGAAAACCGCGGGGTGCAGGGACCATTCGCCGGACGCTAGGCCCTGGCGACTCAGAAAGTCGGCTGCCCAATTTTCCACCCCTGGAATATGGACGGCGGAGATTGTCGGAACGTAACGTTCTGCCCAGCGTAATATCTTGGCCACTTCTGACATTACTTGTTTGCTGCGGGTGCCCCCCTGATGGTTTATGTACGCCACGGCCGTGGCTTTGTCCGACTGAATACGGACCGGCTTGCCGGAGAGGAGGGGCTGCCAATGAAGAAGGGCCAGGAAAATTGCCCTGATCTCCAAAAGATTGATTGGGAGGAGAGACTCCTGTGGCTTCCAGCGGCCTTGGGCCGCTTTCTGATGGAACACGGCTCCCCATCCTAGGAGGCTCGCATCGGTGGTGATGATTTGCCACTGAGGCGGAAGAAAGGACCTCCCTTGGAGAACTGACGCTGGCCGTAGCCACCAAGTGAGAGACTGCCTCACTCTGAGAGGAAGCCGAATAGGACGGTCCAAGGACATCGTGGTCTTGTCCCAGGCTGAAAGCAGAGACAGCTGGAGGGGGCGAAGGTGAAACTGCGCAAAGGGCACTGCTTCCATGGAGGCCACCATCTTCCCCAGGACCTTCATGCAGAACCGAATGGGAATGGGAGCAGGCCTCTTGAGAGTTCTGATGCCCTTGGACAGAGTTGTAAATTTTTCCTTTGGAAGAAAAACACGGGCTAGCTCCGTGTCGAATTCCATACCCAGAAAGGTCAGACGCTGGGTGGGGATCAGAATGGACTTCTCCTTGTTGACAAGCCAACCTAGGCGGCTGAGAGTGTCCAGGGTTATCTGAAGGCTCCGGAGACAGTCCTGGCGAGACGAACCCTTGATCAAAAGATCGTCCAGATAAGGGATGATGAGGATCCCTCTGGAGCGAAGGATGGCCATGACGGTCGCCATCACCTTCGTGAAAACCCGGGGCGCTGAAGCCAGGCCGAAAGGAAGAGCTGTGAACTGAAAATGGTCTCCCTGAAACGCAAATCGAAGATACTTCTGATGTTGCACACATATTGGAATGTGCAGATAGGCATCCCGAATGTCCACCGAGCAGAGAAATTCCCCGGGCTCCATGGAAGCAATCACCGACCGGAGAGACTCCATCCTGAAATGAAGAATCTTCACGTGGCGATTGAGCAATTTGAGGTCCAGAATAGGACGAAGAGAGCCGTCTTTCTTCGGGACTACAAAGAGATTGGAGTAGAACCCGGAAAACCGTTCGTCTGAGGGAACGGGAACAATGACTCCGGCGGAAAGGAGGGAGGAAATGGCCTGCAGAAAACCCGGAACCTGGGCCCGCTGTCGCGGAGGCCGAGACCGGAAAAACCGTCTGTGCGGGAGTGAAGCAAATTCGATTTTGTAACCGGATGCGACGAGTTCTCTGACCCAAGCGTCGTCTACAACGGACAGCCAAGCATCCGCGAAAAAGGAAAGTCTGCCTCCCACCCTGGAAGAAATTCCAGGTGGGGGTGACCCGTCACTTAGACGAAAATCTGCCGGAATTGGCTCCTGCAGATCTGGAATATTGTCCTCTAGATCTCCAGCGAGGAGCGGGTTTGTAGGAAGGTTTCCTCTGATCCCGCTCCCTGGTGGCAGGCGGCCGATCCTGTTGAGTGGCTCTCTCCGTGGCAGGGAAGGGACGAAAGGGCCTGAATGGTCGAAACCCCCTTCTGTTGAAGGGACGTTTTGGTCGAGACTGGGGAAGCGAAGTACTTTTTCCTCCATTGGCATCGGAAATTATCTGATCCAGCTTTGCTCCAAAGAGCCTAGAGCCATGGAACGGCAGATTGGTAAGCGACTTTTTCGAAGTAGTGTCCGCATTCCATGACTTTAGCCAAAGGACTCGGCGTACAGCTACTATGTTGCTGTTAGCCCTTGCTACGCAGCCGGCCGCGTCCAAGGAGGCGGCCAAAAGGTATTTTCCCGCCTGGTTAATCTGATCTGCAAGATCTGCCAACTCGTCTTGAGGAGCTGACGCTAAGATGCCTCTGCGAAGAATTTTTGCCCAAGCGGAAATGACCTTCGCCACCCAGGCGGATGCAAAAATAGGGCAGAGAGAGGCGCCAGATGCCTCAAAGATTGAATCTCTGGCTAAGTCTATCTGCCTGTCAGTAGGATCTTTGAGCGATGCCCCGTCGGGCAGCGAGAGCACCGTTTTAGAGGCTATCCGGGATACTGGAGGATCTACCTCGGGAGCCTTGGACCACTTTGAGAGCAGTTCTGCGTCAAAGGGGTACAGAACGTCCAAGTACTTGCGGCCTGAGAAACGTTGCTCAGGGCGCTCCCAGTGTTTGGATAAGGTAGTATTGAAATCGTTGTGATTGGGAAATGTTCGAGACGGAGGTCTGGCTCGTCTAAGGAGAACCGAGCTTTCCTGAGCTGGAGCCTCATCCTGTTTAAGCTTTAGTGTTTGGAAGATAGCTGCAAGAAGACTATCGACCATGTCCCGCGTTTTAGAAACGCTGTTCCCCTCTGAGCTAGCTTCCGAATGAGAATCATCGCCTGACTGAAGGCTGTCCTCCGAGGAAGGAGAAGGAGGCCTGGGAGCGGAAGGGCCCTGCGAGCTCGAAGACGAAGTGGACAGAGCCCGCTTCCGAGAAGTCCTTCCCTGTCTGTCTCTCTGAAGGTCGCGGTCAGGAGCGGACGACTCACCCCGAGAGGTGGTCGGGGCAGAGGTGGCTGAGGATAGCTGAGGTAATCGTTCTAAGACCTGGACCAGCGACTGTGATACTTTTGTCAAGTCAGAAACAGACTGTGACATTGTAACAGCCCACTCCGGGGGGAGAGAGGAGGGAAGAGCGCCCTCCGCCCGGGATTCTGTGCGTTCCTGAGATGCTGACATATTTGAAGGACTGCAGGGGGGGCAGAATGGGGACGACTGACCCGATGCCCACTTCTTTTTACAGCGCGCACAGGCGTAATAGGTAGCGGTGGGCCTGAAGCAGAGATCCCCTGAAGGGTTGGGCATAAGTGAACTGGACTGAATGGCCGCAGAAATTAGGGAATAACTGCCGAGGAGAGCTAATCCCTGTCCCAGAGCCGAGCCTACCGAGATTCTGTGAGCAGCAGAAGAAACGCCGAAGTGTCCCCCAAGCAGCGCAGGAAGGAGTGAAAAACCAGGAAATCATTGTGCTGGAAGATGGGGGGGCGGAGCTTAGCGGCTGCGCCGTGATTGGCTACCAACGACGGAGGGGGCATGACAGAGAGGGGAGGCTGGCATTCCAAAGAGAAAGAAGCCCTGTGATGGGCTAGAAAAGGCGCGCTGAAAGAGCGCGCTCAGGAACGGAGGAGGGAGCAGAGAAATTCCCCTGGCTGAGGGGAAAGTGAAAGTGCCGGCGCCCGTGCCGGCGCTGCAACCCCTTGCCTACCCCGACATACCGCGCTCAGGAAGCAATATGAAGCGGTCCCCTGCTTGCGACGCTGCTGCGGTGAGTGAAGGGATCCGCCGCGTCTCCCTGACTAGAAGAGGGGAAGGGATAGTGTCCGCATTCCATTGTGTGAGCGCGCGGCAGGCAGAAAGGGCGGGAGATTCAAAAACAGTGGACCTGTAATCCCAAGGTCCAACTTGTCCCATGCACTGGAGCTTATGCGGGGGCCGGAGGGAACGTACAGGCACTTACCTGACGTCCCTGAAGAGGATGACCACAGGGGCCCACGGGGAAACGGCAGGCCGCTGGGAGGGGAAGGAGTCCTCTGTACCCGCATCCTGCAGAAGACGGCTTGAACCACCTGCGATCGCCGTCTTCCTCTCAGCCCTGTCCCGAGAGAGGGGTGAGGAGGGGGATTCGGCAAGGACCAGCCACCTGTCCACAACCCTTATCACCGGAAGGTGATAGGGAAAAGTCCTGCCTGCGGTACTGAGAGTTGCGATGTGGATGGCACCACACTGCTCGCTCAGCCGCATGATATAGGAAATCAGGGTGATAAGTATACCCTGTTTCCCAACGGAAAAACCTAAAAGATAAAAGAAGAAAGGATTAAAAAGTTCAAACTAAACCCTGAAAGGAAAAATTGGATTAATAACTGCGGATCTGGGGAGATCCCGGTCCGCCTCCTACAGACACTAAGCACAAACTGGGGTGCTTGGTGCCTGTCGGTGGGTGTATACTGCCGGGGAGGAGCTAATTTTCTGTTTTTGCATAGTGTCAGCCTCCTAGCAGCAGCAGCATACACCCCATGGTATTCTGTGTCCCCCAATAAGGCGATAAAGAAAAAAAATTGACAGCGCATGAGCAATCTGCAAATGCGCCACCTCAGACAACCATTTTCCTGAAACCCAAGGCCAGGAAATCAATAAGAAGGGTGAGAACTCAGCTCCTGCCTCAAGGCTGACATTTTATTGAAGGCAAGGGTTCCACAGCCTCGCATCACTGGGACAACCCCTCTTGCCAGCACAAGGCCCACGGCATCACTCCACTCCTGCCACCACAGACTTCCTGAAGCAGGGACCCTGCCTCTTGTGCACACGCTCCAACGCAACTGTCCCCCATTCTGTAAGTTATATTCGGAATATAAGACACACCCATTTTTTCCTCCTAAGTTTGGGGGAAAAAGGGAAGTCTTATAATCTGAAAAATATGATATGTGAAATACTGACGGTGTGAACGTGGCCTCACTGTCATTAATCTCTACTGGTATTTATAGCACGCTGTTCCAAGCACAGATCGCCCCCCCCCCCCCCCCCGAGACATGACTGCAAGGCACAGATAGAATGCCAAAACAGTCGGGGGTCTACTAAAGAGCAGCATGTCTTTCATGGCAATGCTACTATGAAGAACAGCCTGTGGCTGAAGTTCATAGGAGACACTGATTTTTACTACATTTCATAATACTGTGGTATTGCAATATACAGTACAAGTAGGTTTAACAAAGTAAAAATAGAAATATAAAAACACACATTTACTATCCCCAAATGCATGCAAAACAGGTAAAAAGTGTAACGAGAAAAAATAAGAGTTGTATCAAAATGCCAGAATTAGGTTTTTTTGTTTGCTTTTTTAGTTAGCCACAACAATGCAAAGGAAAAAAAAAAGTCATATCCACTGCAAAGCTGGATCAGCATAAGGCCGGACTAAGAGACTTGCGAGTGCAGCGCGAGTCTCTCTCACCTCAATACCCGGCACTCGGGACCGGAGTGTCTTTCTATTTCTATAAAGCTGAATGCTCCGGTCCGAATCGCCAGTGCCGGCTATTGAGGCGCGAGTTTCTCGCATTGCACTCGCAAGTGTGACCCCAGCCTAAGCCACAAGCTCAGGGAGCAAAGAAAGAATGAGGAAAAAAAATAAAAATAAACACAGCTCCATCAACTAAAAATGAAAAATAGACATCTCAAAACAAGGTTACAAAAGATGGATTTTTGGTTCTTACCGTAAAATCTCTTTCTTGGAGCCTTCATTGGGGGACACAGAATACCATGGGTGTATGCTGCTGCTGCTAGGAGGCTGGCACTATGCAAAACAAGAACATTAGCTCCTCCCCGGCAGTATACACCCACCGACAGGCACTAGGCACTTCAGTTGGTGCAAAAGCAGTAGGAGAAGCAACGGAAACTCTCTAAACATATGTACCAACCCAACAGGGGACTCAAAGACCCAACACGGTACAATTTAAACAGGGAGGGTGCTGTGTCCCCCAATGAAGGCTCCAAGAAAGAGATTTTACGGTAAGAACCAAAAATCCATCTTTCTTTATCGCCTTATTGGGGGACACAGAATACCATGGGACGTTCCAAAGCAGTCCCAAGGGCGGGAACAGCAATAAGGAACGAAAGAACAGGAAAGGCTTAGGTCGGCCGGTGCGCCACCGCCGCCGGCAGAACCTTCCTACCAACAACCGCATCAGACGAGGCCTGGGTATGAACCCTGTAGAACCTCGCAAATGTGTGCAAGGACGACCAGGTCGCGGCCCTGCAAAGTTGCAGAGCCGAAGCCTGGTGTCGAACGGCCCACGAAGCTGCCACAGCCAGGGTGGAGTGAGCTCTCACTCCCGGAGGGGGCCGTTTTTCCTGAAGTCGGTATGCTTCCTGAATGGTAGAACGAATCCAGCGAGCAATCGTGGATTTGGATGCCAGAAGCCCTTTCCTGTGACCGTCAGAGATGACCAGCAATGAATCGGATTGACGAAGTGAAGCGGTCCTAGCGAGGTAGACACGCAATGCTCTAACAACATCCAGCTTGTGGAGTGACCTCTCAAGAGGGTGAGAAGGAGCCGGACAAAACGATGGAAGAACGATATCCTCGTTGATGTGAAAGGAGGAAACCACCTTTGGCAGGAAGGAAGGAACGGGCCTGAGAACGACTTTATCCTGATGGAGCACCAGATAAGGAGAACGGCATGACAAGGCCGCTAACTCAGAAACTCTTCTGATGGATGTAATGGCGATCAAAAAGGTTACCTTCCATGAAAGAAGTGACAAAGGAATGTCCTGGATGGGCTCAAACGGCGCCTTTTGGAGAGCGCCAAGAACGAGATTGAGATCCCACGGTTCTATTGGTGAATGATGAGGAGGAGCCACATGAGCGACTCCTTGGAGGAACGTCATAACCTGCGGTAAAGAAGCGAGCTCTCTTTGAAAGAGGATAGACAAGGCAGAAACCTGGCCCTTCAGGGTACTGAGAGACAGACCCGAATCTAAACCAGACTGGAGAAAACCCAGTATGGACGGAATGGAAAAGGCCATTGGAAAAACTTCTTTATCGTCGCACCAACGGAAAAAAGCCTTCCAACACCTGTGGTAAATGCGGGAAGAGGCTGGCTTCCTGGCTTTGATCATCGTCTGAATCACTTGGCTGGACAAACCTGATTCTCCTAGGATTGCGGCCTCAACGGCCATGCCGTTAAATTCAGAGACCGAGAATTCTCGTGGTAATGGGGGCCTTGTGAGAGAAGATCCGGACGGTCCGGAAGTCTCCAGGGAACGTCCGCGAGCATGTTCACCAGTTCCGCATACCAAGGCCGTCTCGGCCAGTCTGGAGCCACAAGAATTACCGGAACGCCTTCCGATTTTATCTTCTTGACCACTCTTGGGATCAAGGCAAGAGGTGGAAAAAGATAAGGGAGTTGGAACTGGGACCACGGGATTACTAGGGCGTCGCAAGCGACGGCTAGAGGATCTCTGGACCTGGCTACGAAGCGCGGAACTTTGTGGTTCATTCGAGATGCCATGAGGTCGACGTCCGGAGAACCCCAGCGCTGGCATATCTGATCGAAGACTGAGGGATGGAGAGACCATTCGCCTGACGCTAGGCCTTGACGACTCAGAAAGTCGGCTGCCCAGTTTTCCACCCCTGGAATGTGAACGGCGGAGATTGCTGGGACGTAACGTTCCGCCCAGCGCAGAATCCTGGCCACGTCTGACATGACTTGGTGGCTGCGCGTGCCGCCCTGATGGTTTATGTACGCCACAGCCGTGGCGTTGTCCGACTGAATGCGGATCAGCTTGCCGACGAGAAGGGGTTGCCAGCAAAGAAGGGCCAGAAAGATTGCTCTGATCTCGAGCAGATTGATAGGAAGAAGAGCTTCCTGAGGGTTCCAGTGTCCTTGAGCCGTCCTCTGATGAAAAACCGCTCCCCAACCCAGGAGGCTGGCGTCGGTGGTGATGACTTGCCACCGAAGCGGGAGGAAGGACCTCCCTTGTAGGGCTGATGTAGACATCGTCCACCAAGTGAGGGATTGCCTCACTTTGAGGGGGAGAAGGATTGGCCGGTCTAAGGACCTCGTCGTCTTGTCCCAGGCTGAAAGGAGGGACAGCTGAAGAGGACGAAGGTGGAACTGTGCAAAGGGCACTGCTTCCAAGGAAGCTACCATCTTCCCCAGGATTTTCATGCAGAATCGAAGGGGAATGGGCGTTGGTCGTTTGAGGGCTCGAATCCCTTTGAACAGAGCCGCAAATTTCTCCCTCGGAAGAAACACCCGGGCCAGATTCGTGTCGAACTCCATGCCTAAAAAGGTTAGACGCTGAGTGGGGCTGAGGACGGACTTTTCTTTGTTGACTAACCATCCGAGACGGTCGAGAGTATCCAGAGTTATCTGAAGACTTAGGAGACAGTCTTGACGGGACGAGCCCTTGATTAAGAGATCGTCCAGATAAGGGATGATGAGAATCCCTCTGGATCGAAGGATGGCCATGACCGTCGCCATCACTTTCGTGAAAACACGGGGAGCGGAGGCTAGGCCGAAAGGGAGAGCCGTGAACTGGTAATGATCGTCCTGAATCGCAAATCTGAGATATTTCTGATGTTGAAAGCAAACAGGGATGTGAAGATAGGCATCCCGTATGTCCACAGAGCAGAGGAATTCTCCGGGTTCCATGGAGGCTATCACCGATCGAAGAGACTCCATTTTGAAGTGAAGAATCTTCACGTGGCGATTGAGCAATTTGAGGTCCAGGATTGGCCGCAGGGAACCGTCTTTCTTCGGGACTACGAAGAGGTTTGAGTAGAACCCTGAAAACCGTTCGTCTGAGGGAACGGGAACAATCACTCCGGCGGAAAGACGGGAGGAGACGGCCTGAAAGAATCCTGGAATGTGGGACCGTTGTCTTGGAGGACGAGAAAGGGAAAAACGCCTGTCTGGCGGGGAAGAAAATTCGATCTTGTAACCGGATGCAATGATTTCTCTGACCCAAGCGTCGTCGACAACCGACAGCCAAGCGTCCACAAAAAAGGAAAGTCTGCCTCCCACCCTGGAAAAATTTCCAGGTGGGGGTGCCCCGTCACTTGGAGGCAAACCTACCGGAACGGGCACCTGAGGACCTGGAGTATTGTCCTCTAGATCTCCAGCGGGGAGCGGGCTTGTAAGAAGGTTTCTTCTGCTCTCGCTCCCTAGAAGCAGAAGGACGCTCTTGCTGGACAGATCTCTCTGTGGACGAGAACGGACGAAAGGGCCTAAAGGGCCGAAAACCCTTTCTATTAAAGAAGCGTCTTGGTCGAGACTGGGGGAGAGAAGTACTTTTACCCCCAGTGGCGTCGGAAATTATTTGATCCAGTTTGGCCCCAAAGAGCCTAGAACCATGGAAGGGCAGATTGGTGAGCGACTTCTTTGAGGTGGTATCCGCATTCCATGACTTTAGCCAAAGAACTCGGCGTACAGCTACTATATTGCTGTTAGCCCTAGCTACACAACCGGCCACATCTAAGGAGGCGGCTAAAAGGTATTTACCCGCGTGATTAATTTGATCTGCCAGCTCGTCCTGGGGAGCTGCCGCTAAGATGCCCCTGCGAAGAATTTTTGCCCAAGCCGAAATGACTTTAGCTACCCAGGAGGAGGCGAAAATAGGGCAGAGGGAGGCACCGGAGGCCTCAAAGATAGACTTCGCCAAGGATTCTAACTGCCTGTCCGTCGGATCCTTAAGCGATGCACCGTCTGGAAGGGACAGAACTGTCTTAGAGGCTATCCGAGAAACAGGAGGGTCCACTTCAGGGGCTTTGGTCCATTTAGAAAGCAAATCAGCCTCAAATGGGTACAAAACATCCAAATACCTGCGGCCTGAAAAACGTTGCTCAGGGTGCTCCCAATGTTTGGCTAGAGTAGTATCAAACTCGTAGTGGTTTGGAAAAGTTTTGGATGGAGGTCTTGACCGTTTAAATGGGACAGAACATTCCTGAGGAAGGGGCTTGTCCTGCTTAATCTCCAGGGTTTGGAAGATGGCTGAAAGAAGACTATCGACCATACTTCGTGTTTTAGACATGTCATCTGCTTCTGAACTAGATCCTGATTGTGGATCGTCATCTGACCCAAGGTCGTCCACTGAAGGAGACGGACCCCTGGGTGAAGCAGACGGGCCTAGCGAACTGGAAGACGAGCCCGATAGGAGACGCTTCCTGGAAATCCTATTCGGCCTGTCCCTCTGAAGGTCGCGGTCAGGAGCGGACGACTCACCCTGAGAGGCGGTCGGAGCAGCGGTGGCTGAAGATAGCTGAGGTGAGCGGTGGGCGGAGCTTAGCGGCTGAGCCGCAATTGGAGCAGAGATGAAGGAAGGGGATGAGGAGCCCTGTGATGGGCTAAAAAAGGCGCGAGGAAAGCGCGCTCAGAAAGAGGAGGAGGCGCTCTGAGAGTGGGCAACAAAGCAAAAGTGAAAGTAAAAAACCAGCGCCGGAGCCCCGTGATTAAAACGCCCAGGAGGAGAAGAGGAAGTCCCTGTAATGGAGGTACTGGCGCGCAGGAGAGCTGTGGGAAAACATGGCCAGCTATGAAAAACAGGGAAAGAAAAAACCCCTGTATTCAGCCTTGTAACATGAGTGGAGAGGCGCGCGGCTGGTAAGAGCGGCGCCCGACAGGCAGGGAGAGGGGCGGGAAATTCAAATCCTGGTGATGTCCAGCTGCCCACCAATGTGCCCTTTTGGGGATGCTGCGGGCTGGAGGGATCGTTCAGGCACCTACCTGAAGTCCCTGAAGAGGATGACCACAGGGGCCTCTCACTAGGGTAGTGGCCGCTGTCCTCTGTACCCGCTTTCTGTAGAAGACGGCATTAACCTCTTGATGGCGAGGGGAATCTTGCGATCGCCGTCTTCCTCTCAGCCCTGTCCCAAGAGAGGGGTGAGGAGGGGGATTTTTGGCAAGGACCAGCCACCTGTCCGCATCCCATAGCACCCGGAGGTGATAAGGGACAAAGTCCTGCCAGCGCACTGAGAGTTGCGATGTGGGATCACCACACTGCTCGCTCAGCCGCCTGATATGGGAAAGCAGAGTGAATTTTCACCCTGTTTCCCAACTTGAATCTGCAAAATAAAAGACAAGAGAATTAAAAAGTTCACACTAGAACACCTAAAGAAAGAAAAGGTTAATTGCGGATCTGGGAAGATCCCGGTCCGCCTCCTACAGACACTAAGCACAAACTGAGGTGCCTAGTGCCTGTCGGTGGGTGTATACTGCCGGGGAGGAGCTAATGTTCTTGTTTTGCATAGTGTCAGCCTCCTAGCAGCAGCAGCATACACCCATGGTATTCTGTGTCCCCCAATAAGGCGATAAAGAAAGTCAATTTCTATTTTTTTTAGTACCACTTAAAAAAAATAGCAAAAATTAAATTACTTTGGTATCACTCATTAAACCGAGCTCTTAAGACTCTTATTGCCAGTTCATTCTTACAGCACAATAAAAACAAAAGCCAAAAACTACTGCAGAATTGTGTTTTCAATACAATTTCACCATGCTTAGAATTGTTGCCCCTTCTAGCTTTCCAGTACGTTGAATGGTGTAATTCAAAAGTACAACACATCTCGCCATAAACAAGCCCTCATATCATTAAATGGATGCAAAAAAATAAAATAAAAAGTTATGGCTTTTGGAAGAATCAGAGGAAAACAAAATAAAAAAATAGCCTAGTTGGGAAGGGGATAAAAAACCTGTGATATAGCTCTATCATCAGAAAATTAAGACTTTATGGGTCTTAAAGGGACTGTTCAAACTGAGGATGGCCACTCGGTGCTTCATGGCAGGGTCAATCATTTAGGGTATGTGCACACGCTGCGGATTCTGCTGCGGATCCACAGCGGTTTTGGCTCTGAGGGTCGGCAGCAGATTCTGCTGCGTTGTACAGTACCATTATTTTCTATGGAAAAAAAAACGCAGTGCACATGCTGTGGATTTTTCCGTGGGTTACAATCCACAGCATGTCAATTCTTTGTGCGGTTTCCGCTGCAGTTTCACACCTTATCATTATGAGGTATGAAACCACAGGGCAAAACCGCAGGCTAATCCGCAGATAAACCGCAAGACTTTTGTCCTGCGGATTTTTCATCAAAATCCGCACAACCAAAAAACTACATGTGCACTTACCCTTATATACACCTTCCCACCTGCTTGTCTCCCATCTATCTTCGCCCTTCTCTGGCTCTATGAAGCCAGAATGGTCAAAGAAGAGTGGGAATGATGGAAACCAAGCAGGCAGGAAGATGTATATAAATGGCTGGGCTTACCATGGGGCTCTAGGCGGTGGAGCTTAGTTTGACCAGTCATTCTGTGTTGACAGAGTCCCTTAAAATACAGTGACATTAAGGGGGCAGTCAGAAGGCCATATAACAAGGACGACCATGCATTGCACAGACTGGCGAGCGGCTATCCTTACCTGAGCGTGACAGCATGTATTTCTATGCAGCTGCCATGGTCGAGTCAGGAGAGCCACTGGCCAGTCTGTGCAATGCAATGGTCGTTTGTGTTATATGGCCTTCTGACTGTGCTATGAAACAAAAACTTTTTAGGCGTTTTTAAAAAACCCACTATACACTACATATCTCTATGGGTAGGGTGACACCATCAGCCTAACTGAACAATGAGAATAAGGGCTTGTTCAGATGAGCGTACTCTATCGACGTGTGTGATTGCTCTCGAAGCAATCTTTTTTACTAGGGCTATACAGATTAGTTTTTTCAAACAGGCTAAGTGCCCTTTTAAAAATAAAACTACATTGCAGCTTTGCCTGGCCTCTTCTATATTTTGCATGACACTAGCTCACGTCCACAGGTACAGAAAAAAATGTATAAAAAAAAAAAACACAGATCCCACACAGATCTATCATATTGGATCAGATTTTTATGAATACATAGCAATTATTAAAATAGAAAACTGTATTTTATCTTGCAAGATACAGATGCAAAAAAAAAAAACAAAACACAAAAACACATGGACAGAACACGACAATATGAATGAAACCCGTTCCTTTCCATAAAGTCATCTGAACATGTTATTTATGCCACAGTCAATGGAAAAATATTTCATAACTTTGAAATACCGTATTTTTCGCTTTATAAGACGCTCCGGATTATAAGACGCACCCAAAATTTTGAGGCGAAAAATAAGAAAAAAATATTTTTTTAATAAAATGGTGGTGCTTCTTATAATCCATGCGTCTTATTGCTTACCGGGGGTGGTGGCTGCGGTGAAGCGGGGTCCCAGGGTCGCTGCTGGAGGAGGCAGGGGTGGGGTGATACTGCATGCCGCAGGAAGGGATGAGAGGGTGCTCCGATGTGCAGCGCGCTGCCAGGGGGTCTTATGCTGCTGCCGGTGGGGGGCTGTGCTGCTGCCAGGGGCTCTGCCGACATTTACCGGGTGTAGGCCGCAGGGGTGTCCAGCGGTGCTGTGGGTGTCTCCGGGTGCCCAGCCGTGTCTCCACGTGCCCAGCGGTGTCTCCGGTTCCCATCCCGGGGCTCTGACGACATTTTGCGACAGGCCAGAGCCCCGGGGCTCTCTCTCTCGGTTCCCTCTGTATTGACTCCTGCAATATGGCGGCCGCCACCGGGGGCGGCGCATGCGCTGATGGTGATCTCAGGACTGAGATCTCGGGAGATGAGATCTCAGAAATCTCATCTCTCGAGATCTCAGTCCTGAGATCACCATCAGCGCATGCGCCGCCCCTGGCGGCGGCCACCATATTGCCTGAGTCAATACGACGGTGGCCGCCATATTGTCGGAGTCAATACAGAGGGAACCGAGAGAGAGAGCCCCGGGGCTCTGGCCTGTCGCAAAAAGTCAGCAGAGCCCCGGGATGGGAACCGGAGACACCGCTGGGCACGTGGAGACACGGCTGCGCACCAGCAGACACCCACAGCACCGCCGGACACCCCTGTGGCCTACACCTGGTAAGGCATGTCCGCTTTGTAAGACGCACCCCCATTTTCCCCCCAAGTTTGGGGGAAAAAAAAGCGGAAACTACGGTAAATGGCAGACTTCTGTTTCCACCATTCCGCCAAGAAATAATTAAAAATAAAGAAAATTGCATTAAAAAAACTTATCTAGCAAAAAAAAAGGTCTCATAGCTGCTACATTGATGGAGGGAATAAAAGGTGTGTTATTCAACCATTAATCCCAATCCCAGAGGAGCGAGTTGTGTCCCCGGGGTCAGGGCTGCTCTTCCGTCAGTTAGCGGCTCACCTGCATACTCCACCTCCACGTCAGCCAGCGCCTTTAGTGTGTTCTCATAGGACACATGTTCCATCTCCAGGCTGCCCACACTGTCATACACACGCTTGGTTTTCTCAATAAGCTTGGCAGCCATTGAGCGGATTTGATCTGGAGTAAGATCCCATCGGAGCCGGTTATCTTCCTTCTTAGGAGGCAGTTCCATCATATGATCTAGAGAAAGAGAACATTCGGTCAGATCTCAACGATGCTGAAGTTGGTTTCCTATTCATCCAGTTTCTTATTTGGAAATTTCTTTTTTTCTGTTTTTTACAGGTGTAACAAAAATTTTTTAAAAAATACAACATAATACAACGCAGCGAGGCGCCCTGATGTGAATATGCTTTAAAAACAGCTACAAGTGTAACTGGCACAAAAATAGGCATCAACATGAGCAAGGAAGGGCGTTATTTAGAGGGTTAAAAGACTTTGGGCCCCTGATCTCACAGCACCATTACATACACAGTGATGCCCCGCATCAAATTCAGGTCGCAGCAGCCCGGCACAAATGGGTTCTGGGCATCAAAGTGGGCAAACAGCCAATCTTCACAGATTTGGGCCGAGCTACAGTGACCCGAGTTTGATGTGGGCCATCACTGTGTATGTAATGTTGGTGTGAGATCAGTGGCCCAAAGTCATTAAACCGAAAAACACCAATTACTTATTCAGATCTGTGAACAGTGGCCATTTGCCCGCTATGATGTCCAGACCACTTTTGCACCAAGCTCGACAGACCTGAATTTGATGAGGGGCATCCGGATCTGTGTGTCAGTGGCCCAAAGTCATTTAACTCTTTCAATGATAACAATATTTCTATAGCGCTAACATATTCCGCAGTGCTTTACAGTTTGCACACATTATCATCACTGTGCCCATTGGGCTCACAATCCGGAATCCCCATCAGTATAGGTTTGTGGGAGGAAACCCACGCAAACACGGGGAGAACATACGAACTCCTTGCAAATGTTGTCCTTGGTGGGATATGAGCCCAGGACCCCCGTGCTAACCACTGAGCCACCGTGCTGCCCGTCAGTGCCCACTGTGATGCCAGGTTTATAACTTTTGCAGCAGAATGTGTGTGCATTCCCATCAGCGCGCCTCGCTGTATCGTATCTTATTATTGTCATTAAACCTGTAAGAAAAAAAACACACAGAAAAAATAAACGGACTAAGAACCCACCTCCAGCTCCGAATAATAAACCCCACGTCAGCTCTCATCCCCCCTTCCCTAACAGAGAGCTGGAGGAGGCCGAGCACGTATAGTGTCACCGCCCCAGAGCACCGTCCCCTCCGGGCTCCCAGCCAGGCGACCCCACCTGTGGCGCTGCTACCGGTACCTGTAGGGGCCATGTGCTCGGTCTGTCACAGAAGCCTCCAGAGCAGCCGCGCGGTGCAGTGTGGGAGGAGCAGTCACGTGTGCGGGGAGGGCTCGGGCGTCGCTATAGTTCCCGTGTGTCACTGGCGCCTGCCGATGACGTCACTTCCTGCACCACATCAGCAATTTCCGCATCCGGTTCCAGGGACGGTGGTCGCATGTGAGTACTGCTGGTAAGAAGAACACTCCTTCATTCCCCGGGCGCCTTGTGGATGGACGCCACCATTGCGGCTGATAGGACGAAGGCTTCTGTATGCAGCACAAGGCAGTGGCTGATAACAGAGAGCGATAGACGTGTGCCCTGCACATAGTGCATCCTGGGAAGCTGTGTGACCAGTAACCCTATGGGGCAGAGTGTGTGTGGGAATGTGCCCACTAGCTGCCATGTGATAGTGCCGTGTAGGCGCCCACTCAGTGTCATCCCTCGTGGAGAGGCTCGTCTACATGGTGGCCGTGTGGCCCAGGCTTATGGTACTACTTAGGAGAGCGCATCAATATCAGAGTGGTGGGGTCCGACCCCAGTATAAGAGCAGCTCTGCAGTACACGGCAGTGGCCGCTACATAATAGGAAGAACTGCAGGCACATTGTATACATTCAGCCGGAGCATGTAACAGTCGTTTGGTGGGCGTCCGACCCCAATATAGGAACAGTTTTATTTTTTTATTTATTTTACTCATATAATTCCACAACGCTTTACAGACATTATCGGCATTGTCCTCCCTGATGGGGCTCCTAATCTACATTCCCCCTATCAGTATGTCTTTGGAATGTGGGAGGAACCTGGAGGAAACCTACGCAAACACGGGGAGAACATACACACTCCTTGTAGATGTGGTCCTTGGTGGGATTTGAACCCAGGACCCCAGCACTGCAAGGCAACAGCAGTTCTGCAGTATGGGACAGTGCCTGCTACACGATAGGCAGAACAATAGGCATATATAACAGTCGATTGGTCGGGGTTCGGCCCCATTATTGGAGCAGTTCTGCAGTACACAGCCACGCATGCTGCACAAGAGGCAGAACTATATAACAATAGGCACATTGTTTATATTCAGCCGGAGCATATGATAGTTGGTTGGTAGGGGTCCGATCCCAGTATAGCACCAGTTCTGCAGTACCCATCAGTGGCTGCTACATAATAGGCAGAACTACACTGCTCAAAAAAAAGGGAACACTTAAACAACAGAATATAACTCCAAGTACATCAAACTTCTGTGAAATCAAACTGTCCACTTAGGAAGCAACACTGATTGACAATCAGTTTCACATGCTGTTGAGCAAATGGAATAGACAACAGATGGAAATTATTGGCAATTATCAAGACACACTCAATAAAGGAGTGGTTCTGCAGGTGGGGCCCACAGACCACATCTCAGTAACAATGCTTTCTGGCTGATGTTTTGGTCACTTTTGAATATTGGTTGTGCTTTCACACTCGTAGTAGCATGAGACGGACTCTACCACCCACACAAGTGGCTCAGGTGGTGCAGCTCATCCAGGATGGCACATCAATGCGAGCTGTGGCAAGAAGGTTTGCTGTGTCTGTCAGCATAGTGTCCAGAGGCTGGAGGCGCTGCCAGGAGACTGGCCACAGTACACCAGGAGACGTGGAGGGGGCCATAGGAGGGCAACAACCCAGCAGCAGGACTGCTACCTCCGCCTTTGTGCAAGGAGAAACAGGAGGAGCACTGCCAGAGCCCTGCAAAATGACCTTGGGCAGGCCACAAATGTGCATGTGTCTGCACAAACGGATAAAAAACGACTCCATGAGGATGTCTGAGTGCATGACGTCCACAGAAGGGGGTTGTGCTCACAGCCCATGTCAGGGGTAGCTGTTTTTAAAATGGAATCAGTTTTAGGGGTTTTCCAATATACAGCACCCCCAAAGTCACTTCAAACCTGGATAGGTCCCTCAAAAAAAATAAATCTTGTACATTTCCTTGAAAAAAAAAAAAAAAAACCTAAAAGGCTAGCAAAATTAGTGTTTTAAAAATGGTGCTGATGTAAAGGAGGCATGTGGGAAATGTTATTTATTATTTTTTTTATGGTGTGACCATCTGGATTAAAGGGATAATCATTCAAAGTTTGAAAATTGTATATTTTTTTTTACATTTTTGTCAAATTTCTGATATTCTTTTTTTTTTTTTTATAAATAAACACAAAACATATCAACCTAAATTTACCATAATCATAAATTATAACAATCTCAAAAACGGTGGGGTTTGTTGAAGCGTTCCAGAGTTATCACCACATAAAGTGACATTGGTCAGAATTTAAAAAATTGGCCCCATCACTAAGGGGTTAAAACAACTTATGTATGAAACGGAGTCTAGTACACTTTGGGCCTGATTCACTATTGCACTTGGGGTTTTTTGTCTAGCGTTTTTCATCTGGGCCTTTATGTGTTTGCCTGTTTTTTGGTTTTTTTTTTAGTTTGTCATTGTGGGCACGGTATGAGGTTCCCATATGTTTTCAGCTTTTTAAAAAGCTGTGATATGTTTCTACTAATGTACTCCAGTCCCCCCTGAAATGTTTTCATGTATCGCTAGAATTTTGAGTATTTTAGCAGAACATGAAACTTATTGCTCCGAATAGTGTAAGAAAAAAATACATTAGTATTCATTTATGCAGGGGTGGTATTTATGTACATGTAATCAAAGTACATGTACCTAAGTACGCTGGCAGTTATAACATGGCAGTTAGACAGGGCAGGAGACAGGTAAGACACATAAATATATCTCTTCCCTGTACATTTGGGCAACCCCAAATATTTACCATATGCATTTGTATAATTTATATCCTGGCCGCTGCATTTACACACATCCACCGCCCTAGTATTAACTCTCTACACTCCGTCCATATTGGCCCCTCACTCCTTTCCTCTCCTATGTATAGCACTCACGCTCTTTTCACATTGCTACATAGCACAGATCCATTCAGTCCCACCATTCAACATAAGAGACGCTCTCACAAATCACTTAACCAGCTGCTCACTCTTTCTATCCTCCTTCTCCTAGTCGCAGGAGACATTGCTCCCCACCCTGGTCCCTCGTTATAGAAAGTCAAACCCCCCAACTGCTACACTCAGAAATCCCTCTAATCTTATTAATATTCCCTGCATGCCATCTGTCTCTCTTAATTGTGCACTTTGGAATTCTCGCTCAGTGTGTAACAAACTCTCCTTCATTCATTACTTTTTCCTTTCTAATTCTCTTAACCTCCTGGCTCTTACTGAAACCTGGATCCAGCAGTCAGACACTACCGCTGCTGCTGCTCTTTCATACGGGGGGACTACACTTCTCTCATACCCCAAGATCAGACAATATAGAGCAGGTGGAGGCGTTGGTCTGCTCCTATCATCAAAATGTACCTTTCAGGTTATCCCTCAAGTACCCTCACTTGTCTTTCCTTCTTTTGAGGTCCATGCCGTCAGACTCTACACTCCCTTCTCCATGCGAGTGGCGGTGGTATATCGTCCTCCCGGCCCCTCCCATCAGTTCCTGGATCATTTTGCCACTTGGCTTCCACATTTTCTCTCCTGTGACATCCCTACCCTCATCATGGGCGATTTCAACATCCCCATTGCTCTTCCCCTCTCCCCATATGCTACTCACCTTTTATCTCTAACCTCCTCGTTTGGCCTTTTGCAGCTTACTAATTCTCCAACGCATGAAGACGGGAACTCCCTCGACTTGGTCTTCTCTCGGCTTTGTGCAGTGGATGATTTTGCAAACTCCCCTCTCCCGCTCTCTGACCACAACCTTCTTTCATTCTCTATCAAGAACTGCCAGGCTGCTCAGGTCACCCCCCCTGCCCATATTTATAGAAACATACAGGCCATTAACACCCAGAAACTTATGAAGAACTTGCAGTCTTCATTGGCCCCTATCTTCTCCCTTTCATGTCCTGATTCTGCATTGAAGCATTACAATGAAACACTTCAAAGTGCCCTGGATGAATTTGCTCCTCCTATACATAGAACACCACAACACAGACGGCGACAACCCTGGCACACCCTGCAAACACTTTTCCTGCAGCGGTGCTCCAGGTGCGCCGAACGTCTGTGGCGAAAATCCAACCTACCCTAAGATTTCATCCATTATAAGTTTATGCTTCGAACATACAGCAGTGCCCTTCACCTCTAAAAACAAACCTATTTCAACACCCTCATCACCTCACTGTCCAATAACCCTAAACGTCTCTTTGACACTTTTCATTCTCTACTCAACCCAAGAGTGCAGGCCCCTACCACGGAGCTTCGAGCTGACAATCTGGCCAATTACTTCAAAGAAAAAATTGACCAGATCCGACAGGAAATTATCTCCCAATCCCCTCATACCATGCAGTGTCCTCCCTCCCCCACTGCATCTAGCTCACTCTCTGACTTTGAACCAGTCACAGAAGAAGAAGTAAGCAGGCTCCTTGCATCTTCTCGTCCAACCACTTGCACCAGTGACCCATTTCCGTCACATCTGCTCCAGACCCTTTCCCCTGCTGTCACCCCTCACCTAACTAAAATATTTAACCTCTCTCTCTCTTCTGGTATCTTTCCCTCCTCATTTAAGCATGCCATCATACATCCACTACTTAAAAAAACATCCCTCGACCAAAACTGTGCCGCTAACTATAGACCTGTCTCTAATCTTCCCTTCATCTCTAAACTCCTGGAACGCCTGGTCCTCTCACGTCTTATCCGCTATCTCTCAGAAAACTCTCTTCTCGACCCTCTCCAATCCGGTTTCTGCTCTTTACATTCTACTGAAACTGCCCTCACTAAAGTCTCTAATGATCTACTAACAGCTAAATCAAATGGTCATTACTCCATGCTAATTCTCTTGGATCTCTCTGCAGCATTCGACACTGTGGATAATCAGCTCCTCACTATGCTCCATTCAATGGCCTCATTAACACCGTTCTCTCCTGGTTCTCCTATCTCTCTGACCGCTCCTTTACTGTATCTTTTGCTGGCTCTTCCTCCTCTCATCTTCCCCTTACTGTTGGGGTTCCTCAAGGATCAGTCCTAGGCCCCCTCCTCTTCTCTTTGTTTGACCAATAGGGGCAGTATACAATCAGTAGATTTGGTTTCCAGTACCATCTCTATGCTGACGACACCCAATTATACGCTGCTTCTCCTGACATCACGCCAGCCTTTCTAGAAAACACCGGCAATTGTCTAAACGCTGTGTCTAACATCATGTCCTCACTATATCTGAAACTGAACCTGTCAAAGACTGAACTCCTTGTGTTTCCTCCCGCTACTAATGTACCTATACCCGACATTGCCATTTCCGTGTGTGGTTCTACTATTACTCCCCAGCAACATGCCCGCTGTCTTGGGGTCATACTTGACTCTGAGCTTTCCTTCGTCCCCCACATCCAATCACTGGCTCGCTCTTGTTATCTGCACCTCAAAAACATTTCTAGAATTCGACCTTTTCTTACTTTTGACTCTGCAAAACTCTTACTGTTTTCTCTTATTCATTCTCGTCTCAACTATTGTAACTCCCTTCTAATCGGTCTCCCTCTTACCAAACTCTCCCCCCTCCAATCTGTCTTGAATGCAGCTGCCAGGATCATATTCCTCACCAATCGTTACACCGATGCCTCTACCTTGTGCCAGTCATTACACTGGCTACCCATCCACTCCAGAATCCAGTACAAACTTATTACCCTCACCAACAAAGCCCTCCATGGCTCAGCACCACCGTACATCTCCTCACTTGTTTCAGTATACCATCCTACCCGCGCCCTCCGTTCTGCTGATGACCTGAGGTTAGCATCCTCAATAATCAGAACCTCCCACTCCCGTCTTCAAGACTATACACGTGCTGCGCCAATTCTTTGGAATGCACTTCCCAGGTCAATACGATTAGTCCCCAATCCTCATAATTTTAAGCGTGCCCTGAAAACGCATTTATTCAGACTGGCCTATCGCCTCAACATATTAACCTAATCTATCCCTGTGTGGCACAGCCAAAAGTTTTTTTTACCATAACCAGGTTCCCCGCATTATGTTCCCACATGCTTTATGCATCCATTAGCCCTCTGTGTCTGTACTGTTACACACTTAACACTATGGCTGGTCCATACTATCAGGGCAATTGTTACCACCCACCTTTCGTGTCTCCCCTTTTTTCCTCATAGATTGTAAGCTTGCTAGCAGGGCCCTCATTCCTCTTGGCATCTGTTATGATCTATGTGATTATTGTTATGCTGTAATGTATATTGTCTGTACAAGTCCCCTCTGAAATGTAAAGTGCTGCGGAATATGTCGGCACTATAGAACTAAAATTTATTATTACTTCTTGCTGCCTTTGAATGGAAACCATTGTGTTCTCATTCACAGACTGCAAATGAATATCTAGATAACATGGTGTAGAAATACAAAGGGGGTAATTCATTACTGTGCTTATGCCTAAAATCTGGTGGAAACACCTTATTAAGTCTCAATATTTGTGCGTAACTCATTAGTTGAGTACAGTATTGCAGCGGTTTCCATCTACATGCCAGTCTCGTCATAAATCGGGTCATTTTACACCATTGAGCGCGTCATTAAGACTGACATATGCTACTCCAGTCTGACTGATTCACCCCCAAAGTATATTAGGATGTTCTAAATGTTTTTACACTGATTATATCACAGATTTCCAGATGTTGGCTTGTCTGGCCAATGCTCAGTCCTGTCCCGTAGTGCATCTGGGCATAGCGTAGTGTTATGGGATGTTAGGCTGGAGTCACACACAACGATAAAGAAATCGGTCCGATTTTTACGGTCCAAAATCGCACAAAGGTTTCTTGACCAGTGATCCGTCTGTCATCCGAATTTCCTGTGATGATGCGATTTTAATCGCATCTAAACATCCGTTTGACATCCGTTTGCCGAGATTTTCTCGCAGGCTTGCAAAACGGACATATAATGGAGCCCAATGATAGGTTTTCAAGCACAAAGGAAAGAATAGATATAGACACATAGAATATATATATATATACAGTTGTGGCCAAAAGTATTGACACCCCTGCAATTCTGTCAGATAATACTCAGTTTCTTCCTGAAAATGATTGCAAACACAAATTCTTTGTTATTATTATCTTCATTTAATTTGTCTTAAATGAAAAAACACAAAAAGAATTGTCCTAAAGCCAAATTGGATATAATTCCACACCAAACATAAAAAAGAGGGTGGACAAAAGTATTGGCACTGTTCGAAAAATCATATGATGCTTCTCTACTTTGTGTAATTAACAGCACCTGTAACTTACCTGTGGCACCTAACAGAGTTGGCAATAACTAAATCACACTTGCAGCCAGTTGACGTGGATTAAAGTTGACTCAACCTCTGTCCTGTGTCCTTGTGTGTACCACATTGAGCATGGAGAAAAGAAAGAAGACCAAAGACCTGTCTGAGGACTTGAGAAACCAAATTGTGAGGAAGCATGAGCAATCTCAAGGCTACAAGTCCATCTCCAAAGACCTGAATGTTCCTGTGTCTACCGTGTGCAGTGTCATCAAGAAGTTTAAAGCCCATGGCACTGTGGCTAACCTCCCAAGATGTGGACGGAAAAGAAAAATTGACAAGAGATTTCAACGCAAGATTGTGCGGATGTTGGATAAAGAACCTCGACTAACATCCAAACAAGTTCAAGCTGCCCTGCAGTCCGAGGGTACAACAGTGTCAACCCGTACTATCCGTCGGCGTCTGAATGAAAAGGGACTGTATGGTAGGAGACCCAGGAAGACCCCACTTCTTACCCCGAGACATAAAAAAGCCAGGCTGGAGTTTGCCAAAACTTACCTGAAAAAGCCTAAAACGTTTTGGAAGAATGTTCTCTGGTCAGATGAGACAAAAGTAGACCTTTTTGGGCAAAGGCATCAACATAGAGTTTACAGGAGAAAAAAAGAGGCATTCAAAGAAAAAAACACGGTCCCTACAGTCAAACATGGCGGAGGTTCCCTGATGTTTTGGGGTTCCTTTACTGCCTCTGGCACTGGACTGCTTGACCGTGTGCATGGCATTATGAAGTCTGAAGACTACCAACAAATTTTGCAGCATAATGTAGGGCCCAGTGTGAGAAAGCTGGGTCTCCCTCAGAGGTCATGGGTCTTCCAGCAGGACAATGACCCAAAACACACTTCAAAAAGCAAGCACTAGAAAATGGTTTGAGAGAAAGCACTGGAGACTTCTAAGGTGGCCAGCAATGAGTCCAGACCTGAATCCCATAGAACACCTGTGGAGAGATCTAAAAAATGGCAGTTTGGAGAAGGCACCCTTCTAATATCAGGGACCTGGAGCAGTTTGCCAAAGAAGAATGGTCTAAAATTCCAGCAGAGCATTGTAAGAAACGCATTGATGGTTACCGGAAGCGGTTGGTAGCAGTTATTTTGGCTAAAGGTTGTGCAACCAAGTATTAGGCTGAGGGTGCCAATACTTTTGTCTGGCCCATTTTTGGAGTTTTGTGTGAAATGATCAATTTTTTGCTTCATTCTCTTTTTTGTTTTTTCATTGAAGACAAATTAAATGAAGATAATAATACCAAAGAATTTGTGTTTGCAATCATTTTCAGGAAGAAACTGAGTATTATCTGAGAGAATTGCAGGGGTGTCAATACTTTTGGCCACAACTGTGTATATATATATATATATATATATATATATATATATATATATATATATATATATAAATTCATACAGTTCTTCATACCAGAATAGCCGCTGAAACATTTGCCGGCTTTTGTAAAATCATTCCCCAACCCAATATGAAATGACACATGGTTTACATACAGTTAACCATTTAATTTCATGTTTTTGTTTTTTTATATGTCTATCACTAGTAATTAGATGAGGGTTTGTGTGTAAAATTTTGGAGTTGTAGTTGTAAGGGTATGTGCACACGCTGCGAATTCCGCAGCGGTTTTGGCCGCTGCGGACCCGCAGCAGTTTTAGCTGCGGTGTACAGTACCATTCAAATGAATGGTAAAAAAAAACCCGCTGTGTAGACGTTGCGGAAAAATCCGCGCGGATTTGCTGCAGTTTTGAAACCGCAGAAAGAATTGACATGTCAATTCTTTCTGCGGAATCCGCTGCGGGTTCCTATCTCCACCATTGTGGAGATGGTGAATCCGCAGGAACAAACCGCAGATAATCCGCAGGTCTTCCTGCGGTTTATCTGCGGTTTTTGCAAAATCCGTGCGGATTAATTCGCAGCGGATTCCGCAGCGTCTGCACACACCCTTAATTTAAGGGGTTAATTTGTTGTAAAAAATTGCGGGGACTCCAGCTGACGTCACTGAGGCTGCAGGGAGTCCCCGCAATTTTTTACAACGAATTAACCCCTTAAATTAACACCTACAACTCCAAAATTTTACACACAAACCCTCATCTAATTACTAGTGATAACCATTTCATGGTTTTTTTTATATGTCTAACTGTATGTAAGCCATGTGTCATTTCATGTCGGGTTGGGGAATGATTTTACAAAAGCCGGCAAATGTTTCAGCGGCTATTCTGCTTTGAAGAACTGTATGAATTATAAATAAATATATGTGTGTGTATATATAATATATATATATATATATATATATATATATATATATATATATATACACACTCACTGGCCACTTTATTAGGTACACCTGTCCAACTGTGTGTTAAGACTTAATTTCTAATCAGCCAATCACATGGCGGCAACTCAGTGCATTTAGGCATGTAGACATGGTCAAGACAATCTCCTGCAGTTCAAACCGAGCATCAGTATGGGGAAGAAAGGTGATTTGAGTGCCTTTGAACGTGGCATGATTGTTGGTGCCAGAAGGGCTGGTCTGAGTATTTCAGAAACTGCTGATCTACTGGGATTTTCACGCACAACCATCTCTAGGGTTTACAGAGAATGGTCCGAAAAAGCAAAAAAATCCAGTGAGCGGCAGTTCTGTGGCCGGAAATGCCTTGTTGATGCCAGAGGTCAGAGGAGAATGGGCAGACTGGTTCGAGCTGATAGAAAGGCAACAGTGACTCAAATTGCCCCCCGTTACAACCAAGGTAGGCAGAAGAGCATCTCTGAACGCACAGTGCGTCGAACTTTGAGGCAGATGGGCTACAGCAGCAGAAGACCACACTGGGTACCACTCCTCTCAGCTAAGAACAGGAAACTGAGGCTACAATTTGCACAAGCTCATCGAAATTGGCCAGTAGAAGATTGGAAAAACGTTGCCTGGTCTGATGAGTCTCGATTTCTGCTGCGACATTCGGATGGTAGGGTCAGAATTTGGCGTAAACAACATGAAAGCATGGATCCATCCTGCCTTGTATCAACGGTTCAGGGTGGTGGTGTCATGGTGTGGGGAATTTTTTCTTGGCACTCTTTGGGCCCCTTGGTACCAATTGAGCATCGTTGCAAGGCCACAGCCTACCTGAGTATTGTTGCTGACCATGTCCATCCCTTTATGACCACAATGTACCCAACATCTGATGGCTACTTTCAGCAGGATAATGCGCCATGTCATAAAGCTCGAATCATCTCAGATTGGTTTCTTGAACATGACAATGAGTTCACTGTACTCAAATGGCCTCCTCAGTCACCAGATCTCAATCCAATAGAGCATCTTTGGGATGTGGTGGAACGGGAGATTCGCATCAGGGATGTGCAGCCGACAAATCTGCGCCAACTGTGTGATGCCATCATGTCAATATGGTCCAAAATCTCTGAGGAATGCTTCCAGCACCTTGTTGAATCTCTGCCACGAAGAATTGAGGCAGTTCTGAAGGCAAAAGGGGGTCCAACCCGTTACTAGCATGGTGTACCTAATAAAGTGGCCAGTGAGTGTATATATCTATGACTGTGTGTGTATATGTATGTGTGTATGTGTGTGTGTGTGTGTGTATATATATATATATATATATATATATATATATATATATATCTACAGTGCCTACAAGTAGTATTCAACCCCCTGCAGATTTAGCAGGTTTGATAAGATGCAAATAAGTTAGAGCCTTCAAACTTCACACAAGAGCAGGATTTATTAACAGATGCATAAATCTTACAAACCAAAAAGTTATGTTGCTCAGTTAAATTTTAATAAATTTTAAACATAAAAGTGTGGGTCAATTATTATTCAACCCCTAGGTTTAATATTTTGTGGAATAACCCTTGTTTGCAATTACAGCTAATAATCGTCTTTTATAAGACCTGATCAGGCCGGCACAGGTCTCTGGAGTTATCTTGGCCCACTCCTCCATGCAGATCTTCTCCAAGTTATCTAGGTTCTTTGGGTGTCTCATGTGGACTTTAATCTTGAGCTCCTTCCACAAGTTTTCAATTGGGTTAAGGTCAGGAGACTGACTTGGCCACTCAAACACCTTGATTTTTTGCCTCTTGAACCAGGCCTTGGTTTTGTTGGCTGTGTGCGGTCATTGTCTTGTTGGAAGATGAAATGACGACCCATCTTAAGATCCTTGATGGAGGAGCGGAGGTTCTTGGCCAAAATCTCCAGGAAGGCCGTGCTATCCATCTTCCCATGGATGCGGACCAGATGGCCAGGCCCCTTGGCTGAGAAACAGCCCCACAGCATGATGCTGCCACCACCATGCTTGGCTGTAGGGATGGTATTCTTGGGGTCGTATGCAGTGCCATCCAGTCTCCAAACGTCACGTGTGTGGTTGGCACCAAAGATCTCGATCTTGGTCTCCTCAGACCAGAGAACCTTGAACCAGTCTGTCTCAGAGTCCTCCAAGTGATCATGAGCAAACTGTAGACGAGCCTTGACATGACGCTTTGAAAGTAAAGGTACCTTATGGACTCGTCTGGAACGGAGACCATTGCGGTGGAGTACGTTACTTATGGCATTGACTGAAACCAATGTCCCCACTGCCATGAGATCTTCCCGGAGCTCCTTCCTTGTTGTCCTTGGGTTAGCCTTGACTCTTCGGACAAGCCTGGCCTCGGCATGGGAGGAAACTTTCAAAGGCTGTCCAGGCCGTGGAAGGCTAACAGTAGTTCCATAAGCCTTCCTCTTCCGGATGATGCTCCCAACAGTGGAGACAGGTAGGCCCAACTCCTTGGAAAGGGTTTTGTACCCCTTGCCAGCCTTGTGTCCCTCCACGATCTTGTCTCTGATGGCCTTGGAATGCTCCTTTGTCTTTCCCATGTTGACCATGTATGAGTGCTGTTCACAAGTTTGGGGAGGGTCTTAAATAGTCAGAAAAGGCTGGAAAAAGAGATAATTAATCCAAACATGTGAAGCTCATTGTTCTTTGTGCCTGAAATACTTCTTAATACTTTAGGGGAACCAAACAGAATTCTGGTGGTTTGAGGGGTTGAATAATAAATGACCCTCTGAATAAACTTTTCACAATTTAAAAAAAAATTAAACAAAGAAATAACATTCTTTTTTGCTGCAGTGCATTTCACACTTCCAGGCTGATCTACAGTCCAAATGTCACAATGCCAAGTTAATTCCGAATGTGTAAACCTGCTAAATCTGCAGGGGGTTGAATACTACTTGTAGGCACTGTATATCTATTCTTTCGTTTCTTTAACATGTCAGTGTGATTTTACTGTATTGCTAAATGAATTGCCGGCTTTTTGTAAAGGACACCGGGTGCGATTTTATCACAAGTCACACATCTGGTCCGTTTGTAATCCGATTTTTTTTTTTTTTTTTTTTTTTTTCTCGCACACATAGACTTGCATTGGCGAGTCCGATCCAAAAATCGGTGACAATCGCAGCATGCTGTGATTCTCGGTCCGAGGAAATGTTCCGAAAAAAAATCGGATGATGGGAGCTGCCCCATAGAATAACATTGGGACGAATGCAATGCAATTTTTTTTATCGCATTGCATTTGTCTGATTTATTCGCTAGTGTGACGCCAGCCTTATGGTTATAATTATAACCTGACAAAACATCTTGCCGCTGCTTTCATGTTGAGTGATATTTCTATGTGTACCTATTACCCTGGTCTGGTCTGCATAGTAAAATGCCTGACAGTTGGCATCATGTCTTTGCAGGTGCTACTCTTGTGAGAACAGGAGTTTACATATACCATGGCAGAGAAGAAGCGTTTGGCATTTTCAATCATCCAGTATCTCCAAGACCAGCTTCATAATGGTGGACTTTCCTCTGATGCCCAGGAGAGTCTGGAAGGTATGGGATTTGGCATTACCATGGTTTGTTCCTTTATTTTCCTCACCACTGTGTTTCTGGTTGTTGTTTTTTTTTTTTTCAACCTTGTAAAGGCAAGGATCAGAGGACTTTGAAGCAACTGTCAGCAGCAGGAGCCCCTCCAGCAGTGTAGGGGTGTTTATTAAAGGGATTCTGTCAGCACCGAATGACTGTTCAAAGTCCTGCCTCCCAGAGCCAAATAGCAGGGATATATATAATTAGCTGAAGAGCCCGGCGTTGCCTGGGCATAGTAACCAACTGTGGTTAGTTATAGCAAATTATAATGATTATATTGCACATAAAAACCGTGCATATAATCCTATCCTGTGTGATACTGACTGCTGAGCAGTGTATGTATTCCTATTCTGTGTGATACTGTCTGCTGAGCCGTGTATCTAATACTATTCTGTGTGATACTGACTGCTGAGCCGTGTATCTAATCCTCTCCTGTGTGATACTGACTGCTGAGCTGTGTATCTAATCCTCTCCTGTGTGATACTGACTGCTGAGCTGTATATCTAATCCTGTGTGATACTGACTACTGAGCCGTGTATCTACATAATGGGGAAAAAGTGAAAGGAAAAGTGTTGGAGGTAAATTGACAGCTGCCAGATGTGAACAAGGGCGACTTAAAGAATGCCTATCCTGTGTGATACTGTTTGCTGAGCCGTGTATCTATTCCTATCCTGTGTGATACTGACTGCTGAGCTGTATATCTAATCCTGTGTGATACTGACTACTGAGCCGTGTATCTAATCCTATCCTGTGTGATACTGGGCTCCCCCTGCAGTCAGAGGGTGGTCTGTGTTGGCACAGTAATAAATTATTTCCAGCTTTACAGAAGGACGATAACACCATAGAAATGATAAGAATAATAGGCCTCAGTTACCACAACTGTCTACAAAGAAAACTGTTGCTGATAGCAACCAATCACAGCTCATTTTTCATCTTGTAAACAGCTCTGGGACAGCGTGGCGAGTTTTGAGTGGCGACTTTTGTGTTTGGACTTTTATGTGGCGAGGTTGGTGTATGTGTGGTGAAATGTGTGCTGAGGGTGGTATATGTGTTGAAGCACGTGGTAGTGTGTGGCGCATTTTGTGTGTGTGTTCATATCCCCGTGTGTGGTATCCCATGTCTGGGTCCCACCTTACCAACTGTACGGTATATACTGTTTGGCGCCATCGCTCTCATTCTTTAAGTCGCCCTTGTTCACATCTGGCAGCTGACAATTTGCCTCCAACACTTTTCCTTTCACTTTTTCCCCATTACGTAGATAGGGGCAAAATTGTTTGGTGAATTGGAACGCGCGGGGCTAAAATTTCACCTCACAACATAGCCTATGACGCTCTCGGGGTCCAGATGTGTGACTGTGCCAAATTTTGTGGCTGTAGCTGCGACGGTGCAGATGCCAATCCCGGACATACATACACACATTGAGATTTATATATTAGAGAACATATATATATACCATTCCACCTGCTTTGTTTCCATCATTCTCCACCCTCTTATTACCCTTTATTCTCTAGCTTCATAGAAGCAGAGAGATGGACAACAAGCAGGTGGGAAGGTGTATATGAATGTTTGACCCTGCCATGAAGCCCCGAATGCCTGGACTTGGATTGAGCAGTCATTCTGCGCCGGCAGTCCCTTTAATTCTGAATAACCAGATGGAGGAGCCCAATCAAGTTCTGTCTTGTCAGAAACTCTTGCAGAGGTCAGACAACACAGAAGAAAATAAGCATGGAAGCAGGAAGGGAGTTAAGAGGTAACCTTCTCACATTTGCACATGTCCTCTATTTGATCCCATGTGGTTGCTCAAAGATGGACTGCAGGTGTCATGTGACAGCCCATTTTCTTTTATGGAGGGGGGGGGGGAGACTTAAAGCTCTACAAGTGGTTTGATTCCGATAAACACAGCACTACTCTGTAATGTGTTGAGAAATGAGAATGGACAGCACCTAAAAAATTCATACGTTAATCTAATGCCGCTAGGCAAATATATGCCACGTCACGGTGAACCTCTGTGGGTCTTAACTTCTATTACCTTAAAGGAGCGGCATTGTGCGCTAACCACCACCGCAGCAACACTGCTCCAGCAGGGCGGGCAGGCTGGTGGCTCACAGCTCCCATGCTGCAAGACGGAGTCCCCACGACTGAGCAAAAAGTCAGGACCCACTGAGAGGTTTGCCGTGACGTGGCAGTGGTCTTCATACAGGCTGATCAGAATGTTAAACTAGGAACCTCATGTTCAGCAACACTAGATCAATGTATGAATTTTTTTTTTTTTTTTGGAGGTGCAGTCCATCCTCTTTTTTTTTTTTTTTTTTTTTTTTGCGTTCTGCTGTATAATGTCTTATGGCTGCAATATGTTTCTGGGAGCTAAAAAGTGAATGAAGGTCAGGCATTTCCCTCTGTGCAGTCTATGTTTGAAATCACTGTAAATCGGAAAACTGGTGTTTGTAGCTAAACTATACAATTTGTCGTTTTTGCCCTAGTTCTAAATTAAAGGTAACCTGTCTGATGCCCTAGCCCCCTTAAACCGCCACCATGATATTATTACACTTAATTCCAAATCCTAATAAGTGCCTTTTCTTTATCGCCTTATTGGGGGACACAGAATACCATGGGTGTATGCTGCTAGGAGGCTGACACTATGCAAAAACAAGAAAATTAGCTCCTCCCCGGCAGTATACACCCACCGACAGGCACCAAGCACCTCAGTTTGTGCTTAGTGTCTGTAGGAGGCGGACCGGGATCTCCCCAGATCCGCAGTTTTAATCCAATTTTTCTTTCAGGTTTAGTTTGAACTTTTTAATTTTTCCCTCTTTTCTCTTTTAGGTTCTTTTCCATCGGGAAACGGTATAGTTATCACTCTGATTTCCCATATCATGCGGCTGAGCGAGCAGTGTGGTGTCACCCACATCGCAACTCTCAGTACCGCTGGCAGGACTTTTCCCTATCACCTTCTGGTGACAAGGGTTCCGGACAGGTGGCTGGTCCTTGCCGAATCCCCCTCCTCACCCCTTTCTCGGGACAGGGCTGAGAGGAAGACGGCGATCGCAGGTGTTTCAAGCCGTCTTCTGCAGGATGCGGGTACAGAGGGCTCCTTCCCCTCCCAGCGGCCTGCCGTTTCCCCGTGGGCCCCTGTGGTCATCCTCTTATGGGACGTCAGGTAAGTGCCTGTACGTTCCCTCCGGCCCCGCATAAGCTCCAGTGACATGGGAGAAGAAGGGACCTTGTTTTGCAGTTCCACAAGTTTGAATCTCCCGCCCTTTTCTGCCTGTTGCGCGCTCAGCCGCTTGCCTTCCTTCACTTTCCCTGCTCTAGCCAGGGAGTCTACGGTGATCCCCTCACTCACCGCAGCGTCAGGACCTGGTCAGATCATCCTTAGAGCGGTATGTCGGGCATGTGGCTGCGGCGCCGTCAGGGTGGGAGGCACTTTCACTTTCCCCTTTTCGCGGGGAATTCCTCTGCTCTCTCTCCTCCCTTCCTGAGCGCGCTCTTTTCAGCGCGCCCTTTCTAGCCCATCACAGGGCTTCTTTCTCTCTTGGATGCCAGCCCCCTCTTCTGCCATGCCCTCCCCAGCCGCTATTGACCAATCACGGCGCGGCCGCTAAGCTCCGCCCCCATCTCCCAGCACAGCGTTTCCTGATGCCTGAACCACTCCTTCCTGCGCTGCTTGGGGGACACTTCGGCGTTTTCTTCTGCTGCTCGCACAGAATCTCGGTAGGATCGGCTCTGGGGCAGGGATTAGCTCTCCTCGGCAGTTATTCCCTAATTTCTGCAGCCAATCAGTGCAGTTTACTTATGCCCAACCCTTCAGGGGATCTCTGCTTCAGGCCCACCGCTACCTATTACGCCTGTGCGCGCTGTAAAAAGAAGTGGGCATCGGGTCAGTCGTCCCCATTCTGCCCCCCCTGCAGTCCTTCAAATATGTCAGCATCTCAGGAACGCACAGAGTCCCGGGCGGAGGGCGCTCTTCCCTCCTCTCTCCCCCCGGAGTGGGCCGTTACAATGTCACAGTCTGTTTCTGACTTGACAAAAGTATCACAGTCGCTGGTCCAGGTCTTAGAACGATTACCTCAGCTATCCTCAGCCACCTCTGCCCCGACCACCTCTCGGGGTGAGTCGTCCGCACCTGACCGCGACCTTCAGAGAGACAGACAGGGAAGGACTTCTAGGAAGCAGGCTCTGTCCACTTCGTCTTCGAGCTCGCAGGGCCCTTCCGCTCCCAGGCCTCCTTCTCCTTCCTCGGATGACAACCTTCAGTCAGGCGAGGATTCTCATTCGGAAGCTAGCTCAGAGGGGAACAGCGTTTCTAAAACGCGGGACATGGTCGATAGTCTTATTGCAGCTATCTTCCAAACACTAAAGCTTAAACAGGATGAGGCTCCAATTCAGGAAAGCTCTGTTCTCCTTAGACGAGCCACACCTCCGTCTCGAACCTTTCCCAATCACAACGATTTCGACACTACCTTATCCAAACACTGGGAGCGCCCTGAGCAACGTTTCTCAGGCCGCAAGTACTTGGACGTTCTGTACCCCTTTGACGCAGAACTGCTCTCAAAGTGGTCCAAGGCTCCCGAGGTAGATCCTCCAGTTTCCCGGATAGCCTCAAAAACGGTGCTCTCTCTGCCAGACGGGGCATCGCTCAAAGATCCTACTGACAGGCAGATTGAATCTCTGGCTAAGTCTATCTTTGAGGCATCTGGCGCCTCTCTCTGCCCTATTTTCGCATCCGCCTGGGTGGCGAAGGTCATTTCCGCTTGGGCAAAAATTCTTCGCAGAGGCATCTTAGCGTCAGCTCCTCAAGACGAGTTGGCAGATCTTGCAGATCAGATTAACCAGGCGGGAAAATACCTTTTGGCCGCCTCCTTGGACGCGGCCGGCTGCGTAGCAAGGGCTAACAGCAACATAGTAGCTGTGCGCCGAGTCCTTTGGCTAAAGTCATGGAATGCGGACACTACTTCGAAAAAGTCGCTTACCAATCTGCCATTCCAGGGCTCTAGGCTCTTTGGAGCAAAGCTGGATCAGATAATTTCCGATGCCACTGGAGGTAAAAGTACTTCGCTTCCCCAGACTCGACCAAAACGTCCTTTCAACAGAAGGGGGTTTCGACCGTTCAGGCCCTTACGTCCCTTCTCTGCCACGGAGAGAGCCACTCAACAGGATCGGCCGCCTGCCACCAGGGAGCGGGATCAGAGGAAACCTTCCTACAAACCCGCTCCTCGCTGGAGATCTAGAGGACAATATTCCAGATCTGCAGGAGCCAATTCCGGCAGATTTTCGTCTAAGTGACGGGTCACCCCCACCTGGAATTTCTTCCAGGGTGGGAGGCAGACTTTCCTTTTTCGCGGATGCTTGGCTGTCCGTTGTCGACGACGCTTGGGTCAGAGAACTCGTCGCATCCGGTTACAAAATCGAATTTGCTTCACTCCCGAACAGACGGTTTTTCCGGTCTCGGCCTCCGCGACAGCGGGCCCAGATTCCGGGTTTTCTGCAGGCCATTTCCTCCCTTCTTTCCGCCGGAGTCATTGTTCCCGTTCCCTCAGACGAACGGTTTTCCGGGTTCTACTCCAATCTCTTTGTAGTCCCGAATAAAGACGGCTCTCTTCGTCCTATTCTGGACCTCAAATTGCTCAATCGCCACGTGAAGATTCTTCATTTCAGGATGGAGTCTCTTCGGTCGGTGATTGCTTCCATGGAGCCCGGGGAATTTCTCTGCTCGGTGGACATTCGGGATGCCTATCTGCACATTCCAATTTGTGTGCAACATCAGAAGTATCTTCGATTTGCGTTTCAGGGAGACCATTTTCAGTTCACAGCTCTTCCTTTCGGCCTGGCTTCAGCGCCCCGGGTTTTCACGAAGGTGATGGCGACCGTCATGGCCATCCTTCGCTCCAGAGGGATCCTCATCATCCCTTATCTGGACGATCTTTTGATCAAGGGTTCGTCTCGCCAGGACTGTCTCCGGAGCCTTCAGATAACCCTGGACACTCTCAGCCGCCTAGGTTGGCTGGTCAACAAGGAGAAGTCCATTCTGATCCCCACCCAGCGTCTGACCTTTCTGGGTATGGAATTCGACACGGAGCTAGCCCGTGTTTTTCTTCCAAAGGAAAAATTTACAACTCTGTCCAAGGGCATCAGAACTCTCAAGAGGCCTGCTCCCATTCCCATTCGGTTCTGCATGAAGGTCCTGGGGAAGATGGTGGCCTCCATGGAAGCAGTGCCCTTTGCGCAGTTTCATCTTCGCCCCCTCCAGCTGTCTCTGCTTTGAGCCTGGGACAAGACCACGATGTCCTTGGACCGTCCTATTCGGCTTCCTCTCAGAGTGAGGCAGTCTCTCACTTGGTGGCTACGGCCAGCGTCAGTTCTCCAAGGGAGGTCCTTCCTTCCGCCTCAGTGGCAAATCATCACCACAGATGCGAGCCTTCTAGGATGGGGAGCCGTGTTCCATCAGAAAGCGGCCCAAGGCCGCTGGAAGCCACAGGAGTCTCTCCTCCCAATCAATCTTTTGGAGATCAGGGCTATTTTCCTGGCACTTCTTCATTGGCAGCCCCTCCTCTCCGGCAAGCCGGTCCGTATTCAGTCGGACAACGCCACGGCCGTGGCGTACATCAACCATCAGGGGGGCACGCGCAGCAAACAAGTAATGTCAGAAGTGGCCAAGATATTACGCTGGGCAGAACGTTACGTTCCGACAATCTCCGCCGTCCATATTCTAGGGGTGGAAAATTGGGCAGCCGACTTTGAGTCGCCAGGGCCTAGCGTCCGGCGAATGGTCCCTGCACCCCGCGGTTTTCTCTCAGATATGCGACCGTTGGGGCACCCCGGATGTCGATCTCATGGCATCTCGGATGAACCACAAGGTGCCGCAGTTCGTAGCCAGGTCCAGGGACCCTCTAGCCGTCGCATGCGACGCACTGGTGACTCCGTGGTCCCAGTTTCAACTTCCGTATCTGTTCCCGCCTCTGGCATTGATCCCTCGGGTGGTCAAAAAGATAAAATCGGAAGGCGTACCAGTGATTCTAGTCGCTCCAGATTGGCCAAGATGGCCTTGGTACGCGGAACTGGTCAACATGCTCGCGGACGTTCCCTGGAGGCTTCCGGACCGTCCAGATCTTCTCTCGCAAGGCCCCCTTTACCACGAGAATTCTCAGTCTCTGAGTTTGACGGCATGGCCGTTGAGACCGCAATTCTGAAGGAATCAGGTCTGTCCAGTCAGGTTATTCAAACTATGATCAGAGCCAGGAAACCAGCCTCTTCCCGCATTTACTATAGGTACTGGAAGGCTTTTTTCCGTTGGTGCGATGATAACAGAGTCTTCCCAATGTCTTTTTCTATCCCGTCTATCCTGGGGTTTCTTCAGGCTGGGTTAGACGCGGGTCTGTCCCTCAGTACGCTCAAGGGCCAGGTTTCCGCTCTCTCTATCCTCTTCCAAAGAGAGCTAGCTTCTCTACCACAGGTCAAGACCTTTCTACAAGGGGTTTCCCACGTGGCTCCTCCTCATCATTCACCAATAGACCCGTGGGATCTCAACCTCGTCCTTAGCGCGCTCCAGAAGGCGCCGTTCGAGCCTCTCCAGGACATTCCCTTGTCCCTTCTCTCTTGGAAGGTCACCTTTTTGATCGCCATTTCATCCATCAGAAGAGTTTCTGAATTGGCGGCCTTGTCATGTCGTTCCCCTTACCTCATTCTCCATCAGGACAAAGCCGTTCTCAGACCCGTTCCTTCTTTTCTTCGAAAGGTGGTTTCCGCTTTCCATATCAATGAGGATATCGTCCTTCCTTCCTTTTGTCCGGCTCCATCTCATCCTCTTGAGAAGTCTCTCCACAAACTGGACGTAGTTAGAGCCCTGCGTGTCTATCTTGCCAGGACCTCTTCCTTTCGTCTGTCCGATTCCTTGCTGGTCATCTCTGAAGGTTGCCAGAAGGGCCTTCCGGCTTCCAAATCCACGATCGCTCGCTGGATTCGTTCTACCATTCTGGAAGCGTATCGTCTTCAGGAAAAGCGGCCCCCTCCGGGAGTAAGAGCTAATTCCACCCGGGCTGTGGCGGCTTCGTGGGCTGCTCGTCACCAGGCCTCGGCCATGCAAATTTGCAAGGCTGCAACCTGGTCATCTTTGCACACCTTCACGAGGTTCTACAGGGTTCATACCCAGGCTTCGTCTGATGCTGTGGTTGGTAGGAAGGTCCTGCAGGCGGCGGTGGCTCAACGGCCGACCTGAGCCTTTCGGTTACTTTCGTCCCTTTTTGCTGTTCCCACCCTTGGGACTGCTTTGGGACGTCCCATGGTATTCTGTGTCCCCCAATAAGGCGATTAAAGAAAGATGGATTTTTGGTTCTTACCGTAAAATCTCTTGGAGCCTTCATTGGGAGACACAGCACCCTCCCTGTTTAAGTTGTACCGTGTTGGGTTTTAGAGTCCCTTGTTGGGTTGGTACATATGGTTCGAGTTTTTCTCGTTGCTTCTCCTACTGCTTTTTCACCAACTGAGGTGCTTGGTGCCTGTCGGTGGGTGTATACTGCCGGGGAGGAGCTAATTTTCTTGTTTTTGCATAGTGTCAGCCTCCTAGCAGCAGCAGCATACACCCATGGTATTCTGTGTCCCCCAATGAAGGCTCCAAGAAAGAGATTTTACGGTAAGAACCAAAAATCCATCTTTTTGTAGCTTAATAATTCAGAAATAACTATAAAATCAACTATAAATCCATGTCCCCACCAGCACATTGCAAATCTGGTGCGACGTTCTGTGCCCTGGGAATGTATAGTAAAGCTAGGTGTACACTTGGTATCTTTACTGCACAATCACCTGGAAAAGCATGCATGCATAAACTTGCAAAGAGGCAGCGATTACATTGCTCTTGAAAATCTTGTCACTCCCAGAGGGGTGTGATAACTATAGGAGTGGGAGGATTAGTCCGGAGAAATCCGAATGCTGTCCAAATTTATTTGTGGACCCATTAACTTGTATAGTATTTGATATAAATCCTGTTTCCCCAACGCTGCTCTGTGCAGTGTGAGTTCTGAGGCTCCGCAGCACAGGAGTGATGTGTTGGCGTCATTGTGCCTGCAGTGCTCAGAGTCTCAGACCCGCACACAGGCTGAATGGGGGATGATGGAGCCTATAGCGTGCGTCCTGATTCTCCATGGTATTCAATGCTGTGTGTTGATGATGCAGATACTGCTGAAATTGTGATGATGGGGGGGGGGGGGGGGGAAGGGGACCTGGTGCCGACTGGCTCTGGTCCCACCGACTCACAGGCTGCTGTGGATGGCACACCCCTGCTTCAGTGATATCACTGGGAAACAAGGCATCTTAAATACCGAAATAATTGACATGCTGCTGGTTTTAAAATCTACATCGCAGGTCAAGTGATAGAAAAAAGTGTACGTGAGATTTCAGAAATTGTGTTTACTTTGCTGCCATTTGATTCCACTATGGGGTTTATGTTGAAATAATGCATAGAATCCATATTGTGTGCAATCAGTAGCAGATTTTATTGTTGAAATTTCTGCAGCGTGTAAATTTACCCATAGGAGGGCGTTTGCCAGGACATTTGCAAACTTTAGCAAAGGAAGTTTGTCCTTTACCCTGACCTTGCATGAAAGTTGTCAAGTTTCATAGTGTAAATAACTATATATGATTTACCAGAAGCATTTTGTCTCAAAACTGTATATGCATGCCCATTAGCTATATACGAATGTCAGACAGAGAAACTACTAGTTGCCTAATCACTCACCTCTCCAGCCGCCGTCCGGTCCTATTCTATCTACCCGTATGCACCGCATCTTCCAGCCTCGTCACCTTAAGCCCTGTCTCAAGGGCAGCACGGTGGCTCAGTGGTTAGCACTGCATCCTTGCTGCGCTCGAGTCCTGGGTTCAAATCTCACCAAGGACAACATCTGCAAGGAAATTGTATGTTCTCCCCGTGTTTGCGCCGGTTTCCTCCCTCATTCCAAAGACATCGTTGATGTGTGTGGACTGTAAAGCACTGCAGAATATGTTAGCACTTTATAAAGAAAATAAAGATTATTATTATAAGGTTGTGGCACACATCTTGAATTCACAACTTGGCAACCTTACAACACACAGTTACCTCTGAGGCCTGGTAAAGAGGCTGGAGATGCAGTACACTACATCAGAAAAAGAGGACCGGATGGTGCGCAGTGGGGCGCCATGACAGGTCAATGATGGGGTTAGTGTTAGGTTTCTTCTGTGTTGGCCTTGTAAATTATTTTAGAGCACCATTGATTCCGTGGTGCTGTACAGAAGGAGGGTTTACATACAGAGCATAAATATAAAATACAGTGAACATACTAACAGTAACAGACTGGGAGAGAGAGGAGCGGGCCCTTATGACTAAATTCTATATTCCGCCTTCTGTACAAATTTGGGTTACGAACAAACCTACAGAGCCTACATACTTCATAACCTGGGGAAGCGTGTGTGTATTAGTATATCCATATACATCCACCGATCAATACTTATCAGCCATCGCACCATTTTTCCTATTACTCTTCTTTCCATGCTTATCTCATGTCACTCATTCCTGTCACTCACTCACTCAAACACATTACATGGAATAACCTTTAGTAAACCCCTTTAAAGGGACTCTGTCAGCACAGAATGACTGTTCAAACCAAGTGCAGGCTGATGGTGCAGTAAGGTGTGGCCAGCCATGTAACCACACCTTCCCTCCTTACCTGTTTCCATCTATCTCCATCCTTCGCAGCAGGGTTGTGGAGTCGGTAAGCCAAACCTGCGACTCCGACTCCTCAATTTCCCTTCCACCCACTCCACGACTCCGACTCCAACATATATTGCTTATATTTAAGTGAAAAATTTATTGTAGTACAATGTGAACATCAGATATTTAACCATTTTTATGATACAATAATCAAGATATTTAGAACATAATATTTATTGGAATACAACTTTAGAACACAAACTAATAAATTGTAAATATGTAATGCACTATGTAATATCGATTACATATATATAGTGTGTATATATGTGTGTGTATGTGTATGTATGTATATATAATATATATATATATATATATATATATACATATACACAGAGTATGTGTGTCAGTGTCCAGCTGCAGCAATGAGACTCATGGGTCTTTCCCAACTGGTAATCAAGTACCTGCACGGACTGGATTAGGAGTAAATCCTTCAATAGGAGAACAAAGAGGAAATCCAGCAAGAACTCAGCAAACCATGGTTGGAGTAAAATGATGCTTTTCTTTATTTCTTCAACAAAGTTAAAAAGACGACCCACAAGGATCAGGAACCAGAGTGCATGGCAGAAATAAACGCAAATGGGACTACGCGTTTCGGCAACCTAATCCGCCTTCTTCACGGTCCAAACCCCACGGTTTGATGAACGGTTGAATTTTTCTTTGACCATATTTCAGCAAAATGTTTCACTTGCTCTCAATCTGCTTGCTATAGGAGACGGAGTGAAAACTTTTTCCTTGCAGCAACGCTTTGACTGCTCCATATCATCCAAATACTTGTCAAAGTCAAACTCCTCATCTGATGAGGATGAAGATATGGCAGCAGTAGCACTGTCAGGACCCAAGTCCTCTTGCGCCTGGCAGTCCTCCTGTAGGCCACTCATCCAAACTGCTACCTCAGTCAGAGCTTCTTTTCCTTTAGTAAGCTGTTGATCATCAAGCAATATATGATGACTTGAGTCCACATAAACAGCTGCCAGAAAAAATTTATTTTCCAATAGCTGTGTCTCTCTCCGTTTCATTGAAGCAGAAATGCCATCTGCGATTAAATCTCCTCTTTGGGACAGGCAAAATAGCAAGTTCTTCCACTCCCTTATGAAAATGCCAGGAGTTAAATCCTCAGCTTGTAATTTTTTAGTCACGTTAAATAGGTGATTAAGCAATTCCTTCAATTCAGTCACCTGTGTCCATTGACCTTCATTTAGGGTTACCTGAGGGTTCGCCATATCTATAAGAAACGGTTTTAACCAGGATCAAAACTAGGGGGGGCAGAATCTCATACTGCACACCTCAGCTGCTGCAGGACCTTATACTGCACACCCCTACACTTGAAAGTAAAGCCTGCACCTTAAGATGTAGTGAATGCGGTCTATTTATTCCAACTTTCAATTGATGTTGATGTGTTACTGAAGACGAGCAATGCCTGTCCTGGGCGTCCTTTTGGGCAGCTATGAGGTGTACCTGACTGGTGCTAAAAAAAAAAAAAAAGGAGTGTTAGTCTGTGTGCAACCCGGCTTTCATTCTTTTTGGTACACATAAGATATGGATAGACAGATATGGATAGATGGAGCAGATTTCTAATCTGCTTTTGCTATTGAAAACATTATCTATGAGCTCAAAAATCTTTCAGGTGATGCGGTTTTTTAAAAAGCTGATCTGCTTTTGCAGCTGAAAAACGTATCCTCAAAAAACGCAGCAAAAACGCTGTGTGTGAATGTAGCCTTAGATCAGGAATAGAACAGCCATTTATAGGACCTTTCATAACTTTCCCAAATTCCTATGAAAAAATATTCAGCACATTCTGCATTGAACTACTGTACCCAATTTATTATATATTTTCCGAGTTGGACCATTTTATACCGACTCCACCAAAATGAGCTCCGACTCCACGACTCCGACTCCACAGCCCTGCTTCGCAGCCAGAATGGTCGAACGAAGAAGGGGGGTGGAGATTAATGGAAAACGAGCAAGTGAGAAGGTGGGCTTCAATGATTGGCCCCGCCATGATGCACTGAGCCCTTGTACTTGGTTTGAACGGTCATTCTGTGCTGACAGACCCTTTAATTATATTGTAGAGCACATGAGATCTGTAATCTTTTCCCTTAATCTGCGTTATTGGGTATAAAGTAATACAATTCACTGCTTTCTGTTGTGTTTTATGTACAGTTGCAATCCAGTGTCTTGAAACGGCATTTGATGTTTCTATGGGAGATGAAAGCCTTTCCGTATTGCAGACTCTACCAGAGTTATTTGCTGCAGCTACGCTACAGGTATTGGGCGGTGTGTGTATGGTGTGGGGGTGAGGGGTTCCTTTGCTTTTTTGTAGTCCTGGTAGATATGAAATAGTTGTTATAGCTTGAAATGTTTCCATTTGTTTGTCCTACTCCACAGTGGCCAAACCTGTACTTAAAAGTTTGCTGCTGGCACCCAGCCTGTGCATGGCTTTGAAATGTCTTCAGTTTTGGTGCAAATAAATAGTGTAGTTCAAAGTGGATGTACCAATTGATCAGTCAGTCTAATATCATCATATCCTATCCGTTAGATTTTAATCCAATGCATTAGCCACAATATTTAAGTGGATTCATCTGTAATTTTAATACTATTTGCTTTTCTCCTGATAAGGAATCTTCACCAATGACTTCAAATTGTCCTTCTCCATCGGATGAGGACATAACAGAAGCTGAGCGATTGAAAACAGAAGGTAAAGACCTAAATGTGTTATTACTGGAGCAATTGCTCTTCAGTCTGGTTGGTTATATTAATCGCCAATCTGTAACTAAAAATAAAAACGGCGTATAAATGAGGATTGGAAACTTATGCTATGAATAGCAATATGACTTGCATCAGTGGTTGCCATATAGTAAACTGGCACTGCTGGGGAGGTCCAAACAAATTTGCTGCGGGAGGTGCGTTACCACAAACCGCCATACATATACGACGTGAGGATTGCACAGCCTCCTTCTGAGCGCCGGCGTGATAAAAAGCGGGTGTTAGCACGGTAGGAGAGCTGACTCCCTGGGACAACGCCTCTCATGCCGCTGTCTATGGTGACCGCGATATGGATCAGCATAGCAGATGGAGGGCGCTCCCTCTCTGCTCTGATCAATACAGTGCGATTGCATTGTGCTGATGGTCTCAATGGTGATTCTGGGCTGAAAGATGGTTGTGGGGTCACTCAGGTATGGTGGCCTGTAAGTTCTGCTCTAAGCAGGAGTTGAAGGAGTTGACACACCCACCTCCCTGTGTGTGGTGCATAGATCTAATGCCCTTCAATGCAAGAGCATTGTAGAGTATTAGATCAGCGATCAGGGAATGTTAATGTCCCATCCTGGGACTAAAGAAAAAAGTTTTTAAAAGTCGTTTAGCACAAAAATAATCGCAAAGTACAAAAGAGTACACAAAAAATGAACAAATATTAATCCAATAAACACCGTATATACTCGAGTATAAGCTGAGATTTTCAGCCCATTTCTGGGGGGTTGAAAGTGTCCTCCCCCCCCCCCCCCCCCTGCTTATACTTGAGTCGTATACGCCAGGGGGTCGGAGGGGGAGCGGGGGTGTCAGATCATACCGAAAATCTGGGGTTTCAGATTGGGATTTAAGACAGCCGTCTCCCTTTATCCCTGCTGGTGATTTTCTTCCTGTGCCTCCTGAGGTCTGATGTCTCCTGCTCTGTCCCTGCATGGTCCAGCTAAGTGGTTCATTTGCTTTTCTGATTGCATTTGATCTGGTTTTGTCTATCTCTGCTTTGTGCGGGTCAGCCAGCTCTGGCTGGGGCAGTGCTGAATCACCACCCATATGTTACTGCTTGTGCCAGTTAATTTTGTCCCTTGTTATATTGGTCTCTTTTTGCTTTGCTTTCAGAATATACCAGATTGCTGATATAGTGGGGGCGAAGTCGTGCGACTTCAGTGTTTTTTGTGCATCAGACGTGTGGGACTTTTTGTAGGGTTTTTTGCGTGATTGCAGACAGTGTCTTTCCTTTCCTGTCTAGTCAGTGTGGGGCCCATCATTTGCTCAGTCTATTTTCCTGCCTGCGTTTGTGTTTTCATCTTGTCTCACCGACAGTATATGTTTGGGGACTATCTATTCCTTTGGGGTCTGCTCCAGGGCAGTTTAGATTTCCCCTTTCTTGCTTTAGGCTTAGTTAGCTCTCCGGCTGTGCCGAGGCGCCTAGGATCATCGTAGGTACGCTCCACGGCTACTGCTAGTTGTGTGGATAGGATCAGGGGTCTGCAATCCGCTTAGTTACCAACATCTCTGGTTTTCTGTCTTAGCCTGGACCTGCTATCCTCCTCGGTGACACATTCATAATGGGGCAGCATATGGGGGCATAATCTATGGAGCATCATATGGGGGCCTATTCTATGGAGCATCTTATGGGGACATAACCATTATGGAGCAGCATATGGGGCATATTATCCAATGGAGCATCTTATGGGGCCATTATGAACCTTTGTGCAGCATTATATGGGGTGTATTTTGTATGGAACATCTTATGGGCCCATCATGAACTGTATGGAGCATTATATGGGGCTCCTGTTTGAATATGGATATTCAAAAACATTTAACCTACTGATGTCTCAATTAATTTTACTTTTATTGTTACCTATTTTTATTTTTGAAATTTACCAGTAGCTGCTGCATTTTCCACCCTAGGCTTATACTCGAGTCAATAAGTTTTCCCAGTTTTTTGTGGCAAGATTGGGGGGGTCGGCTTATACTCGAGTATATACTGTTCAAATATTTATGTAAAAACAAATAAACAAAGTATATATTTGGTACCCCCGCTTCCGAAACTACCTGATATATAACCCCTTCAGTGAACACCTTTTTAAAAAAAAAAAAAAAAAAAATTCAAAAACGATGCTTTCATGATGCTGCTGAACAAAAAGGTGAAAAAAAATCATCAAAAAGTGGAATGTAAATATAAATGGTATTGCTGAAAACGTTATCTTGTCCTGTAAAAAAAAAAGAACAAGCTGCCAAACAGCTCCATCACCAGAATGTAAAAATACTGTAGAATATAGCAATGCAAAAACAATTTTTTTCTATAAAAGTTTTTCTGTAAAAGTACTAAAACATATAAATGAAGTAAATGTGATATCGCTGTAATCATACCGACACAAAGAATAAAGCTTTCTTATTACCCTCTTTTTCGGACTATAAGACACGCCGGACCATAAGACGCACCTAGGTTTTAGAGGAGGACATTGGGGAAAAAAAATTGAAGCAAAAATGTGGTCAATTCTGTACTTACTATCCCCTATGCTGGCAAATTTGGTCCCCTCATCCCCATCCTGATATGCATGGCCCCCTCATCCCTGCCCTCGTATTCATGGCTCCCTCATCCCGATCCAGGTGTGTTTGGCCCCCTTATGCCTTTTCTGGTATGCATGGCCCTCATCCCCATCCTGGTATGCATGCCTCCTCATACCTAGCCTGGTATGCATGTCCCCCTTATCTGTAGCCTGGTAGACTTGGCCCCCTCATGCCTATCCTGGTAGGAATGGTCCCCCTCATCCCTATCCTGGCGAGAATGATCTCCCTCATCCCTAACCTGGTATGCAGGGTCCCCATCTTGTCCTGGTGTGCAGGGCCCCATCCCTATCCTGGTATGCAGGGCCCTATCCTGGTATGCAGGGCCCCATCCTTAACCTGGTATGATTGGCCCCCATCTCAGTCCTGGTATGCATGGCCCCATCCTTATTCTGGTATGATTGGCCCCATCAGAAAACATTAAAAAAGCAAACCATTACACTTGCCTTCCTAGCGCTCCCTCGCAGCATCTTGTTCCAATGCCAGCAGTTGCTTTATGCTTGTAAGCATGGCACGGAAGTCATGCGCTGCTTGCAAGCCGAAGGGCAGCTGCCGGAATATTCACTGCCCTGCATGCCAGGACTGTGTGCGCGGAGAGCAGTGAGTATTCATTGCTCTTCACTAGCGCGCACCGTGTCAGCCGCTGACTTTCTGCAGCTGCCGGCGGTCACATGTGCCGCTACTTAAAAGAAATAAATATTCACTGCATTCCACTACCACGTGACTGCCGGCATCTGCTGGAATGCTTCAGCTGACACTCTGCATGCTACTGAAGAACAATCAATACTCCTCTGCGTGCACACAATCCCCGGCGTGCAGAGGAGTGAGTATTCTGGCAGCCTCATTCGCTTGTCCATCTTTAAACAAGTATGTGAAAAAAATTTAACATTGTCTTAAGTATTTTGGATCAGTGTATGGTCCACGTGTCTGGTTTTTCCATTAGTGTGTTATGCTTATCCTTTATAATGTTAAAAGTGAATCTTCCACCACATCTGATATATCCAAACTATTAATATGGGCACACAGTATAAGCTGCTTTCTGTTTGAGAAATCCTCTTTTATCACTTTATAGCAATGACCTCTTCCAGGCTTTGGGGAGGACTCTGCCTGGAAGATAACGTTGCCTCCAGAGCTTAGTTCAAATGAAAGGGGAGAGTTAACAGTGTGATGTGTAATGGCTGCTCTCCTGATCTCGCTGCAGAGCTTCCATCTCACAGGCAGACAGGGTTGTAATTTTGTTAAAATACAGCAGCTCAGAGATGAGGAAAAAATGTGTTTTTAAGGCTATGGGCGCACGTTGCATATTTGCCAGCAGAAATTTCTGCAAGGTTTCTTCATCTCTCGGCAGAAAAACGCAGTGGTAAATATGCACGTTTTGTATGCTTTTGTGCATGTGTTTTTTTTTTTATGCGTTTTTGTAAATCCATAGAGCTAAATATAGATATATTATTAAAAAAAAAAATGTGATGTAATTTCCTTGTTCAACCTCTTTTTCATACTCCATTGAAGACGATAATATTATTACATACCATGTTCAAATTTGTTTACACAGACTAAACAAATATAAGTGAATATATATATATATATAATATGCGCACACACTGTATATGTGTGTGTAATACCAAGCCCGAGGTTTAGTAATGAACAGGTGTCAGCCAGATGCCCTCATTAATAAAACGGTACATAGTGTTAGACACACACACTCACCAGCCTATGTAGGAACATTAACATACATATGCTGTAACAAAACAGCAAATGTCAGAAATCTGCGCAATATGTTTATTTTTGAAAAAAAAATTTAAAAAATTGCGTCAGCTCCCACATAATTTTCATAACCAGCAGAGGGAAAGTCGACGGCTGATGTTAATATTCTGGGAATGATTCAATAGCCAGAAAGGGTCCCAGGCTATTAATATCAGCTCACAGCTGTTTGCTTAGCCTTTACTGGCTAGTTTACAGGGGAACCCCAGAAAAAAATTGACATGTGGTCCTCCTATAAAATTGAACCAGCAAAGGCTAGGCAGACATCTGTGGGCTGATATTAATAGCCTGGGAAGGGGGCCATGGATATTGCCCCCCCCCCCCCAGACTAAAAACATCAGCTCTCAGCTGTTCCAGAAATGGCGCATCTTATAGAAGCGCCAATTCTGGCACTTAGCCTCGCTCTTCCCACTTGCCCTGTAGCGGTGGCAAGTGGGGTTCATATTTGTGGGGTTCATGTCACCTTTGTTTTGTCAGGTGACATCGAGCCCTCAGGTTAGTGATGCAGAGGCTTCTATAAGACAACCTATCCATTAGTAATCCTATAGTTACATGGTAAATAAAGGCACTGCCAAAATAAAGTCCTCAATTTGAAATAATCACACAGACTCCTTTATTGAATCTTAATTTACCATACTTACTGAATGCCTAATCCCTGACGCCCTTATCTCGTGCAAACAATCAAAAAATAATAAATCAACATATACTACTATACTGTCCGACGTAGTCCATTTAATACAGAGTGTCCCACGGTGATCTCACGTGTAGAACAGTCAAATTGGGAGATGTGACCGCTCTTTCTCTTTCCGGCTGCTGGCGATACACTGACAGGAGGTAATCGCTCCCGCAGTGTATCACTGATCTGCCATGAGAGAGTTCACCCGAGTTCAACAGCTCCGGTGGTCTTAATTACGGCAATGCTGCGTGAGAACCGGAGCTGATCAGCTGATGAACTCCGGTGAACTCTCACGGCAGCGCAGTGATACACTGCGGGAGCGATTACCTCCTGTCAGTGTATTGCCGGAGGTTCTACACGTGAGATCGCCGTAGGACACTCGGTATTAAATAGACTAAGGCAGACAGGGAGTATATGTTGGTTTATTATTTTTTATTGCTTTTTTTTACAGTTGAATACAGGTGCTGGATGATGAGACTATTCTCCCATCATTGGCTTATACTGTCTGTTATGTGACAGCAGACATAGCCGGATGGGAGTAGTCCCATCAGTACAATCACTATGGGCTGTTCGTCGCATCGGTACCCCCAGACACTCTATGTAGCAGAGGCGATTGGACAACTGCAGCTTCTAGTCTCCCATGGAGACTATTGAATCATTTAAAAAATGTTTTTAAAAATATAAAAAAAATAAAAAAAAAAATATAAAAGTTCAAATCGCCCCCCTTTCACGCCATTCAAAATAAAAAAAATAAAAAAATCAAATACACACATTTGGCATCGCCACGTTGAGAATTGCCCGATCTGTTAATATATAAAAAGAATTAAAAAAAAAAAATCGAAACGCCAGAATTACGTTTCGGGTTTTTTTTCTTTGTCGCTGCAACATTGCAATAACAAGCAAGTAAAAGAACGTATCTGCACCAATATGGTATCAATAAAAATGTCAGATCGGCACGCAAAAAATAAGCTTTCATCCGGTCCCAGATTCCGAAAAATGGAGATGCTACGGGTCTCGGAAAATGGCAACTGTTTTTTTTTTTTTGTTTGTTTGTTCTTTTTTACAAGCTTTGGAATTTTTTTTTCCACCACTTAGATAAAAAAGAACCTAGACATGTTTGGTGTCTATGAACTCGTAATGACCCGGAGAATCAGAATAGCAGGTCAGTTCTAGCATTTAATGAACCTAGTAAAAAAGTCAAACAAAACAAGTGTGGGATTGCACTTTTTTTTGCAATTTAACCGCACTTGGATTTTTTTTTCCCCCCGTTTTCTGTTACACGACATGGTAAAACCAATGGTGGTGTTCAAAAGTACCAATCATCCCACAAAAAACAAGCCCTCACATGGTCATTTTGACCAAAAATTCTAAAAAGTTATGGCTCTGGGAAGAAGGGGAGCAAAAAATGAAAATGCAAAACCAAAAATACCCCTGGTCGTTAAGGTGTTAAACATATCTGCTGTCATTGTTACTGTAACTGTCACTTACAAAATATCTTGTAACTGATGTTTGAGAAGCTCTTTCCTCTTTCTTTACATGGTGGGAAGTGCTGGGCACTGGTTTCTTGGTGTCGCTGTGATCTTTCTCAGTCACAGCTTTGAAAACTTCTGGGTATAAGCGTTGTAAATGTCTTTTCAGATTGGAAGCTCTGGTAGGAGCATTTTTAATCACTGCCTGAGTATGCACTGTCACACACTGACAAAATATTTTTTATCTTGATGTGAAATGCTCAAATACAGCTGACTTCATGGGAAGTCATTTTGTAATCATATCAATTTGCTCTCAAAATTTTGTCCTATTAAAAAAATATATATTGGGAATCCTGTATAATTTTGGATAGAAATGAAGAAAAAAAAGCTTTGCATAAATCAATAGTACAGATGATGACAAAGTTTATAAAATATTTTATAAGATAGCTTTACAGCATCATGATGCTTCACAGTCTATGAAGAGGGGAGGAGAGAGGGAGCAAGTTTATGCTAAATCATATGCCAGAAAGAACCTGAAACTGCTAGCAGAGCCAATAACTAGGGATGATCGAAAAGCTTTAGTGCTTCCCGAATAGCTGCATCGGTAACCTGGATTCCTGGAATGCTCCCGATAGTCAGCTGTTCGGCAAAACAGCTGCATGTGTCACGGCTGTGTGACCGTCACAACACATGCATGGACAGCCCAACAAATAGGCTCTCGATGCATGTGTTGTGACTGTCACACAGCCGCGACACATGCAGCTGCGGAGCCGAACAGGTGATTATCGGGAGCGCTCCAGGTATCCGGGTTCCCGATGCAGTTATTCGGTAAGCGCTACAGCTGTTCGGATAAGGACTTATCCAAAGCTATTCGATCAGTCCTACTAATAACATGAGTTAGTTGAGCATCACATCAACTAACCTCACCAAACATGAGCTCAGTGGAAAAGCAAACTAAAACATGAAGCATTCTGAGAAAACATACATTGGACTATTGATTTATGCACTATTTATTGAAAGTTAAGATATGTTTTACAAAGTATGTGTCTGAATCCTGTTTTCCTCATCACGCTAGCAGTGCTTGAGATGAGTGCAGGGCTGCAGTCATTCTTTATCAGTGCCTTTTTGCTCTATGTATTATCAGAATCATTCCATTTTATACCGACTCCACCTCCCTGTCTGGAAGAACTCATTTATATGAAGTGAAAAAAGATGATTTCTCAACAAGGCATCTGATCTGAGGCATACAGGTGTGAGGGGTGCCAGAGCTTTAGTCATGGCCCGCAAATGATAGCTACTTAGGTACAACCTGGCCATCCGCCACATACACACAAAGTCCCTCTGACTCCCTTGACTGGCCCTCAGGATCCTTCCTGAGCCGGTGAGGGTTCCTTGCTTCGGTTACTTGACAAAGACAAGCAGAGTCCAGGTCCAATTTCAAACAGTTCACTTTACTCAACACTAGACACAGCTCGTCCAGTTCACATACGGATACAGCACACCGTTCCTTACACAGTATGACATTCGCTGTCCCTTGCCTCCATGGGAACGCTGCCGGGTCACACTGTACTTCCCAGCACCGCAGCTATCCAGCTGACCAGCTTTAGGAGTTCCCCCCGGTCCATTTCGCCTCAGACACTAAGGCATCTGCCTATGTAGCCAACGGTCTTCATGACGTAGCTGTCCTGCATTCCTTCTTTTTTCCGGTGTTCCACTACTCTTAAGCCCTGGACGAACTGGACTCCTTAATTAACGTTACGGGGTCCACCCACCCTGTCCATGCTCTCAGGCCCTACCAGGCCCTACCAGGAACTTGCTGGCTTACCCACGGTTGGCCCCTCCTATATTAACTTTTTACTCTACCCGGTCTAGTAATGTGTCCCTATCTAGTGGACTTGCTTACATACTGCACTTTCCCTAACAGACATTATAACACCAACATGGGAAAGGGGAGTGGAGCATCAGGTAATCCTGGTACACACCTTACGCAGGTATCACTCTCCTCAGCAGCCTATAACATGTGTGCCCATATTAGTAGTTTAGATAGGTCAGATGTGGTGACAGATCCCATTTAAATACGGACTGTGCTCAGATGGCACATGTATGCTATACATGTGCTGTACTTGTTTCTCACTGACCCATACACTTGTATTAGCCCTTTTCATCTGTGGATACTAGAAAAAAGAAACTGACACTGTTTGTGAAAAGATATGGACATGGGAACAGCACCATAGACTATAATGGGTATGTGTTGTAGCAGTAAATAATTGGATACAACACGTACATGTAACACAGACGTCTGATTGAGTCTTCTCTAGCTTTTCCTTCACTCCTCTGGTTTGACATATTAAAGTTCAGCTCAACTGATACAGGAAAGATATATATCTTTGTACTGTTTTAGCCAGTAACCTAGTTAGCCATTAAAAGGTATCAACAACCGAGGACTCTCAATTCTAAATATTCTTCAGCTCAACTGAGGGATTCTCTGTAGCCAGCAATAGACAGAGGCTGTAGAACCTAAACAGTTCAAAGTAAAACTATATGTATTTTAAGAAAGAAAAATAAAATATTCCCTGAAGGTGTCTAATATCCTATACTCTATGCAGTATTAGAAAAACATGACTGTATTGATCCTGAAACAGTACTGCAGCTGTCCATTTCTCTACCACTTCATTAGGAGACACAGGAAACCATGGGTGTATGCTGCTGCCTCTAGGAGGCTGACAATAGGCAAAAAAAAAAGTTATCTCCTCCTCAGTAGGGTATACCCACCAACCAGGGCCAAGCTGATCAGTTTTAGCTTAGTGTCAGTAGGAGGTGGACATGGGCCTGCTCTCTTCCCCATTTCGACCATAGGTTTTAGTTGTGTTTTTGTCAATTAATTTTTTTTTTAGCAGATACAGCTTATTTGGTGACAGTGTAATTGATCACTCTGATCTCCCCCTAGAGACAGGGCACAGTATGGGGTTGCATTACTACTGTACCCTCTTGTATCTACCAGGCAGCACTCTATCCTCCCTAACACATCAAGAGTGTTTGCAGGCAGACAGTCCTTGCCATTGTTCCCCCTGCCACGTGCACACCCTAGAACCAGACGTGCAGGGTACGAAGATGGAAGCAGTACCTTCCTGCTGTCCAACAGACGACCTCCTGGACCAGGTACCTTTTCAGTCTCCCGACAGCATCCGGGACGCCTGATGTCTGTCTTCCTCATTGTGCTGCAAAAATGTAGCCCCTGGATCGGCTCGGGGCCTGCTCACATCTTAATTACAATCTAAGTAGGGAAAACTTCTTAATCTCCTCTTCCAATTCCTCCCCTTATTGTTGGACCTTGAGTCTATAGTTTGTTCCACAGCTCCCTAAGGGCAGGTTTCTACCTTCATTTCAGGAAAACCAGTTTCACATTTCATCTGTTCGTTTTCCCGTGGGGTACGCATGCTTAGTAAATCTCCAGTGGCCTCCCTTTTGGCTTGGGGGCCCGCATCTGGTGTTGAACACTCTACAGCATTTTTCACCGTACCCTTTTTTAGTCATCCTTCCTCCTTGTTTCCTGGAAAGTTCTTTTGGCAACTATCTTTCCACTCCCGTACTGAATCCTCCCTTCCTGACTTCTGTACTCTAGGTGGTCCTGCATTTGCTTGTCTTTTCTTCATTGTGGTATAGTCTTCTCTCTCTACATTCTCTTCCTTCTCGTCATCCTATCGGTCTCTTGGCTACGTTGTAACTGGTCAAAGTTCATCTCAGCACCCCATCTGTTTTGAACAGTTTCCAAAGATGTTCAGATTCCCTGTTTGCGTCTGGAGAGTCATCATAATGGTCTTCTAGTCTGGATACACCCTACTATTCTGGATGCATATTGACAAGGGACAGAACTCAATTTCTGTCCTGTTCTCCATCTGGGCCTCCTGTACCATTCATCATTAGGCCTCTATTAGCAGCTCTCTAAGCTTTTGCTCAGTTATCTGTTCTTACCTTTTCCATGTTGTAAAGAATACTCACTTTCTTCCACCTCCTTGGCGTTTTTGGGCCTGGGCAGAAATGTTTTGAATATTACAATGGCCAATCTCTGACCTCAAATTCTCAACTCTGCTCGTACATTTAACTTGTCCTTTTTTTATGTCTTGCCACCCTTGGAGACTGCATTGGTACGTCCCATGGTTTCCTGTGTCCCCCAATGAAGTGAAGATTTTGGTTTTTACCGTAATATCTCTGTGAGCATTCATTGGGGGCCACAGCACCCACCCTTTCTAAATACCTCTGTTTTTCCAGTCTGTATTTTATTTTAGGTTGCTTCTCCTACTACTTTCACACTAACTGATCAGCTTGACCCTGGTTGGTGGGTGTATACTACTGAAGAGAAGATAGTGTTTTTTTTTGTTTTTTTTTTGCCTTGTGTCAGCCTCCTAGTGGCAGCACCATACACATTAGTTTCATGTGTCCCCCAATAAAGGCTCTGAGAAAGAGAGAGAGATTTTACAGTAATAACCCAAAAACTTAATTTTTTGTGTCTGGTATTGAAGTTCAACTCTTGAGTTCTTAAAGGGGTATTCTCCAGTTGTCTCTTGTGTAGCTCAGACCAATGCATTTTCCTTAGTTTTCTTCCCTCAGGGTTTTTGTCAGCAGCTGTCTCTCTTCCTTGAGTGACCGCACTGGTGAATAGTAGTACTGTAGTATTAATAGAATTTTATAAAGCTCAGCACAAGTTCTGCTGTAATATTCAGCTGTCAGATGTTTATTCTGTCTACACTAGTATCCCTGCATTTGAACACTGAGCTAGTAGAGAATTTGAACATTCATACAGCTCCAGCAAGACCAGAGACATTAGCAGAACTGCAAGATTTATAACAGCATCTCTTCACAAGCTAAGGCTACGTTCACACGTCGCGGTTTTTTCGAGTTTTCAAACGCACGATTATGCGGCGAAAAATAAGCATCCCATGCAATCCTATGGGATTCCGCAATGCTGTGCTAATGCTGCGTTTTTTTCCCCGGCGGAATCGCTTCGCGGTAAAAAAAACGCAGCATGCTCATTAATTTAGCGGAATCACAACGATTCCGCCCACATAGGAATGCATTGTTCTGCTTACTTTCCGCATGTGGCTGTGCCCACCATGAGAAAAGTAAGCAGAACACTTGCATATGGTACCCACGGTCTGGAGGAGAGGAGACTGTCCTCCGGTCTGTGGGTACCATACCCTGTAAAAAATAGAATTAAAATAAAAAATATTGTTCTCACCTTCTGGCGTCCCGCGCAGCCTTCCCGCCTCTCTCCATGCTCCCGGCATCTTCCGGTCCCCAGTAATCCTTTGCGATAATGACCGCGATGACGTCGCGGGAGCGCGACGTCTCGCAGTCATTCGCGCAAAGGATTACTGGGACCGGAAGATGCCGGGAGCATGGAGAGAGGCGGGAAGGCTGCACGGGACGCCGGAAGGTGAGAATAACAATATTTTTTTTTTAATTATTTTTTACATCTTATCTTTTACTACTGATGCTGCAAAGGCTACCTCAATAGTAAAAAGTTGGTCACACTTGTCAAACATTGTGTTTGATGAGTGTGACCAACCTGTCAGTCAGTTCTCCAAGCGATGCTCCAGATTGCTTGGAAAACGCTATCATTCTGCAAGCTAATTACGCTTGCAAATTGCTTGTTTTTCCGTGGGAAAATCGCGGGAATTTAAAATGCGATTTTCCCGTGGAATGGAATTCCGGAATTCTCGCGGTAATTTCCACAAGAGTTCCGCTACGCGTGAACCCAGCCTAAAAGTGAAGCGAGCGCTTATTGTCACTGTCAAGCTATCATTGCAGCGACTGTCACGCTATCACTGCAACCACTGTCACGCGATCCCCAGAAGACCCAGTGTTGACACCGTTGGAGTAGTGCCAACACCGGAGATGAGTATAAGTGTTATTATTTTACTGGCAGGATTCAAAAGGGAGTGTCCAATTGGTGACCAACCTCTTTTAATGAGCTAGAGCGGGCTGATGTTGAGTTAACTCCTCTCCTAGAATGTAACTATTGCACACGCTTGGCCTGTTTCCGGAGACCAAAGTCCATTGACAATAGCTGTACGCTATAAAATGTAAAAGCTCTCATTGCAAGAGGAAGACTGCAAATATCAAAAGCAAGTCAATTGCAAACTTACTTATTTTCACGCTGTTTAACTAATGTAAGCAATTTAAGGACTTGACACTACCCATTTAAGCTGTGTATAGCTTTGTCGGTGTGATTGATTTTTTTTTTTTTTTAAATCTGCCTTGATTTTTGAACCCTGTATAACTTAAAAGGTAAATGTAGGCGTTAATAAAACTGGGAGGAGATATATACTTTAATAAAACAATATATACTATAGTAAGCACAAATGTCATCTGTACATCTATTCATATGACTCTATATAACAATAATTTTTGTGGTTTAGGCAATGAGCAGATGAAATTAGAAAACTTTGAGAGTGCGGTCTCTTTCTACACTAAAGCCATCGATCTTAACCCAAGAAATGCAGTGTATTTCTGCAACAGGTAAAATCACTGTGTAACCTCTCCATTCTTTGTATGTGGGAAAACATGCAAAATTGGCAGGGTATAAAACACTTATTTCCCCACTGTATCTCTGAGCATGTGTAATAAATTTTATATATAATTCATATACCCCTGGTGATTAATGTATTGAAAAAATAAACCATTATATGCACAGGGGCATACATAGAAGTCATTGGGCCCCATTGCAGAAGTATAGTGCACCCCCACTTGGTCCTCCATACAGTATAATGCACAGCCCATAGCCCTCCATATAGTAGTGTGGCTACAATCCCTCCTTTCTCATGCTGCTCAGAGTCCTCTTCTGAAGCTGGCTGCTGACTTCAGCCTGCAAGCCATGGGAGCATATGACATCACTGCCATTGGTTCAGTCACATGCATGCTGACGTCTGCATAGAGCAGTTGCCGGATAATGACCGGACCAGCCCATAGATGTGTCTAATAAAAGCTATTTTTTGTTTCAAGGAGATCGCATTGGGGAACGTATAGACAACAGTCTAGAATGTTGTCACGTAGGGCTTACAGGTGCTGGCCTTACTTTATATAGGGAAAACCTGCTGACAGGTTCCCTTTTAAGGTTGCATTTTCTAATATGTTAGGAGAGCTGTTGCCAATGTCCATTCATAGCAATCTGTCCTTTTTAAATGTTGTTTTTGTTAAAATAATAAGTTTTACTTTTAAACTATGTAGGGCAGCAGCTTTTAGTAAAATAGGGAATTATGCTGGAGCAGTTCGAGACTGTGAAGAAGCCATTACAATTGATCCCAACTACAGCAAAGCCTACGGTAGAATGGGGTAAGTTATCTGGCAAGTGATTTACATATATTGCAAAGTCATCATTTGGTATGTTTTCCATGTATTTACTGTCAAAGACTGGGGGCTCTAAACTTAAGCAAATATTCAACTGTCGCTACATCCATTCTCTATGGAACTGGAACACTATATTTGACTTTCTACGGCAGTAACATAAGAAATGAATGGAGCTGAGGTCGAGCACGTCCACTGCTGTGCTATTTTAATGAGTATAAAAGTCCTCTGTTCTGGAGAGCAGTCAGACTCGCACCTATTGAATTTATCACCTTTTCCCCTGATGGCACTGTTCTACATATTTTCAAAAGTTGTCAGGTTTCAGTTATGAAATGAGCCATTTCCCAATGATTTTACCTTCTGAATCAGAATCTGACAATGAAAATTTTTAGTTGGCTCTTGTTTCTATGATATCAAATATTTTTCTACTTACTGCTACCTATAATTAATGCACAATAGTTTCAGTACTTTAAAACATTATTATTTTTGCAAATATAAATTTATTTATATTTACTTAGATGAAACTTGGCAATAATTAAAATAATTAAAAATCTGTCAACACTATTGCGAATTATAAACCGTTACAGAGATTGCACTACAAAGTTTGGTGTTCAATCAGTGACAAGTGACAACTCTTTTTTGCTTGTCTCTTGTATTCCTGCATCGGATCATCTCTTAGGCTATGTGCACACACTGTGGTTTTTGCTGCGGTTCCGCTGCGGTTTTGGCCCTGCGGAACCGCAGCAGTTCCGCAGACATGGTACAGTACCATGTAACCCTATGGGTTTTCAAAACCGCAGTGCTCACGCTGCGGTTTATTAACCACAGCATGTCAATTGTTTCTGCGGATTCCGCTGCGGTTTCACACCTTTAACATAGTAGAGATGTGAAACCACAGGTCACTTTACCTGTGGTTTTACCTGCGGTTCCACGGGGAAAAACACGCAGGTGATTCCGCAGTGTGTGCACATAGCCTTCCAGTTGTCCAACAGTAATCTGCAAGCATTGATGGATTCCATTTTCCTTGATATCCTTTCTGCATAGCTGCAATATCTTGGTGATATATCTCACTATGCTCATCGCTCATTGCTATGCAGTGTGGTGGAAAAAAGCCTAGGTGTGAAGAAATCTTTAACCCCTTAAGGACCAGGGTTATTTTCGTTTGTGCGTTTTTGTTTTTCGCTCCCTTTCTTCCCTGAGCCATAACTTTTTAATTTTTCCGTCAATATGGCCATGTGAGGGCTTATTTTTTGCGGGACGAGTTGTACTTTTGAACAACACCATAGATTTTACCATGTCGTGTACTACAAAACGGGAAAAAAATTCCACGTGCGGTGAAATTGCAAAAAAAAGTGCAATCCCACACTTGCTTTTTGCTTGGCTTTTTTGCTAGGTTCATTGAATGCTAAAACTGACCCACCATTATGATTCGCCAGGTCATTACGAGTTCATAGACACCAAACATGTCTAGGTTCTTTTTTATCTAAGTGGTGAAAAAAAAATCCAAAGTTTGCTAAAAAAAAAAAAAAAAAAACCACCATTTTCCGAGACCTGTAGCGTCTCCATTTTTCGTGAGCTGGGGTCGGGTGAGGGCTTATTTTTTGCGTGCCGAGCTGACATTTTTAATGATACCACATTTATGCTGACACGTTCTTTTGCTTATTTTTTATTGATAGATCGGGCGATTCTGAACGCGGCGATACCAAATATGTGTATGTGTTTTTTTTGGTTTTTTTTTTTTTCAATAGAGCGAAAGGGGGGTGATTTGAACTTTTTATATTTGTATTTTTTTCATATTTTTTAAAATACTTTTTTTTTTAATTTTGTCAAGCTTCAATAGCCTCCATGGGAGGCTAGAAGCATGCCATACTTGATTGGCTCTGCTACATATAGGCGATGAGCAGATCACCTATATGTAGCAGAATTAATGCATAGCTATGAGCGCCGACCACCGGGTGGCGCTCATAGCAAAGCGGCATCAACAATCATAGAGGTCTCCAAGAGACCTCTGGTTGTTATGCCAACGCATCACTGACCCCCGATCGTGACGGGGGTCAGCGATGACCTCATTTCTGGCCCGGTGGCCGGAAGCGCCGGTTAAACGCCGTTGTCAGCATTTGACAGCAGCGTTTAACAGGTTAATAGGTGCAGGTGGATCGCGATTCCACCTATGCCTATTGCGGGCATATGTCAGCTGTTCAAAACAGCTGACATGTCCCGGCTTTGATACGGGCTGTGTCCGTCATTGGACATTAAGGTGTTAAGGACATGTTTCAGCCAAGATCCTTATGTTTTAATGAGATTTTTCACAAAATCTTCATAGCTATCTGCTCTTTGAGCTGACCAAAAATGAGTTGGCACTTATACGAATGCTACCTATGCAGCCTTTTCCTTGCCCTACAACAAACGGAGAAACTCCTCATCTTGAAGAAGCTTTCAAATTTGTGGTCTTATGAAGACTCCTTCCTTTATCTCTACTTCACTCAACCTTGGAAATTTATCAATGAGATACTTGAATGCTTTTCCATTTTTATCCATTGCCTTTGCAAAGTTATTCATTAGGCCTAACTTGATATGCAATCGTGGTTAACAAATCTTTTGTGGGTCAACAAGTAGTGGATGCAGACGTTTTTACTTCCTGGCTGAAGTGAATGTCGGAGAGGTCAGTCTTTTGTTATTGTGATATTCTCTTGCATGACTATCCCACTGGCATAGAAGACAGCAGTACTTTGTGTATCCACCTTGGAGACCAAGTAAGAGGGCAACCACCTTTAAGTTACCACAGAGGGCCCACAAATGTTTGTGATAGATCAGGCACCTCAACAGCTGTTTGATGTTGTCATAGGTTTCTTGCATGTGGACTGCATAACCAACTGGAATTGAAGGTAGCACATTGCCATTATGCCGTAATATGGCTTTTAGTTTTGTTTTGGACAAATCGTTGAAGTGCCTCCATTTCTCTGGATTAGGACTTGACTTCAGAGCTTACATTAAACTGTTGATATTGCATGCCACAAGATCGCAAGGATTGGACAAGATCTTTTATCACTGTTGCAAAACAAATCCGAACATTGCCCACAAGGAGATTCTACTGCTGTAGCCTGGAACCTTAGAGCTCAGTCATAAGGTACCGTTACACCTAGCGATGTACCAGCGATCCCGACCAGCGATATGACGCGGTCAGGATCGCTGGTACATTGCTAAGTGGTCGCTAGTGAGCTGCCACACAGGCAGATCTCACCAGCGACATCGCTGGGGACGGGGATAGCTACTTACCTGTCACGCCAGGCGATCCTGCGTCCTCCCGCCCGGCTCCACGCGTCGCTCATCCTCACAGCAGGAAGCGCCGCAGGAAGCTGACGACGAGAAACAGTCCTGAACGTTCTCGCGCGATCAGCGACAACCAGCGGGGGAGCGGGTCGTAGGTAAGTATCACACACAGAGATATCGCTAGCAATATCGCTGCTACGTCACTAGTTATAGCGATATTGCTAGCGATATCTCTTAGTGTGACATACCCTTTACTCTTAAGCAGATTCAAATCTCTCACCAAGATCATTCAGTTCACTTTGTGTTATAAAGTGTGGTGGAGTTGAAAGTGCTGACAGAAATTCTTGAGAGGAAGATGCATCATGAGACCAAGTGCCCTCTTCTTCCTCACTTGACTGGGTGGAAAATGTTTTTGGTGCTTTTGGAACCAGCAATTCTTCTAAATGTGGTACTGGGCATATTGCAGATAGAATGATTGGGTACTGTAAAGTCCACAAAGTCTAACTTAAAATCCTTTCCTAATGGGGATTGCTATGCAGAAATAGTAATTGGTTGTGTTATTGGTTGGACTGCAGAAGGTATAGATTACCTCTTGCCATGCGCCCACTTTGTAAGATGTGATGTACATCTATTGCAGCATATGTGTGAAGCCCAACCCTTGTCCTGATCTCCTATTCTGCATCCAACATATAAGTTACAGGCATTCCTTATCATGGTAGTCAAATTTCTCCTTTGTGACACAAAAGTCACTTCTCCACATATGTACCAAAAACTATCCGCTTCATTGCAATAACGAGACATATCTGAAAAAAAACATATAGAAACTAGGCCATATGCTAAGAAATTCTAAAACTTACTTAGAGAGCCTTTATAAAAGTATGTAATTAAATGCAGCTGTAATTAGGATTCCGTCATCTGATCTGAGTTGGCGTCTTTTGATTGGTTGCACTAGGATGATCGAATTCTGAAGGCTCAATAGACCAAATAAATGATATAGTAGACGAGCTGCTTAATGATGACATAGTGATGATGATGCAGTTTTTCTTTTAACCTGCATGAAAGGTTCCATAAGTAACTACAACCTTTGGATCTGAAAATTGGAGGCAATCAGCAAATTTAAGAAACCTATTTGCACCATAAAATTAGTTCATTTCAATTGTTTTTGCCTCTGAACCTATTTGGCTGTAGAACAGTGTAGGTGATCCATCCTACCAACTTGATTTATACCCATTTAATGGTTGGGATATTAATTTCTGGTCACACTACAGTTCAGAGCTATGGGTTTTTCACATCTTGTACTATGATTGGGGTGTCTGAGAGAAGCTAATTCTTTATAAGAGAATGACAGCTGGATAAAATGGATGTCCTCCCATGCAGTTGACATGTAATAGAAAACTATTTAATAACCGCTGCCAATACTCGGGCATATGCAAGGACTGTTCTATCACAGAGCATGCGCTTCGTTCCATATTGGTACAGTCGCATTGTAGCCCAAACCACAAATGACCACTGTGAGAGCACCAGTACGTATTTAGATTTGTCAGGTTATGGACACTTCACACTTGTTCTGTGTGGGTTCTTCTATGTACTTTTTTTTTCTCTCCAGACTGGCTTTATCAAGTTTGAATAAACACACTGAAGCTGTGGGATTCTACAAGAGAGCCTTGGAGTTGGATCCAGACAATGACACTTACAAAGCAAATCTTAAAATTGCTGAACAGAAGATGAAAGAAATGCCAAGTCCAGTAAGTTCCTCCGCTTTATCTCGCTGAAGCTGGGAACAGGTATTTTATGCATTGTTAGAAAACCATGTGTTTTTTCTGTCTGCTACAGGTGGGTGCTCCTGGAGGATTAGACCTAGCTGGGCTTCTGAATAACCCTGGCTTCATGAATATGGTAAGTCTACCGGAATGTTGGTGGGATCTTAAATGGTATTTTTTTGCTTTCATGGTTTCTTTTATAGACCAGTTCAATATTTGATGTAACCCTTAAGTGACCAGGCCCAAATTTGTCAAATCTGACATGTTACTTAATGTGGCAATAACTTTGGAATATTTCAAAGTATCCCAGTGCTGTTTAATCCGCCTCAAGTTTTCGTCTAATGATATCTCTATACATCAGGACCAGACTGGTGGAAGGGTGGTCTTCTGCTCCTGTGCCCCACCGCCTGCCTCCTGTGTTTCTATGTCAGGTGTCTGATTATTCAGTGATTTTCCTCCATTGTGATAATCATCACCACCATCGTCATTTGGATGGGCGCCACATGTGCAGTTTGATTCCACGTATGTTCTCCAGGTCTTCAATAAAATGGCACCAGAGGTTGTGCATGCGTAGATCGAGATGTCATTGAGCCGAGATCCTGATCTGCACTGCCTCTGGCGCCATCTTATTGAAGACTGGACGTGGAACACACACTGTCCACACACTGCTTACCTCAATGACTGTGAGGGAATAGAATTTCAAAAGGAGGCAGATTAGTGACCTGATCTCGAAAGACAGAAGGTAAGCGGTGGGATAGAGGAGCAGAAGACCGTACCCCCAGTCCCGCCTCGATGCACAGGGATATCAATAGATGAAAACATTAGAGGCTGATTAAACAAGAACCAGATTTTTAATTCCTTCACTAAAGGTATTGGTTTGACATCGACACTATGACCTGACACTTGTTGGCCTGGGACGTAGGGATTTGTCCCAACAGTTTAGCTTGCACAGTGACTGTGTGCACGTGCGATCACTGCCTGGTTTCCTCTGATTCAGAGACCACTGATACCCGACACTCAATGGCACTAGTCAGATATTATAAAATTTGGACTGGTCTTTAAGGTAAAAATTTCCTGTGTCACTAAGGGGTTAAAGATCTGTAATGATCCATGTCTTTTAAACCAGAATGTATACATCTTACATCAATGATAAGTTGGCGCCAGTCTTCCTTTGAAATGTAAGTAGGTGAACTAGACACAGCAGTCAGTCTGTTTTTCAGAGTGAGTATTCTGCCTAATAAAATATACACTCCGTGGACATCTGCTGCCCATGGTCAATCAAAGCCAAGGAATGTTTGTTTTTGTGCAGTACTAAATGTCAATTTAAATTTATTAAAGTCTTTTTTTTTTTTCCTAGGCATCAAACCTCATGAATAACCCCCAAGTTCAACAGTTGTAAGTTTTCTGCATTAGTTTTTATGTTGTATAAATATATATTGCTTTTGTTTTGAAATATTTGTACATTTGATCACATTAATTATAATAAAGCTGTTATAAGTCATATTTCGTCCCCAAACATGATTTGGCTTAGGCTATGTGCACACAGAGTTTTTTGGCTCTGCGGATTTTGTAGTAAAAACCGCAGATAAATCCGCAGGGCTAAAGTTCTGCGGTTTATCTGCGGTTTTGCCCTGCGGTTTTACACCTCATAATGGATGAGGTGTGAAACTGCAGCGTTTCTGCACTAAAGAATTGACATGCTGCTGATTGTAAACCACGCGGAAAAATCCGCAGCATGTGCACTGCGTTTTCCAGTTTACCATTAAAAACAATGGTAATGTACAACGCACCTAAATCTGCTGCGGATCCGCAGCAGAATCCGCACCGTGTGCACATACCCTTAACCCCTTTGATGTGGTCTCGCAAGCCAAACCCACATTTTTCCCGGTAGATAATGGCACATTTAATCAGCCATCATCTGCCTCTAACCCAGGGGTGGGCAATTAATTTTCCCGAGGGGCCACATGAGAGACAGTGACTATTGTGGGGGGCCGAACCAATGGGCCAAAATTAATTCTGCTAAATATTGATATAATAATCTAATATATAAAGCTCAATTGTGTGTATGTACAGTATGTGTGTGTGTGTGTCTGTGTGTGTGTGTGTGTGTCCGGGATTGGCATCCGCACCGTCGCAGCTACAGCCACAAAATTTGGCACAGTCACACGTCTGGACCCAGAGAGTGTTCTAAGCTATGTTGTGAGGTGAAATTTTAACCCCGCGCATTCCAATTCACCAAACAATTTTGCCCCTATCTACATAATGGGGAAAAAGTGTGTGTATCAAGCCCCACCCCTCATTATGTCATAATGGTTGCCATGGCGACGCTGATGTCGTCATAGGTTGCAAGCCCCGCCCCTCATTATGATGTCATAATGGTTGACTATGGGATGGAGGACGTGTGATGGGTATATGGGCACTGGACTATGGGATGGAGGATATGTATGACAGGTATATGGGCACGCGACTATGGGATGGCGGATATGTACGATGGGTATATGGGCACGGGACTATGGGATGGAGGATATGTCTATGGGCACGGGACTATGGGATGGAGGATATGTATGACGGGTATATGGGCACGGGACTATGGGATGGCGGATATGTACGACGGGTATATGGGCACGGGACTATGGGATGGCGGATATGTACGATGGGTATATGGGCACGGGACTATGGGATGGAGGATATGTATGATGGGTATATGGGCATGGGACTATGGGATGGAGGATGTGTGATGGGTATATGGCCACTCGACTATGGGATGGAGGATATGTATGATGGGTATATGGGCACGGGCCTATGGGATCGTGGATATGTATGATGGGTATATGGACACGGGACTATGGGATGAAGGATAATTATAATTTGCTATAACTAGCCACAGTTAGTTACTATGCCTGGGCAGCGCCGGGCTCTTCAGCTAGTTATTGATAATTTTATTAATATTAAATGTTACTTAATATTGAACAAAATTAAGTATGCTGACATCTCCTTATATATTGTTTGAACTCAAGCATCGCCCCTTCTGTATATCGTATGAGCCCCCCAACAGCCCCTTATATGCGGCATGAGCCCCATACAGCCTCCCCCCATATTGGGCATGAGCCCCATACAGCCTCCCTATATACACTGCATGATCCCCACGCAGCCTCCCTATATGCACTGCATGATCCCCACGCAGCCTCCCTATATGCACTGCATGAGCTCACACAGCCTCCCTGTATGCACTGCATGAGCCCCACACAGCCTCCCTATATGCATTGCATGAGCCCCACACAGCCTCCCTGTATGCACTGCATGAGCCCCACACAGCCTCCCTGTATGCACTGCATGAGCCCCACACAGCCTCCCTGTATGCACTGGATGAGCCCCACACAGCCTCCCTATATGCACTGGATGAGCCCCACACAGCCTCCCTATATGCACTGCATGAGCCCAACACAGCCTCCCTATATGCACTGGATGAGCCCCACACAGCCTCCCTATATGCACTGCATGAGCCCCACACAGCCTCCCTATATGCACTGGATGAGCCCCACACAGCCTCCCTATATGCACTGGATGAGCCCCACACAGCCTCCCTATATGCACTGGATGAGCCCCACACAGCCTCCCTATATGCACTGGATGAGCCCCACACAGCCTCCCTATATGCACTGGATGAGCCCCACACAGCCTTCCTATATGCACTGGATGAGCCCCACACAGCCTCCCTATATGCACTGGATGAGCCCCACACAGCCTCCCTATATGCACTGGATGAGCCCCACACAGCCTCCCTATATGCACTGGATGAGCCCCACACAGCCTCCCTATATGCACTGGATGAGCCCCACACAGCCTCCCTATATGCACTGCATGAGCCCCACACAGCCTCCCTATATGCACTGCATGAGCCCCACACAGCCTCCCTATATGCACTGCATGAGCCCTACACAGCCTCCCTGTATGCACTGGATGAGCCCCACACAGCCTCCCTGTATGCACTGGATGAGCCCCACACAGCCTCCCTATATGCACTGCATGAGCCCCACACAGCCTCCCTATATGCACTGCATGAGCTCACAGCCTCCCTGTATGCACTGGATGAGCCCCACACAGCCTCCCTATATGCACTGCATGTTGCCCCCATAGCCTCCCTGTATGCACTGGATGAGCCCCACACAGCCTCCCTATATGCACTGCATGAGCCCTACACAGCCTCCCTGTATGCACTGCATGAGCCCCACACAGCCTCCCTGTATGCACTGCATGAGCCCCACACTGCCTCCCTATATGCACTGCATGAGCCCCACACTGCCTCCCTGTATGCACTGCATGAGCCCCACACTGCCTCCCTGTATGCACTGCATGAGCCCCACACTGCCTCCCTGTATGCACTGCTTGAGCCCCACACTGCCTCCCTATATGCACTGCATGAGCCCCACACTGCCTCCCTATGTACACTGCATGTTGCCCCCATAGCTTCCCCATGCCCACCCAAACATCCCATACATATTAGAAGAAAAAAAAACCCACAACATTCTCACCACGGTCCTGCTCCCAGGCTCTCTGTTTCTCTCCCTGCCTCCGGTGTGCAGACTCTCCGGAGTACACAGCTGATGCGATGAAATGACGTAATCGTGTCAGCTGTTTCACACGCTGATTGATGGCGGAAGTGGCCGGAGGCCCCTCTTCCACCAAAGGAGTAAGCGGTGCAGCGCAGAGCCGCACATGGAAACAGCAAGCGGGTGGGCACCGTGCGGCCCGTGGACCCCTGATTTCCAGCTCAACGGCTGTCTTAGCCCGCAGGCCGCGCTTTGCCCAGGTCTGCTCTAACCTGTTAAATGCCACTTCTTATGCCAATGAATTGCCAAGACAGCCAGGGGTCTGCTGTCATTATTGTACTCCTGTGAAAAGCAGCCCGTGGCTGGTGTTCATAGGAGACGGTGATTTTAGCTATGCAATGTTGCACCTAAGGAGACTAAAAAAGAATAGTGAAAAGCAAAAAAAAAAAAATTTTGTTTTTGTATGGAAAAAAAATAAAAAAAATAAAAATTCAAATCATACCCCTTTTTTTTTCACATTATAATAAATAAAAAAAAAATAAATATATATATATATATATATATATATATATATCTATAGCTGCATATGTAAAGGCAATAGCTTTTCACACAAAGCCCAGAAGTTATTAATCAGGGAGCAGGAAACGGTTAGCTGTTTTGAAAGTGAAGTTGTGGCTTACTAACCATTAGAAAGAAAAAAAAATTTTTTGACAGGTTTGCTATTGTCAAAATGATTCAGTAATTACAATGGCATTTAATCCGGCTGTTCAAACAGTTTTTAAAGGGAGCATGCACAGGCCAGCTGTTTTTTAAAGTGATAAAGTAATGGCACGTAAATCATTTTTCAAGCCAAAAATTAGCCCTGTCTTGGGAGCTGTTTTCATGTTTGTATATTGTCGAGAATAACTATAAAACACAGGGCGCAGCTAGAATATATGTGGTAGTGCAGTGGCCAAAGCCGCACGAAATATAAAATATGATGGGCACTACTGTAAAGTCATAAAGCACAGTGGGCAGTCAGGAGATGGCACAAGCCACACAATATTACTATACGACTGGGCACACAAGGAGATGTCTAGCAATGGCAGCAGCAGTACAGTATAGCTATAAAATGCAGTTTTCAGCCAGATTTGGGACTGGTGTAGCTGTGCAGAAGCCGTACGGTGGAGAATTAATACTTGGCTTGCAACTAGATATCTTGTAGTTTAAGGCAAGTAACGGCAGTCCTGGAAAATACAGTACAACAGTTTACAGCTGTTGAAATAAGTATTGAACATGGCACCAATTTTCCAAGCAAAGAAAGCAAACCATAGAAGTAAATAAATTGTTATGTGTAATAATGAGAAATGATGCAGGAAAAAAGTATTGAAATGTTTTTACTACTTCGTATAAAGGCCTTTGTTGGCGATGACTGCTTCAAGACATCTCCTGTATGGAGAAGCTAGTCGTATGCATTGCTCATATGTGATTTTGACCCATTCTTCCATACGAACACCCTTCAAATCCTGAAGGTTCCATGGGCTCCTTCTATGAACTTTGAGCTTTAGTTGCTTCCATAAATTGTCTGTTGGATTCAGATCAGGTGATTGGCTGGGCTGTTCTAGCAGCTTTATTTTCTTAATCTGAAACCAATTGCGTGTTTTCTTAGCTGTGTGTTTGGTATGATTGTGTTGCTAAAATGTCCACCTCATATCCTCTTCATCATCCTGGTATATGGTAGCAGATTTTTATCAAGACTGTCTTTTTACATTTGTCAATTCATCCTTCCTTCTATTACATAAAGTTGGCCAGTGCCGTGTGCTGAAAAACAGCCCCACGCCATGATGTTCCCAACGCCAAACTTCAATGTTGGAATGATGTTTTTAACATAGTGTGTTAAGATTTAAATTTTGGTCTCATCTGACCAGTCTATATTCTCCCAGTATTTCACAGGCTTGTCTAAATGTTGTTGTATAAACTTTAAATGTGCTTGAACATGCTTTTCTCGTTCGCCTTATTGGGGGACACAGAGACCATGGGTGTATGCTGCTGCCACTAGGAGGCTGACACTATGCACAAAAAAAGGTTAGCTCCTCCTCCGCCGTATACACCCCACCGACCGGCAGGAAATTCCTCAGTATAGCTTAGTGTCAGTAGGAGGTGGACACGGGTCTTTTATTAGACCCATATCTACCTCAGTGTGCGTCGTTTCTTTGCAGGTTCCGGAGGGATACGGAGTGAACAGTCACATCCGTACTCCCACAAAGAGACTATGAGTACGGCGTGTACTGCCACCCCGTATCCTCATAGGTCTCCGGAGCAGGACCAGGAGCCTCGCACAAGTAGGTGCCAGCCGCACGGACGGTCCTTGCCCCCCGCCTCCCACCCTCTCGCCTACCAGAGCCTGAAGGTTGGATGAGGCGCGGATTTCATAGAGACAGACAGCGTGGGATTTTCAGGTACCTTTATTGTAAGGCCCCCTGCCTGGGTGAGTATGTCAGTCTTCCCCCGGCGTTTTCTCTTGGAGCGGTCGCCAGGGGGACCACGTTAGGGTCCCTGCACGCCCCGCATCCCCCCACGGTCACCGCATCCATGCAGGCCCCGGGTCTTCACGGGCCTCGTTCTGCGCTTCCCCCCCCTTTTTTTTTTTTTCCATCTCGGCAGGGGTAGCGCTGGAGTCGGGCAGGGACGCGGCCCGGAGTTGCGACGCGTCTTCTGCGCCGAGCCCCTGCTGACAGGCGGCCGCCGCAACTAATTTAGGCCCCGGCTTGTGTTCGGGCCTACCGCAGCGTCGCGGCCACGCCCCCCGCCCCTTTCTACTAAGCGGGCTTCACTCCCGCTCTCCCCAGGCCCTCCCCCCACCTTTCCCTCTCCTGCCCAGCATATTATGGCTAGAGGGCAGCAATTATTAACCCTGCGAGGAGCTCCGCCCTTCCCCGGGACCCGCGCCTTTCCACAGGCAGGCGCCATCTTCACAAGCAACATCATGGCAATCCGACATACAATTTGGCTCAAGGCCTGGCAGTCGGACTTGTCCTCTAAAAAGTCTCTGACTAATCTGCCTTTTCAAGGAGTGCATCTCTTTGGGTCCCAATTGGACCAGATTATTAAGGACGCTACCGGAGGTACGAGTTCTCCTCTCCCCCAATCCAAGCCTCGCAGACCTCCTCCAAGGCGTCAGTTCCGTCCCTTTCGGTCTTTCCGCCGTTTCAATGCGGCGGAAAACCCTTCCAACCAGCAAAGGCCACAAGCACGTCAGGAAAGAAAGAAGGTCTCCTTCAGGCCCACTCCGTCCTGGTGGTCCCACTCTTCCCAGGGAAGACCACCCAGATCTAGATCTGGACGGTCTACGTCCACATGCCTATCATCGGTCTTCCGTGGGTCCCTTCCAATTGGGAGGTCGACTTCTTTTCTTCAGCGACGTCTGGTTCGCCTCAGTAGAGGACGCTTGGGTCAGAGAGGTTGTATCGACAGGATACAAAATAGAGTTTGTTTCTCTTCCATGGGATCGCTTCTTCCAATCCCGTCCGCCACGGGATCCTGCCTTGATCCCGGGGTTCGGTTCGGCCATCGCCTCTCTCCTCAGCTCCGGGGTGATTGTGCCCGTTCCCAAATCGGAACGATTCACAGGGTTTTATTCAAACCTGTTTGTGGTGCCGATAAAGGACGGGGCGGTTCGACCCATCTTGGATCTCAAGTTACTCAACAAGAGAGTTCGCCTCCGCCACTTCCGGATGGAGTCGGTTCGCTCGGTGATTGCCTCCATGGAGGAGCAGGAATTCATGTGTTCCATAGACATCCAAGATGCCTATCTACACGTGCCCATATTTCCCGGACATCCGAAGTTCCTGTGGTTTGCGATTCACCACGAACATTATCAGTTTGTCGCGCTCCCTTTCGGGCTCGCCACCGCTCCCAGGGTCTTCACGAAGATTATGGCGGCGTTGATGGCCTTGTTGAGGATCAGAGGTCTTGTTCTTTTTCCGTATCTCGACGATATTCTGATCAAGGCTCCCTCCTTTCATCAGGCCCGCCTAAGTGTGGCGATCGTTCTAGACACCCTGTCCAGTTTTGGGTGGATCGTCAACCGGAAAAAGTCCTGTCTGATCCCTACTCAACGCCTTGTGTTTCTGGGCCTTCTTTTCGACACTCGTCGGTCAAGGGTATTTCTCCCACAAGACAAGATTCTTTCCCTGCAGCAGGGCGTCCGATCACTACAGATAGCACGGTTTTCATCTCTCAGGACAGCCATGAGGATTCTGGGGAAGATGGTGGCAGCAATAGAGGCAGTTCCCTTTGCCCAGTTTCACGCCAGGCCCCTCCAGCAGGCCATTTTGTCCAGGTGGAACAGGTCGTCTCTGGATCGTCCGGTTCGTCTTTCATGCCGGATCAAGCGGTCTCTCAACTGGTGGTTGACGTCTCCCCTCATTCTCTCGGGGCGGTCCTTTCTTCCCAGATTGTCACAACGGACGCCAGCCTCATCGGCTGGGGTGCAGTGTTCCGCAATCACACTGTTCAGGGTCGATGGTCGACTCGGGAATCAGCTCTGCAGATCAATGTCCTAGAGATACGAGCGATCCTTCTGGCTCTCGTCCACTGGGAACGGCGCCTCAAGGGCCTGCCTGTCAGGATTCAAACAGACAATGCCACAGCGGTGGCGTATATCAACCGACAAGGGGGGACACGGAGTGTCTCAGCCCTAGCGGAAGTGTCCAGAATTCTTCAATGGGCAGAGACCTTTGTTCCAACAATTTCCGCGGTTCACATTCCCGGCGTGGACAACTGGGCCGCCGATTTTCTAAGCCGCGAGGGTCTCGCGGCAGGGGAATGGTCCCTACATCCGGAGGTGTTTCATCTGCTCTGCCGTCGGTGGGGAACCCCGGACGTAGACCTCATGGCGTCTCGCCTCAAAAGGAAGGTACCACAATTGGTGTCCAGGTCTCGGGACCCCCTGGCAGTGGGCGCCGACGCTCTGGCCGTTCCTTGGTCACAGTTCGAACTCCCCTACCTGTTCCCTCCCCTGCCTCTTCTTCCCAAGCTGTTGAAGAAAATCAAGGCAGAAGGGATTCCAGTCGTCCTCATCGCCCCGAATTGGCCCAGAAGGTCTTGGTTCGCGGACATTGTCAACCTTCTCGCGGACGCCCCCTGGAAGCTTCCCGACAGGGCAGATATGCTGTCGCAAGGCCCGATTTGCCACCCCAATTCTCGGTCGCTTAATTTAACGGCGTGGCTGTTGAGACCGAGGTTTTGAAACGGGCAGGATTCTCTGATCGAGTGATTCATACCATGATCCGCGCCAGAAAGCCTTCCTCTTCCAAGATCTATTACCGTACTTGGAAAGCCTATTTCTCCTGGTGTGAGGCCAATGACATCGCGGCCATGGTTTTTTTTCGCTTCCTTCTGTTCTGGCGTTTCTTCAGACAGGGCTGGATGCGGGGCTTGCTCTCAGTTCCTTGAAGGGTCAAGTTTCGGCACTGTCCATTTTATTTCAGAAGACGCTGGCCTCCCGGCCCCAGGTCAAAACCTTTCTTCAGGGTGTGGCTCACACGGTTCCTCCGTACCGAGCGCCCGTGGATCCTTGGGATCTTAATTTCGTTCTTGGGGTTCTGCAAGGTCCTCCTTTTGAACCTCTCAGGGATGTTTCCCTTGCCCTCCTTTCTTGGAAGGTGGCCTTTCTGGTGGCCGTTACTTCCATCCGACGTGTGTCGGAATTAGCGGCCCTTTCTTGCCGCTCTCCCTTTTTGGTACTTCATCAGGACAAGGTAGTTCTGCGGCCTCCGCCCGCTTTCCTTCCGAAGGTGGTATCTTCGTTTCACCTCAATGAGGACATTGTTCTGTCATCCTTCTGCCCGAGCCCAGCTCATCCTCGGGAGCGATCCTTGAACAAGCTGGACCTGGTCAGGGCATTGAGAGTCTATCTAGCCAGGACATCTTCCTTGCGGAAGTCAGACTCTCTGTTTATCATTCCAGACGGTGCAAGGAAAGGTCACCCAGCCTCAAAGGCCACTATTGCTCGCTGGATCAGATCGGCAATTTTGGAGGCATACCGGGTCAAGCATCGTGCAGCTCCTTCAGGGATCAGAGCGCACTCTACCCGGGCGGTGGGTGCCTCCTGGGCGGTGCGCCACAGAGCTTCCGCGCTGCAGCTTTGCAAAGCTGCAACGTGGTCTTCGGTTCACACTTTGTGAAATTCTACAGGGTCCACACCTACGCTTCGGCGGACGCCAGCCTAGGTAGAAGGATTCTGCAGGCCGCGGTGGTGAGTCCACTGGCCTGATGGAAGTTTGTTTCCCACCCCAGGGACTGCTTTGGGACGTCCCATGGTCTCTGTGTCCCCCAATAAGGCGAATGAGAAAACAGGATTTTTTGGGTTGCTTACCGTAAAATCTGTTTCTCGGAGCCTTCATTGGGGGACACAGCACCCTCCCATGTTCTACAACTCCTGTTCTTATGTTTGTCGATTGGTTACAGTTGAGTTGTTCGTTCTGTTTTCAATCTATTCCGTTACTTCTCCTACTGCTTTCTCACTAACTGAGGAATTTCCTGCCGGTCGGTGGGGTGTATACGGCGGAGGAGTGTCAGCCTCCTAGTGGCAGCAGCATACACCCATGGTCTCTGTGTCCCCCAATGAAGGCTCCGAGAAACAGATTTTACGGTAAGCAACCCAAAAAATCCTGTTTTTGTTCTGCATTGGAGACTTGTTTGGTGAGCGTGCAGACAGGCCATGTAGGTTGAGTGCCTTACTTATAGTTTTCTTTGATACAGTTTTACCTGCTGATTCTAGGTCTGTAGTTCTCCACAGATGGTCCTTTGGCTCTTGGACAGCTCTTTGATAATTATTTTAACTGTCTGAAATCTTGCAGTGAGCACCTGGTCGTGGCTGGTTTATAGTGAAATTCTGTTCTTTCCACCTCTGTATTATGTTATATCTCTGTAATCGTACTGACCCGAAGAATAAAGCTGCCTTATCAATTTTGCCACATGTGGAATGGCATTAAAAAAAACAATTCCGGAATTCCTGGTTTTGTTCATTCTGCCTCCCAAAAATTGGATTAGAAAGCAATCAAAAAATGTCATGTGACCAAAAATTCAAAAAAAGAGCCAATAAAAATGTCAACTCTTCCCTCTAAAAACAAGCCGTCACATGATGTCATAAATATGGAAAAAATATAGCTATCAAAATATGGCGATGCAGCAATAAAAAGCGTCATTTTTGTGTGTGACAACAGCCACACACAAAAACTATATAAATCTGTAATCGCACCAACCTGAAGAATAAAGTCGTCTAATCACATATATCGCATGGTTAACGGTGTAAAAAATAATAAATTAAAACCAATTCCTAACCTGCCATTAATTTTTTTAATTCTGCCTCCCAAAGATAGCAGTATGGCTTGGCACATATTTATCCTGCGCTCTGTGCTGAGCGCTTACACCATTGCTTCCTTGTAAATCTCATATATACATGATTTAGACGGAACCTCTTGCAGAAGATTCCCTATAATAAGGCAGGTGGAAGCTCTGTGGACGCCATAGGACCGGTGATCTGGCGGTGTCAATCTTTTTAGGATTGCATAAAGGTGGGGTTCGCCATTGTTTTGGGCACTCTTGAAAAGTTCATCCCTGAGCCAGAGGCCAGACGATACTCTGCTTCCTCATTATAGTGAATGGATCCCTCGGTGGTTTCATCTGATTTGGATCATTTGGGTATTTAGATGGAAACCCCAAAGTAAGTGTTCAGCATAGAGCGCAGGAAAAATGTCATCTTAAATGTTATGTAAAATGTTCCCAATAAAAGCTTCAACTCAAAAGCAAGTCCTCACTCAGGTCCTTAATCTGTTAATGGAAATATAGGGGGCTTCAATGTTCCTGGTATCACAAAGACACTGGAAAAACAAAATGGCTCCTCGCCCCCTTAAAGAATTTCAGCACATTATGCGCTTTTAAATCCAAATGCCCCCTCCCTTCTGAGCCCCAGTGTGACTAAACTATGTTTATCGTCCACGTGTATGGTATTTCTGTAGAAATAAGAGCATAACTAATTTACAGGTGCGTTTCTTGAGAAGCATGAGCTAGGGCCCTACAATGTACTGGACACTACATTGTACTGGTGACTACAACTACAGTTTACAATTTTCACTCTGCAACATGTTTGCTGCTTGTTTCTGGAAAACACTAGTGGAGTCAAAATTGTCACTACACCTGAGATAAATTCCCAAAGGAGTATAATTTCCAAAATGAGGTCACTTGATAGGGGAATTCTGCTCTTTTAGCACTTAGGAGCGCTCTCTGTCTCTCTCTATCTATATATATATATATATATATATATATATATATATATATATATATATATATAGACAAAAGACCTGGTAGTCATAAAGTGACTGCATGATATATGTATGGGCCAGTCACAGAAAAATTCAGTGTGGCCAAGCCAGCACAAGAGAACCCGAAAATGGTTTCTAGGTGTGTAGCCCCATTTTGTTAAAGTGCCGAGTGCAGCTGTGGGATGCGGAAGTGGGCGGGAGCAAAAAGCCCCACGCGTATCGCCACTGCCTACGTGGCTTCCTCAGAGGAGAATAAAGTGCCATCTGTCAGCTTCCGAGTAAGTGCTGGGTCTGAAGCGGCTGGGGGGCTCTGCGCAGCGGACCGGGTGGCGGACGGCGGATCCACGTTTTTCTCCTGTGAGGAGGGGGTTTCTTTCATTTTCCCTGTTTGGCGCGCCCGGCACCAAAAATTCTTCTTCTTTGTTCCTATTCATAATCTGGAAAAGAAAAACAAGCTTTCCTGCTTTATTTGGGTCCCAACCGATTTCTCAATTTAGAATGAATGAGTCCAAAGGAAGAGAATATTCTTTCAACGCCTGCAGAAGAAGCTACTGCTGTTAAAAGTGAAATCATTACTTGAACAGTCTCTAAATCCAAGCGCTTAAGTGACTTCCACCAGTTTACTGGTGTGACCTTCCTTAAAATATCTTCAGCAAACATATATTTCTTGAATGGTTCCCCCTAAGTTTATTATAGTTGGCATTAAAGATGGATGATTGCTGGATACCCATGTCATAGCTAACTCCTCTTCCTCAGCACTTAGGTTTTGACCCTGATATTGGATATTGACAGTATTTGCCAAAAAATGAGCTGGAGTCAGTGCTTGTCCCATTCGTTTGTTTACTGCTTGTAATTTAATTCTGTCCATGTGTAGTTCTGTTTTTAAGTGTTCACTCAGTTCCTTCCAAATTTCAACAGCATCCGCAATAAAACAGCTATTTTTCTGTATTTTGTTTAAAGCTTGAGAGATGGGTTTCAGGAAGCTCAGCATATGTTCAACATTTCTCTTAAGCCCAATGTTGAGGATTTTGGCCGTGACAGTGCCATCTATTTTATCTCGATTTTCTTCACAAAGTGTCATCAGAATAGGCCAGTTTTTGATATACTGCTCAAAACAGTCCACCACAGAGTTCCATCTAACATCTTGTGGGAGCGTTAGCTTGGTTCCACCCATCCTTTTCAGAGCTGCTGCAGCAAAATGATTATTACGGAAGTATTTAGCAATTTCAACAACATTAGACTTTATTTCTGGAACACTTAAGTCTTTGGCTAAGAGGTGCAGCAAATGCTCACTGCAACCATTTGTTATTAGCAGCTTTGTATTCCCTCCTTGCTCTTCTAAATCTCTTCTCATCTTGGATACGTTTGCAGCATTGTCAGTGACCAAACTGCGTACTAGACATTTGAATTTTTGTTCACATGTCGTTATAGCTTTTACTGCCACTTCTTGTAAGTATTCTGCTGTGTGTGCATTTCCTGACGTATCAGTTGTTTGTGCAAGGAAGACTTTACCTTCTTCTGTTGTTATACAAGCACATACAATAGGATCATTGTGGACATTACTCCACCCATCAATACTTAGGTTAACAATTTTACCCTCCAGAGCTGTTGCACATTGCTCCATTTCTCTGTCATACACTTGATCCAGCAGTTTCCCTGCAACATCAGCTCTGCTGGGTGGACTGTATCCTGGTCTCAGTGACTGAACCATATTAATGAAATGTGGGTTCTCAGTCAGACGGAAAGAAGAGTTCGTTGCATAAATAAACTGGGCAATTTTTTCATCAATCAACTCTTTTTCTAATCTGCTAGTTCTTATCACAAACCTATCTATGGTGGTTCCAGGAGGTAAAGGTTTTTTCTTCCTTTTGGGTGATGGTGATATGTGGCTGTGGGTGTCTGATGATGCTGCTGCTGCTAATGAAGCACTATCCTGGATGGATAACTCTGAAACTGTAGAACAGGATGATGGTGATCTTGGAGGTGGATAGTTTCCAGAATCCATTAATTCCCCTAAACAAAAAAAGTCAATGCTGTTATTTTATTGTTTATACAATTTCTGCTTATTGTACACAACACATCACTGCCCCTGCCCCAAAAGGAATATTTGTTTATCTTCATAACTGTACCAAATGACAGTAACATGCAGTAATAATAAGAAATATAATTTTTCTCACACATGACAGTTCAGTCTTTAGAAATAGGATTCAATAAAAATGTTTACCAACCTGAAGATCCTGCCTGTTCAGAAGTGTTTCTTTGGTCATCTTCATCACCGCACTTCTCATGATGTTGCCTCATTCGCGCCACCAGACCTTGCATCTCTTTGTTTCATCGTTTGCATTTTGCACGCATGCCTGCCTTACCGATAGGCAAAGGAGCTTCATTAAAATATTCCCAAACTGGGTCTCTTTTACGGCCTGCTGCCATTATAAGGAAAGAATGTAATAAACCTCAGATCGTACACACAAACAGATCCAGACTTGTCTGTCTGTGGCTATGCTACAGTATTGTGCTCAAAGTTTCACTTTCATTTTCTTGTCTGCTTGCCCTTCCTCCTCCTCACACTTAGATTCACATTCTTCTTGTGTTGTGCAGATCTATTCCACTCCAAACAATCAGAAACATATTGTCTAACTTCTTGGACTTGGCACTGAAGGGGTTGATTCTGTATTCATAGGTTTGTAGAACAATAGGATTAAGGTCTTTTTCTCAACTCTGTTCATGTTGTAACATTTTTGCCGTGAAGAAGAGGCTGGGACCTCTGCGGAGTCAAATTCAGTTTTGAGAACTGCGTAAGTAAAGCGAGCGTCTGTGATATAGGAGAGAAACTGCCCACTAATCCTACAGAAACCTCTGGAAGAGCATGGCATTGTGAATGTTACACATATACAGCCTTTATTCTACTGAGTTAAACAACTCAGCTTTATCTCATGATGGAAGAACCTTTGGATGGTAAAATATTTTCCTCAAAAAGCAGTTTATTGAAAAAAATCCAATTTAAATCAAAAAAATCCGATTTTTTTTTTTTTTTTTTTATTTTTTTTTTATTTTTTTTTTTTTTTTAAAAAAAACATTGATTTTTATCCACCCTGCCAGATGGGATATATTACTACATATATAACCCAGGATAGAGGAAAGCAATATTTACTACAAGTCCAGTATTTCCAATAATACCCGTGGCCTGCTGGAGTAAGTGATGGAATCAGCGACTTTGTGCTTCGCCACAACACTTAATAGTATGCATGTCTTAAGAACACCGATTCTGCTAACAATGTAGCTCACAACCAGACAGGTCCTTCTGGCATTTACCAGATAGCCAGTCCAGCACTGGGTCCTGGGATCAAAATCCCACCATGGAGGTTATCGGACCTGCAGCACCCATGTGCAACAGTCCTGGGCAAGTGCTCTGAACCTGAGGCCCCATTGGTTTTCCCTGCAAAGAATGCATGGGATTAACGAGTCATGGGGCATTCTGTGGTACAGCCTCATTTTGCAGGAACTGGGATCTAGACTGCATTATACTGCCCACCCAACCCCAAAAGTGGGTTTCGTTGCTGTTGCAGTCCATAGCGTCACTAGTCACAGCGATACAGTCCCTTCATGATCCTTCCTCTACCTGTCGGGGTCTTCGCCAGCCTGCCTCGGATGATTCCTCCATCTCAAACGCAGCATGTGGGTTCAGTAGATTAGCACTGCAGCCTGGCAGCCCTGGAATCTTAGGTTTAAATCCCACCGAGGATCATGCAAACTCGTCAATAAAAGAGGGGAGTTTCTAGCATCCATCGTCAACTGGACGCTTACCTCCATATTCTGATTTTTTTTTTTCTCCCCTCTTTAGACATTCCTGTGCTTCTCCATTCCCAAGCAGCTCTCGAAGGTCATGATGACCATCATGTCCAGCTTACACTCTTTGGGCGTGATCGTTCTGCCTCGCTCAGATGACCTTCTAATCAGGGGTCCGTCCTCCCAGGACTGCGCAAAGTGCCTTCGTATTACTGCTGATACTCTTTCTCGCCTGAGCTCCCTGATAGAAGTATACAAGTCTTCCCTCGTTCCAGCACAGCGGATATCCTTTTTAGGAATGACCCTGGACACCTCCGAGTGTTGGTGATTCTCCCTCAAGACAAGATCCGAGCCCTTCAACAAGGAGCCCGTGCTCTTAGCCATTCATCCCGTCATTCCATCCGGTTTGCCATGAGGGCACTGGTGAAAAATGGTGGCAGCAATGGAAGCTGTCTCTTTCGTTCAGCTGCATCTCCGTCCCCTGCAGAATGCTCTTCTGGCGGCTCGGGACAGGAATTCGTTATCCCTCGACCGCCAGAGCTGCTTGCCCCAGCGGGTCAGTCAACCTCTCGGTTCGTGGACATTGAGGTCTTCTGTTTTCCAGGGGAAATCCTTTCTCCCGGTTTAATGGCTGGTAGTGACTACCGATGCCAGCCTCCTTGGCTGGGGAGTAGTTCTTTCGTCACCACACTGATCAAGGGCGCTGGTCAACTCGTGAGTCAAGCCTCCCCGGGAAATCCAAACAATCAGGAAAGCCCTATAGCAGTTCCATTATCTCCTGGCGGGTCACCCCATCCGAATTCAATCGGACAGTGCCACGGATGTCGCATATATCAATCATCAAAGGGGTACCTGCAGCAGGGCGGCCATGCGCGAGGTAGCCCATATTCTCCGATGAGCAGAGAGGAACTCGGTATTTTCAGCAGTCCATATCCCAGGCGTTAAAGATTGGGTGGCAGTTTTTCCTAGCCGTCAAAGTCTCGCCTTGAGACAGTGGGAACTTCATCTGGAAGTCTTTCGACAGATATGTATTTGTTTAAGGACTTCGGTCGTGGATCTGTTAGCTTCAAGATTGAATGCCAAGGTGCTCCACTTCAGAGCTTGGACTCTGGATCCCAAGACCATCAAGGTGCATGCACTGGTCTCTCCGTGGCATCCGTTACGTCTTCCGTACGTGTTTTTTTTTTTTTTTTTCTTCCCCAGCTTTCTTTTTTTCCGAGGGTCATCAGGAAGATCTAAGCGGAGGGGACTCCAGTAATCCTTGTTTCCCAAGTTTGGCCACGCTGGGCGTGGTATGCAAATTTATTCAGATAGTCACTGATGTCCCATGGCGACTACCAAATTGTCAAGATCTGCTCTACCAACGTCCATTTTATCATGAGAACTCGGAGGCCCTGTATTTAACGGCCTGGCCGGTGAACCATGGGAGCTATCTCAAGCTGGGTTCTCTCATCAGAGATTTCCCACCATGATTAGCATTGGGAAGTCAGCATCAGCTAGCAATCTATCACTGCACCTGATAACCTTTTTTCACACGGTGCAGGTACCGCGGACGTCCTCATGTCTTCTCTGTTCCCCCCATGGAATTTTTCTCCGGGAATCTGGATAACATTTCTTTCTTTTCTTTCTTTTTCTTTCTTTTTCTTTCTTTCTTTTTCTTTCTTTTTCTTTCTTTTTCTTTCTTTTTCTTTCTTTTTCTTTCTTTTTCTTTCTTTCTCTTTCTTTCTCTTTCTTTCTCTTTCTTTCTCTTTCTTTCTCTTTCTTTTTCTTTCTTTTTCTTTCTTTCTCTTTCTCTTTCTTTCTCTTTCTCTTTCTTTTTCTTTCTTTCTTTCTTTCTTTTTTTCTTTCTCTTTTTCTCTTTTTCTCTTTTTCTCTTTTTCTCTTTTTCTCTTTTTCTCTTTTTCTCTTTTTCTTTCTTTCTCTTTTTCTCTTTTTCTCTTTTTCTTTCTTTCTTTCTCTTTTTCTCTCTCTTGTTTTATTACAGCACAGAATTGCTTCCATTATGTGATGATCTTCTTTTAGGGAGTCTCCCATGTGGTATTCCCCTTATAGAATGCTTGTTAGAGGCCTGGGACCTTATAATGGTTCTGGGTGCTGTTCAGCAGACGCCTTTCGAACTGTGGCAGGATGTTGCCAGTTCTGTCTCAGAAGGTCGTCTCTTCTCGTTGCAGTGACATCGCAGTGCCGTCTGTCAGGCAAGTCTCAGAGCTAGCCACTCTGTCCTGTCGAGTTCCCTTCCTGATTTTTCCACAAGGACAAGGTGGTCATCGAGTTGCCTCCTTTCTTTGTTGTTCAAGGTGGTCTCGTCTTTCCACCTTAACGATGACATTGTCCTTCTCTCTTTCTGTACAGCACCGGTTCATCGGATGGGATGAGCTCGTCACACCCTGGATGTAGTGAGAGCTCTCAGAAGGTTCATCTCGAGGACGGCGCCCTTCAGTAGGTCGGACACACCCTATCCTTGCTTCCTGAGGGTCTCAGGAAGGGTTTAGCCGCTTCAGGGCCACAATACCATTTTTTTTGCTTGGCTATTCAGACGTCCTACCGCATTAGAGACCAGACTATCCCAGCGGGGATTAAGGCACACTTTACTCGGTCGGTGGACTTTTTTTTGAGCCTTTCGGCATCGAGCGTCCACAGAACGGGTCTGCAAGGCTGCGACTTGGTACAGCCTATGTTTCTCAGACTTCTGCACATGCGGCCCTTCGCAGACGTATTCTGCAAGCGGCGGTAGCGCAGCTTTAGTCAGTTGGGACATGGAGGTCTATCTGTTATATGGTTCCCCACCCAGGGACTGCTTTGGGACGTCCCATGGTCTGTGTTCCCCAATGAGTTTCTCGGAGAAAAGGAATTTACGGTGAGTACTCACAAAAATCCCTATATTAGCGGTGCCTATACTAATAGATCAGGGTGGCTGCCCAGCGCTATCCAAATGCATCCCATATAAGCAGGCACCACAATTTACAAGACGAAATGGGCCTAGTTGCATCCTGAAATTTAAAGTGCAAAAAAAAGCATATAAAAATGTGAGGTATTAGTCAATATCTTGGCCAACATATGCAAGCTTATTTTCTGCTATTTTTCAAATAGTGCTTCATTCCTCCAGAGTCGCGCTGTACGGCTAAGCAGTAATGTACAGCCACATATTGTACATTCAGCAGAAATTTTGGAACAAATTTTGGGGCAATTTTACCCTTTTCCCAGTGTGAAAATGTAAAATTTGGGGCTAAAACAACATTTTTGTGGTAGAAATGTACCGTATATAATCGTGTGTAAGCTGAGATTTTCAGCCCATTTTTTGGGGCTGAAAGTCCCCCTCTCGGCTTATATGCGAGTCATATGAGGGGGAGTGGGGGGTGTCAGATCATACTCACCCCCTCCTGGCACGGTCTCTTCAGCCCCTGCTTCTCCCATGATCTCAGCATCCCAGCTGTTCCTGCATCATGTGGTACCGCTCATTAAACTCATGAATTTGTGCATATTTAATGAGCGGTACCACGTGACCGCTGAATGCAAGAACAGCTGGGACGCCGAGATCATGCAGGAAGCAGGGGCTGAAGAGACCGTGTGCCAGGATGGGGGTGAGTATGACTGGGGAGGACAGGGAGCAGAGCAATATCTACCGGTCCTCGTTCCATCGCTGTCTCCCAGGTCCTCTGGATGTGACATTCAACGGAGGGCGCGATGACGTAGTCAGTGCGCGCGCCCTCTGCTAACGTCACTGCACAGGACCCGGGAGACAGCGATGGAGCGGGAAACGGTAAATATAGCCAGTGCCGGGGGCCTGAGCCAGCGGTGACACCGGCGTCTGGCCCCCAGCAACTGAGAGGTGAGTATGTCCTTTTTTTTTTCTTAGCCGCAGCAGCATATGGGGAGTATTTTATGTGTGGAGCTTCTACTTGGGCAACCATTAACCATTGTGCAGCATATGGGGGGGGTATGTATGTATAGAGCATCTACTTGGGCCACTATTAACCCTTGTGCAGCAATATATGGGGGGGGGTTTATCTATGGAGCATCTTCTTGGGCCACTATTAACCCTTGTGCAGCAATATATGGTGGGTATTTATCCTTGGAGCATCTTGTTGGGCCACCATTCACCCTTGTGCAGCACCACCCTTGGCTTATACATGAGTCAATAAGTTTCCCATTTTTTGTGGCAAAATTATGGGGGGTCGGCTTATACACGAGTATATACGGTAATTATTTTTTCTTCATTGCCAAATGGTATAAAATTCTGCGACACACCTGTGGTATCAATATCATCACTGCACCCCTAGATGAATTCATTGAGAGGTGTAGTTTGCAAAATGGGGTCATTTATGGGGGGATCTGCTGTTCTGACATTTCAGGGGCTCTGCCAATGTAACATGGAATCTTCAAACCAGTAAAGCAAAATCTCAACTCCAATATGGTGCTTCTTCCCTTCTGAGCTTTGCACTGTGCCTCATGTAGTTTTCGAACAAATATGAGGTATCTGTGTACTCAGGAAATTGCACAACAAATCTTGGTATTTGTTTTCTTCTGCTATCTTTATGTAAATGAAAAAAATACCCATTTTTGTGGGTAAAATTTTTATTTTTTTTTCACGGCTCTACCTTATAAACGTCTTGGGGCTCAAGGTGCTCACCACACCTCTAGATGCATTGCTTGAAGTGTGTAATTTCCAAAATGGGATCACTTGTGGGGGGAGTTCGCTGGTCATTCACATCCAGGGGCTCTCAAAATGGGACATGGTATCCGCTAATGATTCCAATAAATTTTGTATTCAAAAAGTCAAATGGCACTCCTTCCCTTCTGGGCCCTGCTGCAGTTTTCCATCACTTATGGGGTATCGGCGTACTCAGGAGAAAATTAATTAAAATTTAAGTTGTGGTTAAAATGAAATTTTTGTAAAAAAAAAAAAGTTAATGTTCATTTTTTTCCTTCTGCATTTCTTTAGTTCTTGTTAAGCACCTGAAGGGTTAATGAACCTCTTGAATGTGGTTTTGAGCACCTTGAGGTGCGGTTTTAGAATGGTGTCATTTTTGGGTGCATTATGTCACTTAACCCCTTACCTACAATTGACGTAATATTCCGTCCATGTGTCCATGGACCTAATTACCATGGACGGAATATTACGTCATCGCGATCAGCGGCGCCCACGTGGTGAGCGCCGCTGATCGCGGCCGAGTGTCAGCTAATTATCATAGCTGACACCCGGCACAATGTGTCAGGGGCGGTCACGGACCGCCCCCGACACGTTAACCCCTTGCACACCGCGATCAAACGCGATCGCGGTGTACCGGGGGTTAAAGGGAAGCATCGGCAGGGAGGGGGCTCCCTCCTTGCTTCCCTGAGCCCCCCACGGCAGCGCAATGTGCAGCGCTGCTGCGGGGGACTCCCTTCCTCCAGGCCCCCGAATCCAAGATGGCGACGGGGGCCTGAGGAAGCTGGCTTCCTCAGTGCCTGCAAAGCGCAGGCATGAGGAAGTCTGCAGCAGTGCCTGTGACAGATCGCTGATCTGTCACAGTGATCTGTGATGTGACAGATCAGCGATCTGTCACAGGACAGTGATGTCCCACCTGGGACAAGGTAATAAAGTAAAAAAAAAAAAAAAAAAAGTGTTAAAAATAATTTAAAAAAAATCGCTAAATAAATTAGTTAAAAAAAAAAAAAATATTCCCCAATAAATCCATTTTTTGAAAATAAAAAAAAAACAAAACAATAAAAGTACACATATTTGGTATCGCCGCGTCCGTAATGACCTGCCCTATAAAACTGTCCCATTAGTTAACCCCTTTAGCGAACCCCTTAAAAAATAAAAATAAAAAACGAAGCAAAAAATAATGATTTATTATCATACCACCGAACAAAAAGTGTAATAACGCGCGATCAAAAAGACGCATATAAATATCCATGGTACCGCTGAAAACGTCATCTTGTCCCGCAAAAAACGAGCCACCATACAGCATCATCCGCAAAAAAATAAAAAAGTTATAGCTCGCAGAATAAAGCGATACAAAAATAATTATTTTTTATATAAAATTGTTTTCATTGCAAAAAACCGACAAAACATAAAAAAAGACCTAAATGAGGTATCGCTGTAACCGTACTGACCTGAAGAATAAAAACGCGTTATTAATTTTACCGCACGCGGAACGGTGTAAACGCACCCCCCAAAAGAAATTCATGAAAAGCTGGTTTTTGTTCATTCTGCATCCCAAAAATCGGAATAAAAAGCGATCAAAAAATGTCATGTGCCCGAAAATGGTACCAATAAAAACGACAACTCGTCCCGCAAAAAATAAGACCTCACATGACTCGGTGGGTCAAAATATGGAAAAATTATAGCTCACAATATGTGGTGATGCAAAAACTATTTTTACAATAAAAAGTGTCTTTTAGCGTGCGACAGCCGCCAAACATAAAAACCGCCATAAATAGTAAATCAAACCCCCCGTTATCACCCCCTTAGTTAGGGAAAAATAATAAAACTAAAAGAAAATGTATTTATTTCCATTTTCCCGCTAGGGTTAGGGTAGGGTTAGGGCTAGGGTTAGGGCTAGGGTTAGGGCTAGGGTTAGGGCTAGGGTTAGGGCTAGGGTTAGGGCTAGGGTTAGGGCTAGGGTTAAGGCTAGGGTTAGGGTTAGGGCTAGGGATAGGGTTAGGGATAGGGCTCAGATTAGGGTTAGGGGTGTGTTGAGGTTAGGGTTGGAGTTATAATTGGGGGTTTCCACTGTTTGGGCACATCAGGTGCTCTCCAAAGGCAACATGGCGTCTGATCTCAATTCCAGCCAATTCTGCGTTGAAAAAGTCAAATGGTGCTCCTTCCCTTCCAAGCTCTGCCATGTGCCCAAACAGTGTTTTACCCCCACATGTAGGGTATCAGCCTACTCAGGACAAATTACAAAACAACTTTTGGGGTCCAATTTCTCCTGTTACCCTTAGGAAAATAAAAAATTGGGGGCAAAAATATAATTTTGCGGAAAAAAATGTTTTTTTTATTTTCACGCCCAGGCGTTATAAACTTCTGTGAAGCACTTGGGGGTTCAAAGTGCTCTCCACACATCTAGATAAGCTCCGTGGGGGGTCTAGTTTCCAAAATGGGGTCACTTGTGGGGAGTTTCAATAGTTTAGGTACATCAGGGGCTCTCCAAATGCACATGACACCCGCATACCAATCCATCAAAGTCTGCATTCCAAAACGTCACTACTTCCCTTCCGAGCCCCGACGTGTGCCCATACAGTAGTTTTCTCCCACATATGAGATATCAGCGTACTCAGGACAAATTGGACAACAACTTTTGGGGTCCAATTTCTCCTGTTACCCTTAGGAAAATAAAAAATTGGGGGCAAAAATATAATTTTGCGGAAAAAAATGTTTTTTTTATTTTCACGCCCAGGCGTTATAAACTTCTGTGAAGCACTTGGGGGTTCAAAGTGCTCTCCACACATCTAGATAAGCTCCGTGGGGGGTCTAGTTTCCAAAATGGGGTCACTTGTGGGGAGTTTCAATAGTTTAGGTACATCAGGGGCTCTCCAAATGCACATGACACCCGCATACCAATCCATCAAAGTCTGCATTCCAAAACGTCACTACTTCCCTTCCGAGCCCCGACGTGTGCCCATACAGTAGTTTTCTCCCACATATGAGGTATCAGCGTACTCAGGACAAATTGGACAACAACTTTTGGGGTCCAATTTCTCCTGTTACCCTTGGGAAAATAAAAAAATGGGGACTAAAAGATCATGTTTGTGGAAAAAATACGATTTTTTTATTTTCACGCCCGGTCGTTATAAACTTCTGTGAAGCACTGGGGGGTTCAAAGTGCTCACCACACATCTAGATAAGTTCATTAGGGGGTCTAGTTTCCAAAATGGGGTCACTTGTGGGGGGTTTCCACTGTTTAGGTACATCAGGGGCTCTCCAAACGCAACATGACACCCGCAGATCATTCCATCAAAGTCTGCATTCCAAAACGTCACTACTTCCCTTCCGAGCCCTGACGTGTGCCCATACAGTAGTTTTCTCCCACATATGAGGTATCAGCGTACTCAGCACAAATTGGACAACAACTTTTGGGGTCCAATTTCTCCTGTTACCCTTGGGAAAATAAAAAAATGGGGACTAAAAGATCATGTTTGTGGAAAAAATACGATTTTTTTATTTTCACGCCCGGACGTTATAAACTTCAGTGAAGCACTGGGGGGTTCAAAGTGCTCACCACACATCTAGATAAGTTCCTTGAGGGGTCTAGTTTCCAAAATGGTGTCATTTGTGGGGGGTTTCTACTGTTTTGGTACATCAGGGGCTTTCCTAATGCGACATGGTGTCCGATCTCAATTCCAGCCAAAAACGTCAAATGGCGCTGCTTCCCTTCCGAGCTCTGCCATACGCCCAAATAGTGGTTTACACCCACATGTGGGGTATCAGCGTACTCAGGATAAATTGCACAATATCTTTTAGGGTCCTGTTACTTTTGGAAAAATAAGAATTGAGGGTGAAAAGATCATTTTTGTGGAAAAAATATGATTTTTTAATTGTACTGCTGTACGTTATAAACTTCTGTGAAGCCCTTGGGGGTTCAAAGTTCTCACCACACATCTAGATAAGTTCCTTGGGGGGTCTAGATTCCAAAATGGTGTCATTTGTGGGGGGTTTCCACTGTTTTGGTACATCAGGGGTTTTCCAATCGCGACATGGTGTCCGATCTCAATTCTAGCCAAAAACGTCAAATGGCGCTGCTTCCCTTCCGAGCTCTGCTATGCGCCCAAATAGTCATTTACACCCACATATGGGGTATCAGCGTACTCAGGACAAATTGCACAATAACTTTTAGGGTCCTGTTACCCTTGGAAAAATAAAAATTGTGGGTGAAAAGATCATTTTTGTGGAAAAAATATGATTTTTTAATTGTACCGCTGTACGTTATAAACTTCTGTGAAGCCCTTGTGGGTTCAAAGTTCTCACCACATATCTAGATAAGTTCCTTGGGGGGTCTAGTTTCCAAAATGGGGTCACTTGGGGGGGTTTCCACTGTTTAGGTACATCAGGGGCTCGCCAAACGTGACATGGCGTCCGATCTGAATTCCAGCCAATTTTGCATTGAAAAAGTCAAACGGCGCTCCTTCCATTCTGAGCTCTGCCATGCGCCGAAACAGTGGTTCCCCCCCACATATCAGGTATCAGCGTAGTCAGGACAAATTGCACAATAACTTTTGCAGTCCAATTTCTCCTGTTACCCTTGGTAAAATAAAGAAAATTGAACCTGAAGTATTTTTTTTGTGAAAAAAAGTTAAATGTTCATTTTTTTTTTAATATTCAAAAAATTCCTGTGACGCACCTAAAGGGTTAATAAACTTCTTGAATGTGGTTTTAAGCACCTTGAGGGGTGCAGTTTTTAGAATGGTGTCACTTTTGGGTATTTTCTATCATATAGACCCCTCAAAGTGGCTTCAAATGTGAAGTGGTCCCTAAAAATAAAATGGTGTTGCAAAAATGAGAAATCGCTGGTCAATTTTTAACCCTTATAACTTCCTAGCAAAAAAAAATTTTGGTTGCAAAATTGTGCTGATGTAAAGTAAACATGTGGGAAATGTTATGTATTAAGTTTTTTGTGTGCCGTATCGCTGTGATTTAAGGGCATAAAAATTCAAAGTTGGAAAATTGCGAAATTTTCAAAATTTTCGCCAAATTTCCGTTTTTTTCACAAATAAACGCAAGTTATTTGAATGCAATTTTACCACTAACATGAAGTACAATATGTCACGAGAAAACAATGTCAGAATCACCAGGATCCATGAAAGCGTTCCAGAGTTATGACCTCATAAAGGTACAGTGGTCAGAATTGTAAAAATTGGCCCGGTAGTTAACGTGCAAACCACCCTTGGTAGTGAAGGGGTTAAAATGTGATATGGTCCCTGAGAAATATAAAATGAAAGTTTCTTGTTGAAATTAGAAATCGATGGTCGACTTTTAACCCTTATAATTTCCTAACCACAAAAAAATAGTTTCAAAAATTGTACTGATGTAAAGTAGACTTGTGGGAAATGTTAATTATTTTGTGTGACATGACTCTCTGGTTTAAGGGCATGAAATTTAAAAGCTTGAAAATTGCTAAAAAAAAAAAAATTTTGATAACGCAAGTCATATCAAAAATTTTACCACTAATATGAAGTACAATATGTCACTAAAAAACAGTCTCCAAATCATCGGGATCCATGGAAGCGTTCCAGAGTTATTACCTCATAAAGGGACAGTGGTCAGAATTGTAAAAATTAGCCTGGTCGTGAAGGCAAAAACAGGTTTGGGGGTGAAGGGGTTTTCCCCACGAACAAAGTTAATTTTGATTAATCAATCTTTAAATGATAAGCTCCACAATCGGATGTGTTAAAAAAAAAAAAAAAAATAATGTTCCTGTGCTGAGATAATCTTATAAATGTGCCCCTGCTGTGTACTGTGTAATGGCTATGTCTGCCCGTGCAGGTACATGGTCTGATCATATCACATCTCCTGGGAAGGGAAGGAAACAAAAGTTACCTCTTCCTTTGAGGTAAAACATTGCTTAATAAGAAGCAGTGAAATTTATTTTACCTCACAAAAAGAATTATTTATGATCCCCTGCTGTCCTGTCTGTATCCTCTCTTTTGCCTTCTCTCCTGCCCAGGAGCTGTGGTATGATCAGACCATGTTCCTATACGGTCAGACACAGCCATTACACAGTACACAGCAGGGGCACATTCGTAAGATTATCTCAGCACAGGATATTCTTTTTTTAACATGTCTAATTGTGGAAAATATTATTGATTAAAATGTCCTTTTTTTTGTGGGACAACCCCTTTAGTGGTGCCACTTCCTTTAACTATTCTAAGAATATTGGCATGAAATCCTCATCAATTCTACTGGGCATATCAGGCCGGTTTCTCACGCCCGACTTTATTGGTCAGAATGTGGAAAGAGATATCCAAACTGACAGCAGGTGTACTGGCCCAAACTCCCCAGCCTCATGGGCATGTACGAGTGGTAGAGTTTGGGTCAGCCAGTCTGGACATCTGTCCTCACTCACGTCATGAATGTCAGATGGGTGTAACCAGGTTAAGGGGAGTACAATATTGGTCAAATCCCACGTGTGTAAGTTTGGTCCATTTTATTGTTATAGTTTGCAATGGTTAAGAAGTCTAGTAAAGATTTCAGAGTCACGCTTTTCAGGTTTTCTCATTTCATATTCTATTAAAATGAACATATGGTAGGTTCACTTTGAGCGTTGTAGGGACAGACCTGTTTTTACCATTTTTCTCTTTTCAGAATGTCCGGTATGATCTCTGGTTCTGGCAATCCCATGGCTGGCGCAGCTGCTGCAGGACACGCACCTCCCACAGACTTGGCCAGTCTTATACAAGCGTATGTATAGCTTTTCAGATTTCTTGTCATTGTTTTTCTATTATTAGGAAACTTTTTGTTAGGGGATTTGTCTTCATTCCTGTAAAGAAATAAATAAATAATTGCATGTAGTGGCTGCCAAACCGCTGCTTTTCCTCAGTCTGTATGCCTGCGTTGATATCAGAATGTACTCCTTCAGAGTACCAATGGTGGTAGTGAAAGGGTCCGCTCTGTACCGTGTCTAAGGTATGCTGAGGATAAGTTGCGGCAGGAGATTCTTCTGATACCACTCAGAGGAGGACACAGGTGCTGACCCTTTCACTTTGATCATCAGTGCTCCACATGAGCATATTCTGATACAAAGGCAGGTAAATAGACTTGAGAAATAAACAGGAACTTTGGAGACATTTAGGCTGTGTGCACGCGTAGCGATTTTTAAGCGTTTTTGCTGCGATTTTTGGCGCAAAAAGGCTGCGAAAACGCTTAAAAATCGTGTACAGAACGCCCCCCATGCATTCCTATGGCATTCCGCACATGCTGTGCTAATGCTGCGCTTTTTTCCGCGGCGGAATCGCATCGCGGAAAAAATCGCAGCATGCTCATTCTTTGTGCGGAATCGCAAAGAATTGCCGCGATACCGCACCCATAGGAATGCATGAGAATCGCTTACTTCCCGCATGTGGCTATGCCCACCATGCGGGAAGTTAAGCGTCTCATGTGCGGTTGGTACCCACGGTGTGGAGGAGAGGAGACTGTCCTCCAGGCCCTGGGTACCATACCCCTGTAAAAAAAGAATAAAAAATAAAAAATCGGTGTATATTTACCTTCCGGCGTCCCGTGATGCATTCCCGGCCTAAGCGTTCCCAGTAATGCCTTGCGGCAAGGTCCTGTGATGACGTAGTCTCGCGTGACTCTAGCGGTCTCGCGAGATCGCTATAGCAACGCGAGACTACGTCATCACAGGTCTCGCAAAGCATTACTGGGAACGCCGAGGCCCGGGAATGCAGCGCGGGACGCCGGAAGGTAAATATACACCGATTTTTTTATTTTTTTTAGCATTTTAACATCCTATCTTTTACTATTGATGCCGCATAGGCAGCCTCAATAGTAAAAACCTGGTCACACTTGTCAAACACTATGTTTGACGAGTGTGACCAACCTGTCAATCACTTTCCAAGCGATGCTTCAAATCGCTTGGAAAGTGCTTGAATATCGCACGCGAAAATCGTGGCAAAATCGCGATCATAATCGCGGTAAAATCGCGGTGAAATTTCTGGGAAGGAGTCCGGTTTTTAGTAAGCGTTTTAAAACGCTACGTGTGCACATAGCCTCTTATGGATTTTTTTTTTTTTTTTTCTTTACAGGAATGAAGCAAAATCCCTGAATACAGTGATTTGCAAAGCCTCATAATATTCTATGATAAACAAAATTTATATTAAAAAAAATGTTACTTTTTAACTTTTTTCAGACCATCCATAGGCTCTAACTGCATTTCCCTTGTAACTGGGGCCAATATACTGGGTTAATTAAAAATATGCAAATCTTGATCTGTCTGACTCGCAACTCCACCGCCCCTCAAGTATTTTATGACCATATTCAATGAGTAGAATCACCACTATCAATCCAAATTGCTCTTACTAGCCCCACTCCAGTAATGTTTGATCTATAAAAATAACTTGCAGAATGGGGAACAAGTTTTTCAATGTATTTTAGTAATCCTGTGTGGTCAGGAAAAAAAGGAAAAATGGACACTCCTTTCCCTTATTTTCCCACTGATATCACAACAAAAATATGCAAAAATTACATTAATATCCAAACGATAATTTTTTTATGGCATTTTATACTACATCAACGAAAAAAAATGTGACAATGTATCGTCAGGATCTGGTTAATTATGTCTGTTAAATTATATAGTGTCTGCACTATATCTTTCCACTTCACCGTTCCTATCAGTGTTGAGTAGGTTTCCTTTAGGATCCAAGTGAACAACCTTATTAAAGTGAACCTGTCGGCCGACTCATGCTGCCTGATCTGTTGCATGTACTGGTTGTATGAACTCAGCCAGGTATGATTGACTCTGAAATGTCACAGCAATTCAGAAAAAATTTTTTTTACTGACATTGGATGGTTTAATACGTCCAATGATGGTATCTCCCGCTTTGATGTGGGCTCCGGCAGTGAGCCCTGTTGTGAACTCATTTTCTGCTCCACCAGTTGAGAGTTCTCCTTCCGTTCTCCCTCTGGTGGTGACAGGAGGTAGTGAGGTTGGTTTAATTGGTAGTGATCTGCCACCTGATGAGGAGGATAACGATTGGATCTCTGGAGTATCAGACTGGATATAAGACAGCCGACGCCCTATCCTGGTGCTGGTGATTCAGTCTGCTTCTCAGGTCTTGGACTTCAGCTCTGTTCCAGTCTTCTCAAGTTAAGTTTGTTTTTGCTATTGTTCACACTTGCTCTTGTTGGTCAATTCAGTTTTTTGTGGTCAGCCAGCCCCTGCTGGGGTTGTGCTGAATACCACTCCTATTTATCTGTATTTGCCTTTTGGTCCCTTATTAGATTGGCCTCTTTTTGCTCTCTCGGAATATTTCAGCGTGCTGATATAGTGGGAGAAGTCTAGTGACTTCAGGGTTAATTTTGCTATCAGAAGTGTTGGACATTATTTTGGTAGGGTTTTTGGCAGATTGCAGACAGTGTCTTTCCTTTCCTGTCCTTTCTAGTTAGTCGGGCCCCATCGTTTGCTCAGCCTATTTTTCTGCCTTTGTGTTTTCATCTTGTTTCACCGTCAATACATGTGGGGGGCTGTCTTTCCTTTGGGGTCTGCTCTGGGGCAGTTAGTTTTCCTCTTTTCCTGCTTTAGGCTTTTGTAGCTTTCCGGTTGTGACGAGGCGTCTAGGATCATCGTAGGCACGCTCCACGACTGCTGCTAGTTGTGTGGTAAGATCAGGGATCTGCAATCTGCATAGTTACCAACCTCTCTGGTTTTCTGAGACTTGGCTTGTGTTGTTTTTTCCTCCTCGGTGACCCATTCATAACAGAGCCCACCTCAAATCCGGGACATGTCATCTGTTTTGATGATTAAGGGTGCTGTGACACCTGAAATGCGTTGATAATGCAACTTTTTGTCCGTACTATGCTGAATTTTATCCTCTATTTTTCCAAAAATATGAGTGAATAAAGAATTGTGTTTTCACCTCATCGTTGAGCTGGATTTTCTCTTCATTGGAACCCACTTTAATCCCTTGATACCATGCCGCTTGACGGATCCTGACAGCTAGTGGTTCCGTGACAATGCCATACGAAAGTGGGGGACAGAGAGCACTAGAGATGTGTGAACCCGAACAGTAAAGTTCAGCGTCCATACCGAACACCTGCTGTTCTGACATGGACAGCGAACACCGGGTGTTTGTTGCGCTGGCACGTGCATGAGAGGTGCAGCAAATACCGCTTTTGATCGGCTGTAAAATCATCACTGCCTGTCAGACACCGCAGTTCAGATGCTGTAAAATGAAAGTGTGAGCCCGCAGCTGTGATCGGAGGAATAAAGTTTACCTCTGGCTGGCGTCAGCTGATGGGACTTCTGCACTCACCAGCCGACGCCTGCTGCCGCTAATAACAGTGAGAACAGGACCAGCTGATGGGAGTATTCATCAGCCGGCTCCTGCGCTGTAAATAAATAAGAAAAAAAAAATTAAACGGCATGGGTTCCCCTGTATTTTTGAATAATATTTTTGGATAACCAGCCAGGCTTCAACCCTCTGCTGTCATCTTCAGCAATGCTGGTTATCAAGAATAGAGGGGTCACCACACAGTTTTATAAATTATTTTAAAAAAACAGCATGGGGTCCCCCCATTTTTGACAACCACCAAGGTAAAGTATGCAGCTAAGGCTGGTATTCTCAGGCTGGTAAGGGGCCATGGATAGGCAGCCCACAGCCGCCCAGAAAAGGCCCATCTATTAGATGCGCCAATTCTGGCGCTTTTCCCGGCTCTTCACACTTGCCCTGTTGTAGTGGCAAGTGAGATCATATTTGTGGGTTTGACGTCACCTTTGTATTGTCCGGTGACATCAAGCACAAGGCTCAGTAATGGAGAGGCAGACACCTATCCATTACTAATCTAATATTTATTTTGTAAATAAAGACACAGCCAGAATAAAGTCCTATATTTGAAATAATAACAAAACACACTTTTCCTTTTTTTATTTAAAAATAACAAACACAGTTAGGTGAATAAAATGCCTAATTCCACTGAATCCCTCGTCTCTAATAATAAAACAAAAATAAAAAAACAATATCCCTCACCTCTCCGTCGATCTGTCCCACGCCATAATCCATGTCTGGAGATTAATAGTTTTTCAAACCGGACAGTACCAAGGTGCGACCATCCAGGCTGAGAACCACTGGTAAATGTGCTTCTGCGAGCGCAGTATCAGTGACTAGCGGTGACATCGAGGTTACTGCCAGTCACTGAAGCTGCGTTCTCAGCCGGGAAAGTCTCATGGTGCAGAGGCGAGTTCACTGCAGGGTACTCGCCTCTGCACCATAAGACTGTCGCATCGTGGCACTGTCCAGGTTGAAAACGATTAATCCCAGACATAGAATACGGCATGGTAAAGAATTACGTTCAGCTTCAGCCCTGCTATATGTAGCAGTAATGCTCATCTACTACGGCGCTCATAGCAGGGCGGCAATGACAACCACTGGGGTCTCCTGCAGACCCCGGGTTGTCATGCCAATCTATCGGCGCCCCGCGATAATGTGACAGGGGCGCTCCGATAGGCAGGTATTATGACTGGCTCGCTTTTGGCAGTGCCATATTAAATGCTGCTGTCAGAGATTGACAGTGGCATTTAACGTGTTAACAGCCGTGGGTGGATTACAATTTCACCCATGGCTGTTAGGGGCACATGTCAGCTGAAGAAATCAGCTGTCATGTGCCTGAAAAGATGCAGGCTCAGCGCCGGAGTCCTTATCAAACGGAGTGGCGACCTATGACGTACCTATACATCATAGGTAGAGTTGAGCAAATATATCAAAATTCAGTTGCGATTACGATCGGCGAATATTGTTTTTGCAATATTCGCCGAGCACAGCTGATAGCCATTGGATTCAATGGGAGTAGTAATGAACGTATATGTTCGGAACCAATAATCAAACATAAATTTGGCACGAATAGTGCAAGTTCAGATTCGGCAGCAGATTCCGAACATATTCACTCAACTCTAGTCATAGGTCGTAAAGTGGTTAAACAATGGAAGGGAATACACCTCGATGCGTCTCCTTTTAAAGGAATGCCATGGACACACATGGCCCATGTACTTGATGTTACACCATTTCACTATAGTAATAGACAATAATTCAAAACATAGTGTATGCAGAACAATCATCAATGCAAAAGACAGTCATGGCTGAAAAGTGTTGGCACCCTTGAAATTGTACCAGAAAATAAAGTATTTATCCCAGAAAATTATTGCAATCACATGTTTTGTTGTTCACATGCTCATTTCCTTTGTGTATTGGAACAACACAAAAAAGAGGGGGAAAAAAGGCAAATTGGACATAATTTCACACAAAACCACAAAAATGGGCTGGACAAAATTATCACCTTTTGAAAATTCTTGGTAAACATCTTTGTTTCAAGTCTCTGATTCTTGTTCAAACTCACATTAACTGTTGTAGGCAATATCCAAATCACACCTGAAACCAGATAAATAGGGGAGAAGCTTACTCAATTTTGCATTGTGTCTCTGTGTGCCATCCTAATCATGGAGAACAAAGAGATGAGAACTGTTGGAGGATTACAGAACCAAAATCGTTGTAACCTTAAGATTGCTGTTATTTTTCAAGTCCATCTCCAGAGCTCTTGCTATTCCTTTGTCCACGGGGCCTAACACAATCAAGAAGTTTCCAACCCATGGCACTGTAGCTAATCTCCCTGGGCTTGAACGACAGCAACAAATTGATGAAAGATTGCAATGCAGGATAGTCCCGATTGTGGCTAAGTAGCCCCAATCAAATTCCAAAGAAATTCAAGCTGTCCTGGAGGCTCAAGGTATTTCAGTGTCAGCGCGAACTATCGACAGTTCAATGAGATGAAATGCTATGGCAGGAGACCCAGGAGGACCTCCCAATGCTGAGAGATATAAAAAAACTAGACTGCAGTTTGCCAAAATGTACGTTAGTAAGCGAAAATCTTGTGAACAGATGAGATCAATATGGAGCTTTTTAGTAAAGCACTTCCTGCTGTTTACCGAAAATCGAATGAGGCCTATAAAGAAAAGAACACCGTACCTACAGTCAAATATGATGGAGATTCACAGATGTTTTGGGGTGGTTTTGCTGCCTCTTTCACATGGTGCCTTAACTGTGTTCAAGGCATCATGAAATTTGAAGATTACCAAAGGACTTTGGGTCGCAACATAGTGCCCAGTGTCAGAAAGCTTGGTTTGCGCCATGGGTCTTCCAACACGACAATGACTTTAAACATGCTTTAAGACCACCCAGAAATGGATGGAAACAAAGCGCTGGAGAGTTCTGAAGTGGCCAGTAATGAGTGGATCTAAATCATGTTGAATACCTGTTGAGAGATCTTAAAATTGCTGTTGGGGGAAGGCACCCAGTTTGCAAAACAAGAGGTGCCTAAAATTCCAGTTGAGGTGTAAGAAGCTTGTTGATGGTTATAGGAAGTGATTAATTGCAGTTATTTATTCCAAAGGGTGTGCAACCAATTAAGTTTAGGGTGCCAACAATTATGTCCAGCCCATTTTTGGGGTTTTGTGTGAAATGTCCAATTTGCCTTCCCCCCCCCCCCCCCCCCCTCAGTTTTTTGAGTTGTTCATTTTATGGAACAATTTCAAGGGTGCCAACACTTTCAGCTATGACTGTATACAGCATTAAACAGGTCAGGCTCAACTGTAGCCAATGAATGAAGCAGTTGAACCTAAACAAATCTGAGTGATCAGGTAACAAAGATTGCATCAAAGCCTTCACAACACGGACTGTATATCCTGCCAGAAAAGATTAGGAGTAAAGTGCATCCTTCCTAGACAAGGTAAATGGGTTGGGGAGAACTCGAATCCAGGTAATCCATCATAATTACATTTTTTTTTTTTTTTTTTAATCAACATAGAAAACCAGTAGATGTACTTATGTTGTCTGGATTCTTGCGGTTCACCTTCCTTCTCTTGGTTAGCCAGTCATCCTTTTGGTAAGAGTGGAAAATAAATTGGCCAGTTCTCTATCAACCACTCGTATTCAAGCCCGGAATGCCATAGAATATGGAATCTGCAGATCATGCAAACAATGTTTGATGTAGATGAATGAGGCTCTTTGCTTCTGCACTTTGGTGGAAAAGTCTGGGAAGATGGAAAATATGGCATTGTCAAACCAGATCTCTGTTACGCTCAACCATGTGGAGTTCTTTGCCGGTCCCAGTAATTTAGGAGTCTGACCAAGAGCAGTGGGTTTGGGGGGCACCCTATGAGCACGTTCCATAGCAAAGGCCAAGAAGTAGGGTGGGTCAGGAAATAATTACTTGAGTCATTTTGTAAAAAATTCATCAGGGCGCTGACCCTCTGCCCTTTCAGGAAATGCCATAATGCAGAGATTTAGTGCAGTCGATTCTCCAAGTCATCTTCCTTTTAATGCCAAAACTCTGATCTCAGAGTGAAGTGTCATATAGCATTAGGCAGACCTGCTGTGATATCATCCAGAGGCTATACCTGATCCTCCACCTCAGATACCCTCAACAGAAAAACATACTTTAAAAGTGAATATGCACACATAGGCAGAGGACCTTCCAATCCAGGGCAGCAGACCGGGAGAGGCCACCAAGATTCTTCCAGCCCGACTAGTATCCTAAACAGCTCTGTCCCCGCCAGCCTTTAAAGTATGTTTTCCTCTGAACCAAAACGTTTCAGAGTTAAATATACCTGAATGAGTTTATACAGTGTGTGCCTAATGCATTCCCATGGATTTGGCAGCATCTATCAGCTTACAGGTTCACTTTATCCACAGTAGGTGGCTGCACCCATCTATTACATGGTCACTTGATCATTGGAATATAACACTGGGATATTTTGGTGTCAGTTATGTCTGAACGGTTTTATGTTAAGTTTATGGTTCTGATTAAGAATATGACTGATTTTGCCAGACTGGCTCTAGTTTGAGATATTATTTAATAGTTAATTACATTCGAATTCTTGCTTCAAAAAGTCAATTTTATAGCATTGAAAACCTACAAATTAAAATATATTTCATTACCTAAGACACTGTAACGAGTCAAGACAGAACAAAAAGCCGTTGCATTTATCACACACAAGTCGCATTGGGGGAATGCTTTATTTTCATAGATGAATGACCTCAAAAACTAGAACCAATTCAGCAAAAGAAATGGTATTTTTTTAATTCGGCATCCTCCAAAATACTCTAAATCCATTAAAAAAAAAAACCTTGGCACCAGAAAAAAAAAAAAAAAATTAACCTTGGGTTATCTATGTAATTCTACATTTTTGCTGCAAGAAAAATCTGTAATCATCTGTATCTTGCTCCAGCGAGAACAGTTACCAACTGTGTTTTTTTTTGTTTGTTTTTTTTTTGTGTACTAATTCATGGAGATCAGCTGAATGCTAGGGGAATATTACATGATTTTAATGGCTTGGGGGAACATAAATTTATGTTTTGTTCTTTTTAGTGGACAACAGTTTGCTCAACAAATGCAGCAACAAAACCCAGAACTAATAGAACAATTGCGCAGTCAGATCAGAAGCCGAACTCCAAGTGCAAGCAATGAAGATCAGCATCAATGATCTGAACCAGCATATGAGGGGCAATTCTAAATATTTCAAGAGCATATGATCCAGAAGTACCAAGTGACCACACCACGGCCTGTCTTCCTTTTTTACATTTGTGCAAACAGTGGCTATTGCTCTACTTTTACTATGTGCAACACCACCTTCTACAGAAGGATCTAATAAGTATAACTTGCCGCAATGTAGCACAAAGGGCTGACCTAGTATGAACATTTGGTCTGTTTGTTACTCTTGAAGGGTAAAGATACAGTATATTGGTGTTTTCTCTTCCTTCCCTGGCCTACCCTTGTCTGTTTATAATTTATAAAGCGGGGTCGTGGTGTTGGTTGTCACCACTTAACCATTTGTACATTACTGACTGTTTGATATGACCCATATTTTATTCCAGGAATACAGAAATTGCTAGTACAAAGTGAAAATTCTGGTTTTGTAGTTTGTGCTTCCTAGCAGAAATGGAGTTTCTGATTCTCCTCCTGGAATGATTTGCACAATACACATGCAAAAAGATCAGGGCTTCATGGTCGTCAAGCATTCTCCACCATCTGAAGCTCTGTCTGGAATTTACAGAAATTGAATCTTCTTGTAATTGTTTTGGTGTGGAAAATTGTAAAAAAAAAAAAAAAAAAACAGCCCAAGTGGTCTCCATGCCTAATGCATTTTAATAAAGAACAACTGTGTGAAGAATTGAAATAAATCAGTGCCCGCTAATATTTTTTTTATCAATAACTTATTGTGGTGGACATAGTTGAAATGTACGTTTCACAAGCTTCCGGTTTATTTCCTGAGAGCAGGTTGAGTTCCACTAACAGAACATGGCATCTGTGTCCTATGGTTTGGATATGTAATTTTATTACGTTATTTCTAATAGTACAAAGAAAAAGGTAATAAAGGTGTTAATGTCCTATGTGCGTGATACATCATCTACATGTCTGTATCTGCTTGTTATGTGGCTCTCTGACAAACTTCCCTTACAACAGTATGATCATAGATAAACGACAAAGATAATGGAACTATCTTTTATGTAGACATGACATGTGAGTATTCACTGAAAATTTATAAATCCAACCAAAGAAGTATTGAAGTAAATAAACACTGGAATACTTAACCCCTTAACGACCGCCGATACGCCTTTCAACGGCGGTAATTAAGGGCACTTAAACCACAGCGCCGTTAATTAACGGCGCTGTGGAAAAAGTGTACATCGCCCCCCAGAATTGGATTTTCTCCGGGGTTTCGGCTGCCAGAGGTAGCTGAGACCCCAGAAAACATGATTTGGGTCGCTTTTTACCGATCCCGCTTTTGCGATTGCCGTTATTAACCGTATAACGGCGACCGCAAAAAAGCAGCAATTTTGCATTTACTTTCTCCTCTGATGTGATTGCACATCAGAGGAGAGAGAAATGGGGTCCCTGATCACACCCCCCCCCCACCCGGTGGTGCTCGGGCCCTCCAGCATCCTCCGGTGGGGCCTCAATCTTCTTCCTTGAGGGAAATGGGAGCATGCACAGTGCGCCTGCCCGCCAGCAGATTCCGTTCATTCATTCCAGGTACATTTTGACCACTGTGATCAACCCCATCACAGTGATCAAAATAAAAAAATAGTAACTTCCCCCCCTTTATCACCAACTTAGTTAGGGAAGTATAATGAAATAAAGAAAATATATTTCTCTTTCCCCCATGATGGCACCACGGAGAGAGAGGGATCCGCCCTCAGGGACAGGAAACCTACAGATGAAAAAGGCGGTACCTCTCTCCCACATCAGTTGGTTTCCTGTCCCTGACAGGGAACCTACAGCGCGTACCTGGAGTCGTCGCAGGATCCGGGGACCGATCCAGACCGGCAATAGGCAGCGGGGCTCCCTGCCTCGGCTGGATCGAGGCTTTGAATAGTCCTCCCCCCCCCCCCCCCCCCCCCCAAAAGCAAAAAGCACCACCATCGGGGTCGGTGGGCCCTGAGGGTGAGTGGGGAAAGGCAGTGAAGAAATCCTGGAAGCCTGCCGATCCCAGCGAAGAAGAGAGAAAAAAAAACCTCCTGCAGAGCGGGGGCGGTGGCGGCGGCCACTGGAGCCACGTGTGGAGCGCCGGGAGGCCGCAGGAAACCGGCGCCGGACGCGCGGTACACCGGGGGATGGGCGCGCGCCATGTCGGCTCCCTTAAGGGGGGACTCGCGGTGCACCGCTGGGTAATCTCGCAGAGTGCATGCGCGAGACATACGGCGGGCCGCGGTACTTCCAGCGGAGCGCAGGGATCCCTGGGAAGGGGGGCGGCGGGAAATTTAAGTTAAAAAAAAAATAAAAAAAATTTTTCTTCTAAAGTTTAAATCTAAACATGTGGTATGTGCTATATGCACTGAGGAACTACCCCCTAAATGGGAGAAAAAGCTCTGTGCGGCTTGCATAGAGCAGACAATACAGGAAGAATCCCCGGGGTTTGCCTTAGACCTCAGAACGTTAATAAAAACTCAGGTCGAAGACGCCCTTAAGGGGGCCAGGACCTCCAAAAAAGAAACGCCGATCCAGGCATAGATCCCCAGAGTCGAGCACCAGTGAGTCGGAAAACGAACTATCCGACTCAAGTGATTCATGATCCTCTTCATCATCATCTGAAGGGGGACGCAGCTGCTTTCCCATGAAGGAGATGGATGCCCTGGTAAAGGCTGTGAGGACAACTATGGGGCTGGTAGACGAACGCCCCAAGAAAACAGCCCAAGATATAATGTTCGGAGGGCTAGAGCAAAAGAAACGGAGGGCTTTCCCGATTAATGAGAAAATCCACTCCCTCATCAAGCGAGAGTGGAAAAAAACACAAAAAAGTCCTCCTAACACCAAAGAGGAAATACCCCTTTGACTACCCGGCCTGCTCCTTTTGGAGCAAAGCTTTTAAGTTAGACGTAGCGGTCGCAAAGGCCTCTAAAAAGTTTGCCCTGCCCTTCGAAGACATGGGCACCCTGAAGGACCCAATGGACAAGAAGGCTGAAACCTTTTTAAACGCTTGGAAAGCAGCAGGAGGGGGGTTAAAGCCAGCCATAGCAGCCACATGTACAGCACGGGCCCATATGGTATGGCTGGACCATTTAGATTCTCAAAGGAGAAGGTCCCGAGAGAAACGATACAGAGGTCAGTTTCTAATGAAGGGAGCAGCAGCATTTCTGGCGGATGCGTCGGTAGACTCAACAAGACTGGCAGCCAGGACAGCGGCCTTTTCAAATGCCGCAAGACGCGCCTTATGGCTGAAATGCTTGCCAGGAGATTTGCAGACAAAAGCCAAATTGTGCGCAATCCCGTGCGAGGGGGAATTCTTGTTTGGCCCAACACTGGACGACATCTTAGACAAGGCCGGGGACAAGAAAAAATCCTTTCCCGGGTTCCCCAGCCAGTCATACAAACGTCCCTTTCGGAACAGGAGGTTTATGCGGCGGAAGCCCCCAAAAGGGAACAAAGAAGGTTGGGAGGACAGAAGGAACAAGAGTAAGGGATTTATGTTTTAACAAAAATCCCGACAGCAAGAAACCACAATGAAGGTATTCCCCAGGTCGGGGGAAGATATCATACTTTCTCCAGGCATGGGAGAAGATATCCGCAAGTTCTTGGATACTGGACATAATAAAGGAAGGTCTGAGGCTAAATTTCATCTCCCTTCCAAACAACTCTTTCATAATAACCCCTCAAAGGTCGTCACAAGAGCAGCTGGCTCTACAACAAGAAATAGCGAACCTAAGGGAGAAAAACGTATTACAGGAAGTCCCCTACCAAGACAGGGGCAAAGGCTTCTACTCCCCTCTTTTCCTTCGCAAGAAACCAGACGGTTCATACAGGGTGATCATAAATCTGAAAAGGCTGAACAAATTTCTAGAAATCCAGCACTTTAAAATGGAGATGATAAAATCTTGTATAAAAATGCTTCCCCCAGCTTGCTTCATGGCCGTATTGGACTTGAGGGATGCATATTATCATGTGCCTATTCACAGAGACCACAGAAAATATCTCAAGAGTGGCAGTGACGATTCAGGGGGAGTTAAAACATTATCAGTTCAGAGCCCTCCCCTTCGGGCTAGCCATTGCTCCAAGGGTATTTACAAAGGTAATGTCAAAAGTAATGGCCCACATAAGGGAGCAAAACATTCTGATAGTCCCATACCTGGACGATCTCTTAATAATAGGGGTTACCTCTCAACACTGGAAACAACAATTGGACATAGTAATGAGGTCCCTACTGAGCCTAGGGTGGATGCTGAACTTGCCCAAGTCCAAACTCATACCAGGTCAGGTACAGGAGTATTTGGGGATAACACTAAATTCAATCGAACAGAAATGTTACCTGCCGCAGACAAAGGTTCAAAAAATGAAACAAATGACGTCCCAAATGATAACCTCCCCAAACACTACCCTAAGAAAGGCGATGTCACTGTTAGGATCCATGACAGCCTGCATGCCAGCAGTTCACTGGGCTCAGAGCCATACTCGGGACTTACAATGGGAAATACTAGACGCAAACACTTCCTTGCACAGGAATTTAGACATGCAGTTAAACATCTCACCAGAGACAAAACATTCCTTGAAGTGGTGGACAGATTCAGCCAACCTAGTCAAGGGGGTTCCTTGGACATTGCCGGCAACAAAGATCCTAACCACAGACGCAAGCCCCTGGGGGTGGGGTGCACATCTAGACAACCAAGTGGCACAAGTTGCCTGGTACAAGGGAAGAAAGTCCGCTTCCTCAAATATGAGGGAGCTGCTGGCAGTAAAACTATCTCTCATTCATTTTCTGGACTCCCTTCATACCCATCACACAAGGGTCTTAGACAACCAGGTAGTGGTGGCATACCTAAACCACCAGGGGCGCACCAGATCTCAACCACTGATGGAGGTAACAAAATCCATCTTCCACCTGGCAGAGCACAATCTAAAATCCCTGACAGCCCTTCACATAAAAGGTGCAGAAAATCAAACGGCGGACTTTTTAAGCAGGACACGTCTAAAACACTGGGAGTGGGAGCTAAGCCAGTTAATCTTCAATCAGATCGTGAAAGTCTGGGGCCAGCCACATATAGACTTATATGCGAACAGTCAGAACAGGAAGCTGGAAACCTTATGCTCGATCGATCCCCGGGGGGGGGGGGGCAAGTAGCGCTAGACGCTTTCACGGTACCCTGGGATTATCATCTGCCCTACGCCTTCCCCCCAATAGCTCTCATTCCCTTAGTACTGAGGAAAATACGGGAAGACAAGGCAACGGTAGTGGTAATAACGCCCTTCTGGCCACGGAGAATATGGTTCTCCTGGCTGAGAAGAATGTCTGTAACGGATCCCTGGGTGCTACCAGAAACTCCAGACCTGCTATCCCAGGGACCAGTGCATCAACCCCACATAAAAAACCTACATATGACAGCTTGGCTTTTGAGAGGGAGCTCCTAAGTAACAAGGGCTTCTCGTCAAACTTGGTATCCACACTACTAAAAAGTAGAAAGCCAGTAACCACTAAAGCGTATGGCAAAGTGTGGAAGAAGTTCATGTCAGTGTCAGGCTCTTACCCAACGGGCAAAATCCCTGTAGCCAAGATTCTAGAATTCCTACAGAGGGGGTTGGAAAAGGGGTTAGCTACCAGCACCCTAAAAGTACAAGTGGCGGCCTTGGGAGCTTTGTATAACCATGACCTAGCCAAAAATAGATGGGTTAGGAGATTCATTAAAGCCTCAAGTAGGTCCAGGCCGATCCCTCTACACACCACCCCACCCTGGGATCTAAATCTGGTGCTAAATGCACTAACCAAATCTCCCTTCGAACCCCTAGAGAAGGCTCCCTTAAAAATATTGTCGCTTAAGACTTCCCTCCTAGTAGCCTTAACTTCGGCCCGCCGCATTAGTGACATGCAAGCTCTGTCTGCCCACGCACCCTTCACACAAATTCTGGAGGATAGGGTAATTCTTAAAACCGACCCAGCATATCTCCCCAAAGTGTCTTCACAGTTTCATAGGACCCAGGAAATCTCCCTACCCTCCTTCTGCCCCAATCCCAAAAAACAAAACAGAAGAGGTGTTGCACACTATAGACGTAAAAAGATGTCTGGTCCAATATTTAACAACCACGAGGGAGTTTAGGAAGGATAGGGCTCTGTTTGTCTGTTTTCAGGGTCCTCGGAAGGGTCAAAAAGCATCGAAGGCCACACTGGCGAGGTGGATAAGAGAGGCCATCACCCTATCCTACTCCTCCTGCTGGGTGGCCATCCCGGAGGACGTAAGGGCCCATTCAACCAGGGCAGTGGCATCATCCTGGGCGGAGAAAGCCGGCGCTTCAATAGATCAGATATGTAGAGCGTCCACTTGGTCTTCCCCCTCTACATTTTTCAAACTTTACCGTCTAGACTTGACCTCCTCTTCAGACCTCACCTTTGGGAAAAGGGTTCTGGAGGCGGTGGTCCCTCCCTAGATGTACAATCTTTGTAATTCTCTCCGTGGTGCCGTCATGGGGGAAAGAGAAAATCGTAGTTACTTACCGATAACGGTATTTCTCTGATCCCATGACGGCACCCGTACATCCCCTCTCTTTCACACACAGGTGTGCACATTTAGAGTGAGTTAGTTAGCTTTAGTACTTAGCCACACGGTGCCTCTATTAAGCTTAAGTTGAGTAATTTGATTAATTTTGGATTTTTATAACCATTTGAGTTGCAGCTGAAAGTTCTGTGTAATGTTCTGTAAACCAACTGATGTGGGAGAGAGGTACCGCCTTTTTCATCTGTAGGTTTCCTGTCCCTGAGGGCGGATCCCTCTCTCTCCGTGGTGCCGTCATGGGATCAGAGAAATAACGTTATCGGTAAGTAACTACGATTTTATTTTCATTTTTCCGTTAGGGTTGGAATTAGGGTTGGGATTATGATTAGGGATTAGGGTTGGAGCTAGAATTGAGGGGTTTCCACTATTTAGGCACATCAGGGGGTCTCCAAACGTGACATGGCGCCACCATTGATTCCAGCCAATTTTGCATTCAAAAAGTCAAATGGTGCTCCCTCCCTTCCGAGCCCAGATGTGTGCCCAAACAGTGGTTTACCCTAACATCTGGGGCATCCGAGTACTCGGGACAAATTGCACAACAACTTTAGGGGTCTATTTTCTCCTGTTACACTTGGGGAAAAAATTGGGGGCTAAAAAATCACTTTTGTGGAAAAAGAAAAAATGATTTTTTATTTTCACGGCTCTACGTCATAAACTTCTCTGAAGCACTTGGAGGTTCAAAGTGCTCACCACACATCTAGATAAGTTCCTTAAGGGGTCTAGTTTCCAAAATGGGGTCACTTGTTGGGGGTTTTCACTGTTTAGGCACATCAGGGGCTCTGCAAACGCAGCATGGCGTCCGATCTCCATTCCAGCCAATTCTGCATTGAAAAAGTCAAACGGCGCTCCTTCCGTTCCAAGCCCTGCAATGCGCCCAAACAGTGGTTTACCCCCACATATGGAGTATCAACGTATTCAGGAAAAATTGCACAACAAATTTTGTGGTTCATTTTCCTTTTTTACACTAAAAAAAATTGGTTCTGAAGTAAAATGTTTGTAAAAAAAAAAAAAAGTTTTTTCCTTCCACATTGCTTCAGTTCCTGTGAAGCACGTAAAGGGTCAATAAACGTCTTGAATGTAGTTTTGAGCACCTTGAGGGGTACAGTTTTTAGAATGTTGTCATTTTTGGGTATTTTCTGTCATATTGACCCCTCAAAGTGACTTCAAATGTGATGTGGTCCCTAAAAACATGGTTTTGTAAGTTTTTTGTTGTATTAATGAGAAATCGCTGGTCAACTTTTGACCCTTAACGTCCTAGCAAAAAAAAAATGTTGGTTCCAAAATTGTGCTAATGTAAAATAGACATGTGGGAAATGTTACTTAAGTATTTTTTGTGACATTCTCTCTGATTTAAGGGCATAAATATTAAAAGTTTGAAAATTGCAAAATTGTTAAAAATTTGTGCCATATTTACATTTTTTTTTCATACATAAATGCAAGTCATATCGAAGAATTTTTACCACTAACATGAAGTAAAATATGTCACGAAAAAACAAACTCGGAATCAGCGGGATCCGTTAAAGTATTCCAGAGTTATAACCTCATAAAGTGATAGTGGTCAGAATTGTAAAAATTGGCCTGGTCATTAAGCTGCAAACTGGCTGTCACTAAGGGGTTAAAAAAATTAATGCATCAATCTAAAACTGCATATTTAGCAAAAAAGATAAGAATACATATAGAGGGGACCAAACCCAACACAGGGAAAACGTATAGGAAGTGGGTCTAATAATCAGATGGTATCCCTAGGAAATATAAAATAGTATAATGTAGATATAGCAGCAGGGTTACTTTATACATAAATAATGTTACAATAGAAGTCCAAGTGGATTATTGAAATAATTATACACAATAACACCCAAGAAGATATCACAATAATTATATATAAACAAGGAGAGATTACCAAGTCTGAACATCCAGATGCTCCAACATACCCTTTGCCAGATGGCTTTCTTAAGGAGGCTAGAAGTTAGAACAGTTAAAAGTTGATCAGCAATTTCTAATTTTTCAAACAAAATTTACGAAATCAATTTTTTTTTTAAGAGACAACCTCACATTTGAAGTGACTTTGGTGGGCCTATGTGACAGAAAATACTCTAACGATACATCATTTTAAAAACTGCATTCCTGGAAGCGCTCAAAACCACATTCAAGAAGTTTGTTTACCCTTTAGGTGCTTCACAGGACTTAAAACCATGTTGAAGCCATTTTGCATTGTCACAAGGTTAACGAAAGAATATGGACCCGTTTATTTATAAATTTATTGGGCACTTTCTCAGATACCTCATATGTGGTGGAAAACTACTGTTTGGTGTTTCTTCCCTTCTGAGCCTTGTTGTGTGCCCAATTTAATTGACTTTTGGAATGCAAAATTGTCTGGAATAGATAGCAGATGCCATGTTGCATTAGCAGGGTCCCTGATTTGCCTAAACTAGAAAAAACCCACAAAATGACCACATTTTACAAAATACACCCTTCAGTGAATTTGTCTAGGGGTACATTGAGCACATTAACAACCACAGGTGTGTCACATAATTTTATACCATTAGGCGGTGAAAGAATAATTACATTTTTACCATAAAGTTGTTTTGGTCCCAAGTTTTTATTTTTTTACTAAGGCTAATGGATTTCGGTTTGTTGCGCAATTTCTCCTGAGTGCATCATTATCCTCCATGTAATCAGGGGCTACTTTTCTGGCACATTGGAAAGTCCAGATAGGAAGGAACTCCATATTATATTCCAGATTTTGAGGAAATGGTTTGCGAGTGCTATGTCAAACTGGCAGAGCCCCTAAAGTGCCAGAACCTGCGAAACACCACTCCCTTCCCCCATAAGAGACATTTTACAAACTACACCTCTCAACGATTTAATCTAAGGATGCAGTGATCATATTGACACCACTGTGTTTCAAGGGGTGAAAATGAATATACAGACAATACAGCAGGGAATCACAGCTGATTCTTTGAGGTAAAACAATGCTTAAAAACAGGCAGTGAAATGTTTTGCCTCACAGAATCAGCTGTGATCCCATGCTGTCTGGTCTGTATACTCTTTTGCTTCCTTCCCTGCCCAGGAGAGTGTTATGATCAAATCTTGTTTCTGTTCGTTCAGACACAGCCATTACCGTATATTTCGGACAATAATAAGGTCACCTTATCATAAGACGCACCCCACTTTTAAACATCATAAAATATGAAAAACAGTCCTCCTGTTAATTAAAACTTCTCTAGTGGTGTAAAGTGAAGTGGTCATTATTAGGGATGAGCGAACGTGTTCTGTTACTCCCTGATATCAATTGAATATCTGCTTGCTTGGCACTCGGCAAGCATTAGCCAGTGATCAGTTTCAAATGCAAAGCGCCGCATGTTTGGTGCCTGTTACACAGCTAATAGGGATTTGCCTGCAAGTCACTATAATGCAGTAGTCATCTTGGTAGTGGCATTACTGTGATTGCCTGGGCGTGTAAGATCATTAGGGGTTATAAAAGGACAGGTACCGGCAGGCTCGGCACACTGACACCATTGCACAGCTCTGTAACAGTTCTTATTGGAGTGAGAGTTCTTGTCCAGGCTTGTGTGCACAACAAAACGATCCTGTTGGTGCTGAAACTGAATCATCATGCTAACAGTTTTTGTGAGGGCTAATGTTGTACTTTGCTGTTTGTATCAAATACATTCTGCATTTATCCTAGGGAGGGAGAGTGGTTTAATACAGTCTCTAGGCAGGGATTAGGGCTTCATAGTCTGTTGCTAAATGTATAGCTTTGGCAGCTGAATGCTTTTTTTTTTTTTTTAGGGGGGGGTGAAAATATTGACTCTATTATCATCCATATTATTGGGTGCTTTTTGTACATTTTGGTGTTATATAACATTCCCAAAAAGCTTTGAAACATTTTCTAGTCAATTACTCATCCATAGAGTAATACATTCTTTGTGGTAGATTTCGTTGTTGTATAACACTTCAAAAAAAAGTGTTCAAAAAATTTTCTGGATCCATAGAGTATTATGTGTTCTGTGGGTGACAAAGATGGCAGAATGACTCGAGACTACTGAGTGACCGGAGGAATATCTGAGTCAGAGGCAGCTGGTATGAATGTGGAGGTGGCAGGAGCCTGTGTTCTGGAACCGGCCGCTTCCCTGGAACCACTAAAGCCCGAACCCAGGCCGCAATCTTCAACGCTGGAGTTCTTGCGTACTGTGGACGGGAAAGCAAGGATCCAGGAACTGATGAGCAGACATCGGATCCTAGGATGGTCGGAAGAGATGAGGTGAGCCAGGACAAGGGCTGGAGAAATGCTAGCGGGCCCTCTACCCACACCCACAAGGTACCAACAGTTGGCATCAAGGGGAGATTATGTATGACCAGTAGGGGAGATGGGGTCCATAGAAGAGTTTGGGACCAGTCATCACATTTCACTCAACCAGCGGGCAGTGTAGACGGAACACTTGCTTCGAAGGCTGCAAGAGCTGACGCCTAGAACCAGGGTGACGGTCCTCCAAAACGGAGGGACAAGATCGCTGGTATGCGGTGAGTGTGATCCGAGAAGGAAGGGAGAAAGATGAACACTTCTTGAGAAATGAACAGGCCTGGGAGAGGCCCCTAGAAGCCGCTCAAGACATGGTTACCACCCCCAAGAGAACAGCCTGTCCTTGGGATTCGCCACCTCCTATGTGGGAGCAGGCGATGATGCAAGTCACTCGGGGCTGACACACATTTCTATATGTCAGGGGGCATTTATGCACATGTAATCGAAGTACATGTATCAAAGTACTGGCAGTTATAACATGGATGAATGTGACATGCATCTCTATTCTCTTCATACAGGTAACCAGCTCTTTCAGTCTCTGCTCTGAATCAACTCCTGTGTTTCTCCACTCCATTCAATGTCGGCAAGCAGTTAATCCTGAGTGCTATATATGTGTTTTCAACTATGCAAGCTTATATCTGGTAACCAGCTCTTTCAATCTCTGCTCTGAATCAACTCCTGTGTTTCTCCACTCCATTCAATGTCAACAAGCAGTTAATCTTGAATGCTATATATGTGTTTTCAACTATGCAAGCTTATATCTGGTATATAGTTATTTCAACTTACTCTGCTTGTCCCCTTATGTTGTGAGGTCAAGAAACTTTTCAAAGTTCTTTATGATCCATGTAGTGCTGGACATCTGTTTATCTGACCACAATATTTTATTGGGTCCTGCTGTCTCAATTTAGTTTGATTAACGAGAAGAGAGAGCACAAAAAAAAAATCTAAGCATTAGCCTCCTATATATTCAGACATAGCTTGGGGGAGCATTTATGCAGGGGGCATTTATGCACATGTAATCAAAATACTGGCAGTTATAACATGGCAGTTAGACAGGGCAGGAGACAGGTAAGACATTTATATACATCTATTCCCTGTACATTTGGAGTACAACAAATATATACCATATGCATTTGTGTAATTTATATCCTGGCCGCTGCATTCACACACATCCACCGCCCTGGCATTAACTCTCTACACTCCATCCATATCAGCCCCTCGCTCCTTTCCTCTCCTATGTATAGCACTCATGCTCTTTTCACATTGTTAAATTGCACAGATCCAGTCAGTCCCACCATTCAACATAAGAGACGCTCTCACAAATCACTTAACCATCTGCTCACACTTTCTATCCTCCTCCTAGTCGCAGGAGACATTGCTCCCAACCCTGGTCCCCCATGTTATAGAAAGTAAAACCCCCCAACTGCTACACTCAGAAACCCCTCTAATCTTATTAATATTCCCTGCATGCCATCTGTCTCTCTTAATTGTGCACTTTGGAATTCTCGCTCAGTGTGTAACAAACTCTCCTTCACTCATGACTTTTTCCTTTCTAATTCTCTTAACCTCCTGGCTCTTATTGAAACCTGGATCCAGCAGTCAGACACTACCGCTGCTGCTCTTTCATACGGGGGACTACACTTCTCTCATACCCCAAGATCAGACAATAGAGCAGGTGGAGGCGTTGGTCTGCTCCTATCACCAAAATATACCTTTCAGGTTATCCCTCAACTACCCTCACTAGTCTTCCCTTCTTTTGAGGTCCATGCCGTCAGACTCTATACCCCCTTCTCCATGCGAGTGGCGGTGGTGTATCGTCCTCCCGGCCCCTCCCATTAGTTCCTGGATCATTTTGCCACTTGGCTTCCATATTTTCTCTCCTGTGACATCCCTACCCTCATCATGGGAGATTTCAGCATCCCCATTGCTCTTCCCCTCTCCCCATCTGCTACTCACCTTTTATCTCTAACCTCCTCGTTTGGCCTTTCGCAGCTTACTAATTCTCAAACGCATGAAGACGGAAACTCCCTCAACTTGGTCTTCTCTCGGCTTTGTGCAGTGGATGATTTTGCAAACTCCCCTCTCCCACTCTCTGACCACAATCTTCTTTCATTATCTATCAAGAACTGCCAGGCTGCTCAGGTCACCCCCACTGTCCATACTTATAGAAACATACAGGCCATTAACACCCAGAAACTTATGAAGAACTTGCAGTCTTCATTGGCCCCTATCTCCTCCCTCTCATGTCCTGATTCTGCATTGAAGCATTACAATTAAACACTTCAAAGTGCCCTGGATGAATTTGCACCCCCTATAAATATAACACCACAACACAGATGGCGACAACCCTGGCACACCCTGCAAACACGTTTCCTGCAGCGGTGCTCCAGGTGCGCCGAACGTCTGTGGAGAAAATCCAATCTACACGAAGATTTCATCCATTATAATTTTATGCTTAGAACATACAACACTGCCCTTCACCTCTCCAAACAAACCTATTTCAACACCCTCATTACCTCACTATCCAATAACCCGAAACGTCTCTTTGAGACTTTTCATTCTCTACTCAACCCAAGAGTACAGGCCCCAACCACGGAGCTTCGAGCTGACGATCTGGCCAATTACTTCAAAGAAAAAATTGACCAGATTTGACAGGAAATTATCTCCCAATCACCTCATACCATGCACTGTCCTCCCTCCCCCACTGCATCTAGCTCACTCTCTGATTTTGAACCAGTCACTGAAGAAGTAAGCAGGCTCCTTGCATCTTCTCGCCCAACCACTTGCACCAGTGACCCATTTCCGTCACATCTCCTCCAGTCCCTTTCCCCTGCTGTCACCCCTCACCTAACTAAAATATTTAACCTCTCTCTCTCTCTTCTGGTATCTTTCCCTCCTCATTTAAGCATGCCATCATACATCCACTACTTAAAAAAACATCCCTCGACCAAAACTGTGCCGCTAACTATAGACCTGTCTCTAATCTTCCCTTCATCTCTAAACTCCTGGAACGCCTGGTCCACTCCAGTCTTATCCGCTATGTCTTTGATAACTCTCCTCTCGACCCTCTCCAATCCGGTTTCCGCTCTTTAACTCTACTGAAACTGCCCTCACTAAAGTCTCTAATGATCTACTTACAGCTGAATTAAATGGTCATTACTCCATGCTAATTCTCTTGGATCTCTCTGCAGCATTCGACACTGTGGATCATCAGCTCCTCCTCACTATGCTCCGTTCCATTGGCCTCAAGGACACCTTTCTCTCCTGGTTCTCCTATCTCTCTGACCGCTCCTTTACTGTATCTTTTGCTGGCTCCTCCTCCTCTCACCTTCCCCTTACTGTTGGGGTTCCTCAAGGATCGGTTCTAGGCCCCCTCCTCTTCTCCTTGTACACTGCCCCTATTGGTCAAACAAACAGTAGATTTGGTTTCCAGTACCATCTCTATGCTGGTGACACCCAATTATACGCCTCTTCTCCTGAAATCACGCCAGCCTTTCTAGAAAACACCCGCGATTGTCTAAATGCTGTGTCTAACATCATGTCCTCACTATATCTGAAACTGAACCTGTCAAAGACTGAACTTGTGTTTCCTCCCTCTACTAATGTACCTATACCCGACATTGCCATTTCTGTGTGTGGTTCCACTATTACTCCCCAGCAACATGCCCGCTGTCTTGGGGTCATACTTGACTCCGAGCTTTCCTTTGCCCTCCACATTCGATCACTGGCTCGCTCTTGTCATCTGCACCTCAAAAACATTTCTAGAATTCAACCTTTTCTTTTGACTTCGCAAAAACTCTTACTGTTTATCTTATTCATTCTCGTCTCGACTATTGTAACTCTCTTCTAATCGGGCTCCCTCTTACCAAACTCTCCCCTCTCCAACCTGTCTTGAATGCTGCAGCCAGGATCATATTCCTCACCAATCGTTACACCGATGCCTCTACCTTGTGCCAGTCATTACACTGGCTACCCATCCACTCCAGAATTCAGTATAAACTTATTACCCTCACCCACAAAGCCCTCCATGGCTCAGCACCACCCTACATCTCCTCCCTTGTTTCAGTATACCACCCTACCCACGCCCTCCGTTCTGCTGATGACCTGAGGTTAGCATCCTCAATAATCAGAACCTCCCACTCCCGTCTCCAAGACTTTACACGTGCTGCGCCAATTCTTTGGAATGCACTTCCCAGGTCAATACGATTAGTCCCCAATCTCCACAATTTTAAGCGTGCCCTGAAAATTCATTTATTCAGACTGGCCTATCGCCTCAACACATTAACCTATTCTATCCCTGTGTGGCACAGCCAAAAGTTTTACCATAACCAGGTTCCCCGCATCATGTTCCCACATGCTTTATGCATCCATTAGCCCTCTGTGTCTGTACTGATACACACTTAACACTATGGCTGGTCCATACAATCAGGGCAACTGTTACCACCCACCTTTCGTGTCTACCTCTTTCTTCATAGACTGTAAGTTTGCGAGCAGGGCCCTCATTCCTCTTGGTATTTGTTATAATCTATGTGATTATTGTTATGCTGTAATGTCTATTGTCTGTACAATTCCCCTCTGAAATGTAAAGTGCTGCGGAATATGTTGGCGCTATAGAAATAAAATTTATTATTATTCATTATATGTCGGGGGGGCTGAAGCTGGGATACATACTGCCCAGGCACCTGGGAATCTGCCTCCAGGAAGGAGGTGGAGGCAGTCCCCCCAGCCTTCCAAGGAAGGAGAAAAAGCTGACACCTGAAGAGGATTACTGTATTATCCTCCTTATAATTTTTGCCTGGCTTTTCATTTTCTGCAAAGTCTTTAAGTAAAGAAGTGCATCCACTACACTTTTAAAATATTTATTAAAAAAAAAAATTATATTCAATTAGTCATCCATATTGTTTGTTACATTACTTTGGCATGCAAAACTAAAAAAAAAAGCGTTGAAAAAGATTTCTGGATTCAGTTACTCGTCCATACAGTGTTACATGCTTTGTATTAAATTTTGGTGGTATATAACATTCCAAAAAAATGTTAAAATGTTTTATGGATTCAATTAGTCATTCATACAGTTTAACGTACTTAGTGTAAAATTACGGTGAGTTCAAATTTTTAAAAACCGCTTGGCCTGATACAGTTCACAAAATATTTTTGTTCAAAAAATTGACTGTCATATATACTGTAGAACTTTGTGTACAATTTAATTGGTTTTAAATAAAAAAAACAACATTGGCCTGTTACAGGTGTACAAATTAGGTCTCTCAGTACTCTGTCCCCAGCTGCCATTATTTCTCCCAGTGTGGCATCCCCGCCTTCTACCAGCAGGTGTCCAGGAACATCACCCGTGTCCTTACCAACACGGTTACATGGATTGTCAGCTTAACGACCGACACGTAGACAAGCGCTTCTGGCTAGGGACTAGAGATGGGCGGACACCTAGTCGTTTGGGTCCGGCGGATTCGGCCAAACAGTTACAAAAAGTTTGGGGGTTCGGGTACCAGAACAGTACCTGGACCCCATTCACTTGAATGGATGGCCTAAACATCCAGTGTTTGCTGCGTTGTCATGAGCACTCCCGCTGTCTTTTGACAGCGCGGAAACTGTGGCTCTCTGACCGGCAGGGATAATTTCCCCGCTGATCAGAAGCGGTGTTTGCCACGCTGTCAGAGAGAGAACCCGAACAGTAACACGGACTTCCTGGTGAAGTCCATGTTCGGTGTCTGTTCCCAAACAGTAGGTGTTCGGTACAGACGCCGAACTTTAATGTTCTGTTTCGCCTATCTCTACTAGGGGCGCTATATTTCACTGACTCCAGGGGGCCCGTGTGCGGGTCAGGCACGTGTGTCCCTGCAGCATAAGTATCACTGCAGCAAAAGTATTGTGAAGATGCAGTTATTACTACGGCCAATAATTAACATCAAGCTCCTCTTTTCACACAGGTACAATCTCTGCTACTGCTACAATCCCTGTTTGCTGTCATCTAGTGCAACATTTCATTTAATGGTACATAACAGTGCCTACTGAATGTTTGCTAAATTCATTTGTTGCATTGAACTCAATATTTACTGCTGTATAGCCATGTTGGGGCCAGTAGAGATGTTATCAGGTGTAAGGTGTTACTAGCATGTGGATGTAGCCTGGCCCTGTGCCTTTGATTGTCTAACATCCCCTGGTGTGCTAGGCAATAGGTAATTTATTCCAAATCAATTCCCACAATCCCTCTCACCTGATCCTCTACTCAGTCCTATATATTCAGATGCCGCCTAGGGGGGTACGTGTGCGTGTCAGGCACGTGTGTCCCTGCAGCATAAGTATCACTGCAGCAAAAGTATCGTGAAGATGCAGTTATTACTATGGCAGTTAGTCTCGACAGGAGTCAGGACCCCACACTATCTACCTGTCTCTTTTGGGTATGTCTGCTGAGTAAGCCCTTCTTATTACTTGGACTTAGCTTTTCTTAACCTATTTTATTTCTTCACCATGTTTACATATGCCCTCACAGTGTTTACTCCTTTAATCCTCACTCTCCTTCGCTATCCCCAAACCCCAGCACCCTCTAACCAAATAATCATCTCCCCTTCCCTCTTTCCTCCCCACCTGACCTCTGCTGAACTGCTCCTCAACCTCACATCTGTCCGAATGAAACATAAAACAAGCTGCCCACTCTCCTCCCATCTGCTCTCCCTTTCTCTGCTTCTCACTGCTGGCGACATATCTCCCAATCCTGGACCCCCACAGCCAATACCTTCCATTACTTCCCCTTCCTACTGCTCCCTATCTAATAAGAACTACCTGTCAGGAGCCCCGCACTGCACTTGCTCACTGAGCCAGTGCGGGTGTCCTGAGTACAAAGACAGTGCTCAAAGATACCTGTGGTGCAGGGCAGCAGTGGTGACGATGCGTGCTTCAGAGTATCAGGACCTGAAGCACATGACTGCTGGGGGCGTGGCCTAAGCACAGATCTAGGAGCTGCAGGGAAACTCCTAGAAAGGTAACTACAGGACAATGTTACCAAGGGGCATAGACAGAGACAGAAACCAGAAGAAGCCAGGGTCAAAGCACAAGATAGCAATACAGTACCAAAGGGTTAGACAGAATGGATAGTCAGGACGTAGCAATAGGTCAGAAAACCAGAACGGGCAATAGACGGTACAATAGGGACAAACTAACGGAATAACGATAGCCAAGCCAGGAGGTCAGAACCGGAGAAGACAATAGTACCAAAGCGAGAGATGGAGTACAGAGTGAGGGAACAGGCCGGGTCATACACGGGAAGAAAACAAGCAACGCAGAATACACGCACACCAGGGGTCAGACACACCAGAACAACAGTATAGCTGACAGAGAACCCTGGTAAAGAGTGAGTATAAATACCCCTCCCAGATCCAGAAAGAGGCCACGAACACTTAACCCTGTGAGTGCAGGGCAAGAACCCAGTTCAAACTATGACAGTACCCCCCTCTTAACGGGGGGCCACTGGACCCCCAGGCTTGTCTGAGTATCTGGTGTGGAAAGCCCGCACCAGACGATCGGCATGCACCGAATTTGCCGGAACCCATGACCGATCCTCCAGAGAGAACCCCTTCCAGTGTATCATACTGGAGTCTCTAGCGCACCCACCGAGAGTCAACAAGGCGCCCTACTTCATACTCCAGCTGCCCCTCTACCAGCACTGGAGGAGCATTTGATGAGGGATCCTCTCTCACCGTCGCCACAGGCTTTAACAGGGACCTGTGGAAGACAACAGAAATTTTAAAGGAGGTGGGCAGCTGCAGTCGGTAGGCTACTGGGTTAACAACCTCCACAACTTTGTATGGGCCAATAGACTTGGGGCCCAGCTTTATAGATGGTATCTTAGGCTTGATATTGCAGGTAGATAGCCACACCTCCCCTACTGCAAATGAAGGACCTAGCCCCCTCCTCCTGTCAGCAAACCGTTTATAGTTTTCCTGGGCCTTGGAAATATTCCTCTGAACCTCCCTCCAAAGAATTCTAAGACATTGTATCACATCCTCAGCACCAGGACAACCTGAATCCATGCAGGAAAACTCTCCAAAATGTGGGTTAAACCCATAGTTGACCTGAAAGGGAGACTTCCCAGTAGATTGACTCACACGACCGTTGAATGCAAACTCTGCCATGGGCAATACCTCACACCAGTCCTGCCTGGAAGAGGCCAAGCATCTCAGAATCTGCTCCAACGATTGGTTCATGCGCTCCGTCTGTCCATTAGACTCTGGGTGGTAGGCAGAGAAGGACAACGAAATCCCCAGCTTTTTGCAAAAAGCCCTCCAGATCCTGGCTACAAACTGTACCCCTCTGTCTGACACCACATTCATAGGCACTCCATGCAACCTAATTATATGCTGCATAAATAAGCGGGCCAGGGTTTCAGCAGATGGTAACGCGGGGAGAGGTACAAAGTGAGCTTGTTTTGAAAACCTATCCACCACCACCCATATCACCGAGTTGCCCCTGGAAGGAGGAAGATTTGTGATAAAATCCATGGACAAATGTGTCCATGGTCTATCCGGAATTGGCAAAGGCACCAATTCCCCGGCCGGCCGGACCTGAGAACTTTTAGAACGAGCGCACACCCCACATGCAGTCACAAACTTTTTAATATCTGTTACCATAGAGGGCCACCAGAAATCCCTCGCAATTGCCCCCCGGGTAGCTGCAATCCCAGGATGAGCACTCAACACAGAATCGTGAAATTCCTGCATAAGTCCGAGATGGAAACGTTCCGGTACAAACACTTTACCCGGGGGTTTACCACCAGGAGCCCGAGCCTGGGCCTCCAAAATCCTTCTCTGTAACTCAGATAAGATTTCGGCCACCACTACTCCTGGCTGAAGAATGGAGGAGGGAGGTTCTGGAGGGGACACCGAATCAAAGCTTCGGGATAAGGCATCAGCCTTGATGTTTTTAGATCCCGGGCGGAATGTGATGGTAAACTGAAATCGAGAAAAAAAAGCGCCCACCGAGCCTGTCTGGGGGTCAATCTCTTGGCAGACTCGATATAGGCCAAATTTTTGTGATCAGTGATGACTGTAATGGGATGAACAGCCCCCTCCAGGAAATGCCTCCATTCTTCAAAAGCCAACTTTACCGCCAACAACTCTTTATTGCCGACATCGTAATTTCTCTCGGCAGAGGAAAATTTTTTAGAGAAGGCGGCGCAAGGCCTCAGATTAGTAAGGGTAGGAGGGCCCTGAGACAAAACTGCCCCCACCACTACTTCCGAGGCGTCAACCTCTACGACAAAAGGTCTTGACGGGTCGGGTTGTACCAATACAGGGGCTGAAGAAAAGCACTTTTTTAATGTCATGAAAGAATTTTTGGCAGCTCCAGACCAATTTTTTACATCAGCTCCCTTGAGAGTGAGGTCCGTTAGAGGCTTTACCACCTGCGAGAAGCCCTTAATAAATTTCCTATAAAAGTTGGCAAAGCCCAAAAATCGCTGCAACCCTTTGAAGTCATGAGGCTGCACCCACTCCGTAACAGCCTGGACCTTCTTAGGATCCATGCGGAACCCCTCCCCTGACACACTCAACCCCAGAAAGGATACTTCTTGCATGAAAAATGAGCATTTTTCCAACTTGGCATACAAATGATTCTCCCTCAGTCTCATGAGAACCATCCGCAAATGGTGAAAGTGAGATTGACTGTCCACCGAGTACACCAGAATGTCATCCAAATAGAAGACCACAAAATGACCAATTAAATCAGAGAAAATTGCATTAATAAAATTCTGAAAAACAGCAGGAGCGTTGGTGAGACCAAAGGGCATAACCAAGTTTTCGAACAGCCCTTCAGTCGTCAGGAATGCTGTTTTCCATTCGTCCCCTTCCCGGACTCTTATAAGGTTATATGCCCCACGAAAATCCAGTTTAGAGAACCACTTGGCCCCGGTGAGTTGGTTACAAACATCAGGAATTAAGGGGAGAGGGTATGTATTTTTCACCGTAATTTTGTTTAATTCCCGAAAGTCGAGGCACGGCGGCAAATCACCATCTTTTTTCTTAACAAAAAAGAAGCCCGCTGCCACAGGTGAAACAGAAGGCCTAATATGCCCTTAGTGGAGACTCTCGGTAATGTACTTCTTCATGGCTAGACGTTCGGACCCGGACAAATTGAACAGGCGAGCCTTGGGTAACTTGGCTCCAGGGACTAGATTAATGGCACAATCAAAGGGTTTATGTGGTGGTAGCGCCTCAGCCTCACTTTCAGAAAATACGTCTTCAAAATCTTTCAGGTACTCCGGAATACCTTCCAGATCTAAAGACGACACTGACACATATTTTACTGGGGTGACAAGAGTTGTCAAGTTACAACATAGACCGTTAGCCATACAACCCCACTGAATGATCTCCCCTGTGACCCAGTCAATAGTAGGATTGTGATGTTGAAGCCAAGGCATACCCAGTACCAGTCCAGCCGGCAGATTATTTATAACAAAACACCTTAATTTTTCCACGTGAGTGGAACCCACTTTCAGAGAAAAGGTATCAGTCGTGAAACAAACTCCCTCCTGGGTGATAGGAGAAGAATCAATTGCCACGATTTTAACAGGATCTTTTAACCTGACTGTCCATATCTTATGAAAAGTCACAACTTTGGCATCGATCAGATTAATAGAAGAACCACAGTCAACAAAGGCGGTAGTCCCAACTGGAGCGCCTGTAAGTTCCAGTTCCACCTGAAGCAGAATTTTAGTAAGTGAGGAAAAGGGTACCTGGGAGTCTGGGCAACCTCCTCGATTGTTACCCAGACTCAGTCGTTTTCCTGACGGCTTCACTGAAGAAGGGCAAGAAGGACAATTCCTTCTCCAATGTGCAGTGGATCCACAGTAAAAGCACAATTGGTTGTTTCTTCGGTGTCTCCTCTCTTTTTCCTTCAATGACGTGGCACCAACCTCCATGGGCTCAGGACTAGATGCAGAGTCTCTCAGATTGGAGAATAAAGGGGTCTCCTGCAGCATGACCCCTCTTGCCCGCAGCCTACGGTCCATGCAGACAGCCTGGATCATAGCGTCCTCCAAAGAATCTGGTGGAGGATGAAGGGCTAGGGCATCTTTCAAACATTCGGACAGGCCTCCACAGAACAAACCCTGGAGGGCAGCATCATCCCAGGAGACCTCCGCTGCCCAGCGTCTGAACTCAGAGCAGAACCATTCAGCAGAGTTCCTCCCCTGTGTCACACTCATCACCATATCCTCTTCCAGACGCACTCTATCAGGCTCATCATAAATGTGCCCCAGAGCCTCAAAGAACAAATTCACAGGCATACGTTCAGGAGCAGAGGAAGAGAGAGAGAAAGCCAATGCCTGTGGAGCCCCCCGAAGTAGGGAAATGACGACCCCCACCCTCTGGAACATCCCCGGAGGAGCGGGGCCTCAGAGAAAAAAAAGCTTGCATCCTTCTCTGAAAGACCTGAACTCCTTTTTATCCCCTGAGAAAAGGTCTGGCAATTTGACCGGAGATTCGGGGAATGCCAATGACACATCTCTATCCCCAGCACTAGGAGCCCCTGCAGCGACAGCCCCCTGCACAGTATCCACCAACTGTTGCTGGGTCTGGGCCATCGTGCGCTGTTCCTCATTAAGTTTGTGGAACATTTGGGTCAGGTGCTTGACCTGATCAGCCAAAGCTGGTATGGGATCCATGAGGATAACACTTTTTTTTTTTTCTTCAGAGGAAACAAAAACTGAAATGGTCAGCTATAATGTCAGGAGCCCCGTACTGCACTTGCTCACTGAGCCAGTGCGGGTGTCCTGAGTACAAAGACAGTGCTCAAAGATACCTGTGGAGCAGGGCAGCATCGGTGACGATTCGTGCTTCAGAGTATCAGGACCTGAAGCACATGACTGCTGGGGGCATGGTCTAAGCTCAACAGATCTAGGAGCTGCAGGGAAACTCCTAGAAAGGTAACTACAGGACAATGTTACCAAGGGGCATAGACAGAGACAGAAACCAGATGAAGCCAGGGTCAAAGCACAAGATAGCAATACAGTACCAAAGGGTTAGACAGAATGGATAGTCAGGACGTAGCAGTAGGTCAGAAAACCAGAACGGGCAATAGACTGTACAATAGGGACAAACTGTAACAGAGTAACGATAGCCAAGCCAAGAGGTCAGAACCGGAGAAGACAATAGTACCAAAGCGAAAGACGGAGTACAGAGTGAGGGAACAGGCCGGGTCATACACGGGAAGAAAACAAGCAACGCAGAATACACGCACACCAGGGGTCAGACACACCAGAACAACAGTATAGCTGACAGAGAACCCTGGTAAAGAGTGAGTATAAATACTCCTCCCAGATCCAGAAAGAGGTCACGAACACTTAACCCTGTGAGTGCAGGGCAAGAACCCTGTTCAAACCATGACACTACTGCGATCTTTCCAACTTAAAACCTGTGCCATTGACACCCAACCACCTGCTCCCTCTCTCGGGAGCACTTTGGAATGCCCGCTCCATCTGCAATAAGCTCCATGTGATTCATGACCTCTTTCTCACAATCTTGCCTTTCTCGGCCTCACAGAAACATGGCTGACACCCTCTGACACCGCCTCCCCTGCTGCGCTATGTTACGGCGGCCTCCACTTTACCCACACTCCTCGCCCTGGCAACAGACACAGTGGAGGAGTGGGTCTTCTTTCTTTCAACTGCACCTTCAATCCAATCCCACCTCTTCCCTCCCTAATCCTCTCCTCTTTTGAAGTCCACTCTGTCCGCATCTACTCTCCCTCCAACGTCCAAGTGGCCGTCATATACCAACCTCCAGGCCTGACCACTGCTTTCATTGACTAATTCTCTACCTGGCTTCTTCATTTTCTTTCAACTGACACCCCCACTATCATCATGGGTGACTTCAGCATCCCCACTGATACCCTTCAGTCAGCAGCCTCCAAACTCCTGTCCCTTACTTCATCCTTTGGACTTATTCAGTGGTCCTCCTCAGCCACCCACACAGACGGACACACATTAGACCTGGTCTTCACCCGTCTCTGCCCTCTTTCTAACTTCACCACCTCCCCTCTCCCTCTATCTGACCACCATCTACTCACTTTATCATCCCTGTCCTCCTCACCTGGCACCCATGTCCAGCAACACGCGCACCCCCGCAGAAACCTTGCACACCTAGACACCCACGCGCTCTCTGACTCTATTCTACCACTGGCATCCATATCCTCACTCCATGACACAGACGGTGCCACTGCTTTCTACAATGCCACTCTCGCATCAGCTATTGACGCGGTTGCCCCTCTCGTTCATGGCAGAATACAACATATCAACAGACAACCCTGGCACAATAACACTACTAAAAAGCTCCGGCAAGTTTCCAGGATTGCAGAGCGGAGCAGGAAGAAAACAAATTCACAAGATGACTTCACCACATTCAAACAGGCAACACTCGATTTCAAATCTGCCCTCACCTCTTCTAAACAGGCCTACTTCACAACCCTTGTATCTTCCCTATCTTACAACCCTAAACAGTTATTCAAAACTTTTAACTCCCTCCTCCGCCCACCACTGCCTCCTCCAACCTCCCTCATCTCTGCCGAGGACTTTGCCACACACTTCAAAAACAAGATTGACCAAACAAGGCAAGTCTTCATCACTCAACCACCACAACCCCTTTGTATGCCAGACCAATGCCCAAACCCCATAACCTCACTCTCCAATATCACTGAAGGTGAGCTTAATTGTCTCTTCTCCAAATTGCACCTCACAACCTGTGCACTTGACCCCATCCCATCCCACCTCCTCTCCAACCTCACCACCACACTTATCCCATCCCTAACCCACCTCTTCAATCTATCACTAACGTCCGGTACCTTCCCTTTTGCTTTCAAACATGCCACAATCACGCCTATCCTTAAAAAGCCAACCCTCGACCCAACCGCTATGTCCAGCTATCGCCCAATATCGTTGCTCCCATTCGCTTCCAAACTCCTGTAACAGCACGTCCACGCTGAACTTTCCTCCCACCTGTCATATAACTTGCTCTTTGACAATCTACAATCTGGTTTCCGCCCCCATCACTCTGTGAAGGGTTAAAACTAAAATCAGAGCTGAAGTTTCATTTTCTCCATTCTCTGAAGGTTTCGTTTTTCCATTTTTGTTGCTGTAAGATAAATTTTTGTAATTGGGATGAAAAGTTCAGGCTGTCATGAAACCAGACTGTTCCTCATCAGGTGAAAGATAAGGGACCCGAGGGTATATTACTCTGAAGAATATGCCATTATACTACTTTCTATGCTATTTGGATACGGACATATATGTAGCTTCCGGTTTTCTTGCAATATTATTGGCTTATAAAGTGAAATGATGCTATTGGTAGTTGAGAACTTTGCATAATTAAGCAAAAGATTATAAAAGAAGTGACTAAAATAAATGGGCTTAGCGATCTCTTTGGGTCGTCCCGTACAGAGACCCCTGTCTCCGTTTGGTCATCTGAGTTGCTAGCAACACTCTGTGGAATGATTCGGAAATCACTGGATCAACCGTGAAGGGTTAATTTAACCCTCTCCCTATCAGCTGGCTGCCCAACGTGGGGCCCCCGAATAGGGACGCCTCTGCCCCGGAGGACAACAAGACAAAGAACCCTCGGACCGGACACAGGTGCTGGAAAATTGGGACTGATCATCCCCCACGACAACCACGATAAGTTGGCAGTTATACTGTTCAGACTGACGGTTGGTGTGGTTTTCCTGTGTCTTGCTGCAAAGAGGATCTGAGGTTTGTCCTTGATGGTGGGGTGATTCATGGTTGGAATCATATAGAGGTGCAGTCCCGTTGGGGGCCCAGTTCTCGAACCGTACCTCATAAGGGATGGACACCCTGGATTGACCAGTGATTGTGGCTCTCTTTATAGTCAAAATATTCTGAAATCCTGATCACTGTTAGTATCGGGCATGGTGAGGTGATCAAAGATTGGGTAGGATACGTAACTCAGGAATATATATATATAAAACCAGAGGTGTCCGGAGGGATAGTCTGAGACGCCCTCCTCCTTTCACTGAGTACCGCGCTGAATTTTGGGCTTCCCAGAGGGGGTTGACCCTGTGGAACAGAGACTGATATGGCCACCAGTACTGTGCACAACTGAAGTAAGCATATTTAGCTTTAAAGGAGAGAATTATGTTTCTGTGGAAGAAGAAGAAAAGTTTGGAATTGTGTGAAGGATCGGATACTGTTAGTCTTATGATTCAAAGACGAGGAAAGAAATCTCAGGAATGCAGGAAAAATATTTTCGATTCTGGGATTTCCTAAGGGCGGGAGGCTACAGCCTACGCTATGGGACGAAGGAGTTAAAAAGAATAAAGGGAGGTTGACTGATGATGGATTACTTAAAGGTGCTGAGGAATTCCGTGGCTTGGCACATGAATTGTATAATGAAGGTTATGTGGAAATTGAAGAGCAAGTGAATTCTGATTGTTTTTATTGCTATGTGGAAAAAGGAAAATTGTCTACCACTGTAATAAAGACTGGAAGTTTTGTGGTACAGGAAAGAATTGAGGAAGTGGTTAAAGAAGAAACTGAGATCGAGACTAATGTGTCAGGCAGACAAATAGTTAAGAATGATTTGAAACAAGAAGTTTCCCTGCTAGATGATAAGGTCCCTCCCCAGGAAATCAGGCCTCTCCTCCCGACTGTAAGCTCTGTGCCCCTTAACCCTAAGGCACCAATATATCCTGGACTACCAAAACTCAGTGCGTCCCCACCCTATGATCCTGCCGGGTGGGTCTATGCTGTATGCGGAGTTACTAATCCTCAGTGGAGAGAGGTCTGTTACAATTGTGGTACGAGGAGACCGGGAGTAGCGGCCCCCACCTTTCCTTTGTTAAACGCTGATGGTACCTATTATCATCCGCCACCAGCCTCAGTCCCTGTTATGTCTAATATTGCTAGTGGTTATGAATATCCACCCCCTCCTACTTTAGTCACTCGGTCTGAGACAGGATACTCAGAGGAGATAGCAGATTTACAGGAAATGTAGAAATGTATTCCAATATTATTCCTGGACCCCACTGTTATGATGTGATTTTTAGGATAGGGACAGGGGATATCACGAAGCAGCATGTTGGGGCCATAGTAAATGCCACCAACAATCAACTCCGCCATGCTGGAGGACTGGCCGCAAAACTTTTACAGAAAGGCGGACCCATGATACAGGAAGAATGATTCGTATATACAAATGTATGGCCAGGTAGAAACAGGACAGGTCGCAGCAACCAGAGCAGGACAGCTGCCGTGTCAATATGTAATACATGCAGTGGGACCACGATATGATCCTATCAATATTCCTAGATCCCAACAATTGCTTACTGAGGCTGTCCAGAATGAAATCCTGCATGCCTCCTCTGTTCCCCCTGGTACGATGCTCAGCGTACAGTGGCTATACCTTTAATCTCTGCCGGTATTTTTCAATACCCCAGGATGGATGCTGCCATGGTCATAGGATCAGCAATAGAGCGGTGTATACAGGAAAACCCCATAAAATTGGAAGAGGTCCGATTTGTTCTCGACAGCCGCCTAACGGCCCATCAGGCAATAAAATCTCTAAATGTAACAGAGCCTCCTGCCCTGCTCCCACAGCAGATGCCTCTTGTGCCCGTACTACCGCTACCTCCTCCCCCCAAGTTGTCAGTAATATCTGAATTTCAAGAAGATAATGTGGAAACCACTCCTGACAGGTCAAAGTATACTCCCTTCACCCCATCCCAAATAGGCACTCTTTGCAATCAATTACCCGATCCAGAGACTTCCCCCATGGCTTTGTACAGGCAAATGGCAGCAAATCGAGAGATTTATTCCACTCCCCGAAGAGATCTATTACACATACTTCGAGTAAAAGCTGGGGAGGGGTATTTTCCAATTATTGAGGGTGGCATAATGTATAATGTGAACTTGGATGGGGGAACCTATGAGAGTAGTGTTGATTTCTGCATTGCTTTAAAGGTTTGAGCACAAGATAGACTAGCAGACCAGGCTACCTCTCTCACAGATGTCACACAGGACAAGGGGGAGACTGCTGAGAAGTTCTATGGGTGTCTTATGGTAGTATTTAGAGATCTGTGATTCTCACTGTATAATAAAGCCCATACACTCTTTTTGTGGCAGCTTTGATGTCCTGCCTTAAACCCGAATTGCAAGAGGCAATAATGTCAGTAAGACCTGACGTCGAGAATTCCACTCCGGATGATGCATTGAAAGTAATAAAAAGTTTTCAGAAGAATTTATCCCGTTCTGCAGCAGCAGGGAAACAGAAAAATAAACCAACAGCAGCAGCTATGACAGCTCCTGCTCTAACAGCAGCCCCCACCATTGCGCCCAGCGTGGCTGCGAGTACACAGCCAGTCCATTATCAGTGGAGCACACAGCAAACTCTGGCCCCCCCTCAGACTTTAGCTCCATATCAGCAGGAAAAAAAAGCAAGCTAGCAGCCAGCAGCTGCTCCAGTAATCCCAGCCCCTCCCTGCCAATTCTTGTCTTCAATGCTGGCGCTGTGCCCGACTCGGACACTTTCAGAGAGATTGTCAAACCCCTGTTGTTTTAATCGGAGTAGATGGCAGACCCAATAAACATACTCTTACAAAACTTATCCATGTGAGACCCTTCCCCGAGGTTACTGCTCAGTTTGTAATCTCTCCCACATGTCCAGTAAATTTACCGGGGGCAGATTTATTATCACAGTTCCGTTCCGGAATACAATTTCAAAGTGATGGTCAGATGGTTCTTACATTACATAATCCCTATGTAGATGAAGACAGTAGGAAATCTGTATTTTGCATGCCTTTCCCACAGTTATGCAACAAGGGGCCCAAAACAGTCCCAACCAGTTTGCAAAAAATATGAGCGAGTGTCTTGTCATTGCTGCCACTGTTAGCCTCCTCAAGCATCTGGCAGCACTGAACTGTCGGGTTTCGGCCTCGAGACTTCAGTTCTGCCTTGGTTAAGTGATATTCTTGGGTCACTGTCTCCTTCAGGGTGCCAGACACCTCGCAGAAGAAAAAATAGCTGTCAGCTCCCTTCCTATCCCAAAAGATGAAACTGAACTCCAGCGTTTTCTTGGACTATGCACTTATTGTTGTCAGTGGATACCGGATGCATCCCGCATAATGCAACCCCTTTACAATGCTTTGAAAGACGGTATAATGAATTATAAGGAAAGATGGCAGTGATGAGGATTACCTCCAATATGATTGCTCCCAATTTCTGATAGAAGAAACAACTACTCCATCAAATGCCAGTGAGAATCTACTTCCAAATCCTGATCTGGTGTTATACATGGATGGTTCAAGATATGCTGATGAGTTTGGTAGATTCCACATGGGATATGCTGTTACCACAGAGGACACTGTAGTGCACGCAGCTGCACTCCCGCCATCACAGTCAGCACAAGAAGCAGAACTCCAGGCTCTGTCTACTGCATGTACTTTGGCCAAGAACAGACGGGCTAATATATACATGGACTCATGGTATGCATTTGGTATTGCTCACGATTTTGGGGCTCTATGGGCCAATCGAGGGTTTATTACTACTGCCGGAACCCCAGTGAAAAATGCTGAAGCTGTTAAAACCCTCATGGACTCAATCGAATTACCTACTCAGGTGGCTATTATCAAAGTTAAGGCGCACGGTCCTAGGAACAGTCCAAAGACTGTTGGCAACGCATTTGCAGATATGCAAGCAAAAACCGCCACTCTCTTACCCGTTGAACCAACCATACCAACTATGGTGACCACATGCTCTCAGCGTAAACAGTTACAAGAAGCATTGACCCTACAAGAACCTGATGATCTACAACAGACTGAAGTTTTCTGTCGGACCCCGCGAGACCGCTTAATGACGATACAGAGAATGTCTCCAAAGGAAGAAGTGAAGCAATGGAAGACTGATGGGGCACGAATGGATAATGGTCTCTGGAAAAAGGACCAACTCGTGTGTCTCCCTAAGCGGACGTACCCTGCTATTGCCACATGGGCACATGGACTGTATTGTAAGGGTTCCAATGGATTGTGATGAATAAGAAAATGCTCACACAAGAATTGAATTTACTAAATTGATTTACTATATAAAGTGATAAGATCAAATAATAAACAATCTAAAACTATAAATACATATGCATTAATCAGAACCAGGCATTATTCATACATTACATTATTCAGATAGTCTCATCTCGTGTCTTCGTGACCTCTCTGGTCTGTCACATCTCTTTCTCTGTGTCTCTCTCCCTCTCTGCTAATCAGTACCCTCCTTTTATATGTAAAAACTTCTCTAAAGCCTTTGATGTCCCAAAGTAAATGTGAGACTTAAACAGTATCTATCCTTGGATGCCAGTAAGACGACCCCCTGAGGCCAAATAGATGAGAGTTCACCAGTTGACAATCCATGGGCAAAGTTAACACACCCAATCTAATTATGGCAACGAAGGTCCTTTGTTGGTAGATAAGTGTAAGCCAGTTATTTGTTCTGCTTGGACAATTTGACCATCTGGTTGAAACAAGTTTCAATGACCTTCTAGGAAGGTTCAAAGAGCTGAATATAGTATAACTGATTGAAACTATATCAATAGTTGGTATTAATTAATTGGAGTGTTGAAACCATTAAAAATAACTCATAGTATACATTCCACCCCTTGTTTTCAATCACTTTAATTAATTAACCTGTCACTAAACTATACCATTTATCATTATTTTCATTGCTCATATATATATATATATATATATATATATATATACAGTGCCTACAAGTAGTATTCAACCCCCTGCAGATTTAGCAGGTTTACACATTCGGAATTAACTTGGCATTGTGACATTTGGACTGTAGATCAGTCTGGAAGTGTGAAATGCACTGCAGCAAAAAAGAATGTTATTTCTTTGTTTAATTTTTTTTTAAATTGTGAAAAGTGTATTCAGAGGGTCATTTATTATTCAACCCCTCAAACCACCAGAATTCTGTTTGGTTCCCCTAAAGTATTAAGAAGTATTTCAGGCACAAAGAACAATGAGCTTTACATGTTTGGATTAATTATCTCTTTTTCCAGCCTTTTATGACTATTTAAGACCCTCCCCAAACTTGTGAACAGCACTCATACATGGTCAACATGGGAAAGACAAAGGAGCATTCCAAGGCCATCAGAGACAAGATCGTGGAGGGTCACAAGGCTGGCAAGGGGTACAAAACCCTTTCCAAGGAGTTGGGCCTACCTGTCTCCACTGTTGGGAGCATCATCCGGAAGTGGAAGGCTTATGGAACTACTGTTAGCCTTCCACGGCCTGGACAGCCTTTGAAAGTTTCCTCCCGTGCTGAGGCCAGGCTTGTCCGAAGAGTCAAGGCTAACCCAAGGACAACAAGGAAGGAGCTCCGGGAAGATCTCATGGCAGTGGGGACATTGGTTTCAGTCAATACCATAAGTAACGTACTCCACCGCAATGGTCTCCGTTCCAGACTAGCCCGTAAGGTACCTTTACTTTCAAAGCGTCATGTCAAGGCTCGTCTACAGTTTGCTCATGATCACTTGGAGGACTCTGAGACAGACTGGTTCAAGGTTCTCTGGTCTGATGAGACCAAGATCGAGATCTTTGGTGCCAACCACACACGTGACGTTTGGAGACTGGATGGCACTGCATACGACCCCAAGAATACCATCCCTACAGTCAAGCATGGTGGTGGCAGCATCATGCTGTGGGGCTGTTTTTCAGCCAAGGGGCCTGGCCATCTGGTCCGCATCCATGGGAAGATGGATAGCACGGCCTACCTGGAGATTTTGGCCAAGAACCTCCGCTCCTCCATCAAGGATCTTAAGATGGGTCATCATTTCATCTTCCAACAAGACAACGACCCAAAGCACACAGCCAAGAAAACCAAGGCCTGGTTCAAGAGGCAAAAAATCAAGGTGTTGGAGTGGCCTAGTCAGTCTCCTGACCTTAACCCAATTGAAAACTTGTGGAAGGAGCTCAAGATTAAAGTCCACATGAGACACCCAAAGAACCTAGATAACTTGGAGAAGATCTGCATGGAGGAGTGGGCCAAGATAACTCCAGAGACCTGTGCCGGCCTGATGAGGTCTTATAAAAGACGATTATTAGCTGTAATTGCAAACAAGGGTTATTCCACAAAATATTAAACCTAGGGGTTGAATAATAATTGACCCACACTTGTATGTTTAAAATTTATTAAAATTTAACAGAGCAACATAACTTTTTGGTTTGTAAGATTTATGCATCTGTTAATAAATCCTGCTCTTGTGTGAAGTTTGAAGGCTCTAACTTATTTGCATCTTATCAAACCTGCTAAATCTGCAGGGGGTTGAATACTACTTGTAGGCACTGTATATATATACATATATATATTTATTTGCTACCAATAGAAAACCGCTTTGGTAAAAAATAACATCCTGGGCTTAAAACGGAAAAAATCAAAACAAAAACAACATTGGACCAACAGGTACTGAAATATCAAATGTCTGTAGAAATCTTCTTTCTTCGGATCTTCTTGACCGCAATTTTTAAATGGGTCTCTGTTGCAGGGAAAGCATGGGGATTATTATGCCCTCATCACTTTGGGGTGACTTCACTACTTTCCCTGGTTAGCAAAAGAGCAGACTCTAAAGAGGAATCTGTCCCTGCCCTTCATGACATTAACCCCTCGTTTCTCCAAAGCAATGGGTGAGGGAAATGCAGGTGTCCATGGCTGAGCATAAGAGTACCTTTCATCCTCTATTGCTGCAGCTGTTCAGGGCCTCACTTTATATGCCATTTGCATCAGCTGGCAGTCATGAGGATTCACCCTGGTTGACGGTTCAGCATCATCTGGGCTCAGTCTCAGCGCTCAATTGGACATCTTCAGTCTACACACAAGACACAGCCTGCTCTGAGGGAAAGTGAAGTTCACAATCATACTTGAAAGTTCCAAAGTCTTGGCAGAGCTAACTCAGTCCAAAGCAACAGTCCAAAATAACTCAGTCCTGGTGGCTTGTTTTCCACCCCTTGATCAAATGAATCAAACAAAATTACCGTAGGTTTGTTGGTCCAAATTGTGCCCAGAATGACCTTTGAAATTTTCTACTGTAGCAAATATTTCTACTCTAGATAATAATACTACATAAAATATATATCATATGTGTATGGACTTATACACTGATCAAACACATCAAATTCATGTCAATCACATTTGCATAAGAACGATGATCATAATTACCAGTACAATTATGTTCATGGAGATCACAAAATAATGTTAGTACTAATCAGAATCAGTACAATTACATTAAGGAAAACCGAACCCAAACCAATTTGCTATTAACCCAATTCTAGCAAATTATTTTTTACATCATAATATACACATTACATATACACACACTCTGGCTTCACCTAATGCACTCATTCAGTAAGCAGGAGAGATTCTCATTTATATATAGACAAACACACACTTTGGGTGCCCACTAGAGTTGAGCGATACCGTCCGATACTTCAAAGTATCGGATCGGAATGGATCGGCCGATCTTAAAAAAAAGTATCGGTATCGCCGATTCCGATACCGGAAGTCCCATTCAAGTCTATGGGACTTCCGGTATCGGAATAAGAAAAATCCTGTTTTTCCCTTGTACAGCCTCTCTGGGGTCTGTACGGGCCTTTCGGGGGGCTGTGCCGGCCTGCCAGGGGGTCTGTGCAGGCTCCGGTGGTCTGTGCCGGCCTGCCGGGGGGCTGTGCCGGCCTGCCAGGGGGGCTGTGCAGGCTCCGGTGGGCTGTGCCGGCCTGCCGGGGGGCTGTGCCGGCCTGCCGGGGGGCTGTGCAGGCTCCGGGGGGCTGTGCCGGCCTGCCGGGGGGCTGTGCAGGCTTCGGGGGTCTGTGCAGGCATCGTCCGATGGGACTACAAGTCCCATCGGGCGATGCCTGCTACCATGACAGTGATTGACACATTAGCCAATGATGGGACAGTAGTAGTCCCATCATCCGGCTAATGTGTTGAATGTAAAAAAAAAAAAAAAAAAATTACATGCTACATACATACAACATGCATACTACATACATGCTACATTCATACTACATACTACATACATGCTACATTCATACTACATATATACTACATGCAACATACATACTACATACATACTACATGCATGCAACATGCATACTACATATATACTACATGCATGCAACATGCATACTACATATATACTACATGCTACATACATACTACATATATGCTACATACATACTACATATATACTACATGCATGCTACATACATACTACATACATACTACATATATGCTACATACATACTACATGCTACATACATACTACATATATACTACATGCATGCTACATACATACTACATGCTACATACATACTACATATATACTACATACATACCACATACATACTACATACATACTACATACATACTACATGCTACATAAATACTACATATATACTACATGCATGCTACATACATACTACATATATACTACATACATACTACATACATACTACATGCATGCTACATACATACTACATGCTACATACATACTACATATATACTACATGCATGCTACATACATACTACATGCTACATACATACTACATATATACTACATACATACTACATACATACTACATGCATGCTACATACATACTACATGCTACATACATACTACATGCATGCTACATACTACATGCTACATACATACTACATATATACTACATGCATGCTACATACATACTGCATGCTACATGCATGCTACATACATACTACATACATACTACATGCTACATACATACCACATATATACTACATACATACTACATACAATACATTCATACAATACATACATAGACATACAGTACATATAACATAGAGTAACATACTTACCAATACTTGTCACATTGTTCCCCGAAGCCATTGTCTTTTACGGAATAAATATTAACATAACAAACCACAAAAATACTCACCCACGATCCGAAGCAGTCCACGAGTGTGTCCCACGACGATCTTGGGTAGAGAACTGCAGCATCAGCTGTTGCTGCCGTTCTCTACGGGCTGCAGGAATCCAATGACGGAAGGTAGGTATCCTTCCGCACTGTATTCCTCCGCCACTTAAAAAAAAAAAAGTCCCTAGTCTCACTTTATGCCATTGCTGTGTGGGAAATTCCCACGCAGCAATGGCATAAAGTGAGACTAGGGACTTTTTTTTTTTTAAGTGGCGGAGGAATACAGTGCGGAAGGATACCTACCTTCCGTCATTGGATTCCTGCAGCCCGTAGAGAACGGCGGCATCAGCTGATGCTGCAGTTCTCTACCCAAGATCGTCGTGGGACACACTCGTGGACTGCTTCGGATCGTGGGTGAGTATTTTTGTGGTTTGTTATGTTAATATTTATTCCGTAAAAGACAATGGCTTCGGGGAACAATGTGACAAGTATTGGTAAGTATGTTACTCTATGTTATATGTACTGTATGTCTATGTATGTATTGTATGAATGTATTGTATGTAGTATGTATGTAGTATATATGTGGTATGTATGTAGCATGTAGTATGTATGTAGTATGTATGTAGCATGCATGTAGCATGCAGTATGTATGTAGCATGCATGTAGTATATATGTAGTATGTATGTAGCATGTAGTATGTATGTAGCATGCATGTAGTATATATGTAGTATGTATGTAGCATGTAGTATGTATGTAGCATGCATGTAGTATGTATGTAGTATGTATGTAGTATATATGTAGTATGTATGTAGCATGTAGTATGTATGTAGCATGCATGTAGTATATATGTAGTATGTATGTAGCATGTAGTATGTATGTAGCATGCATGTAGTATGTATGTAGTATGTATGTAGTATATATGTAGTATGTATGTAGCATGTAGTATGTATGTAGCATGCATGTAGTATATATGTAGTATGTATGTAGCATGTAGTATGTATGTAGCATGCATGTAGTATGTATGTAGTATGTATGTAGTATATATGTAGTATGTATGTAGTATGTATGTAGCATGCATGTAGTATAAATGTAGTATGTATGTAGCATGTAGTATGTATGTAGCATGCATGTAGTATGTATGTAGTATGTATGTAGCATGTAGTATGTATGTAGCATGCATGTAGTATATATGTAGTATGTATGTAGTATGTATGTAGTATGTATGTAGTATATATGTGTTATGTATGTAGTATGTATGTAGTATATATGTGGTATGTATGTAGTATGTATGTAGTATGTATGTAGTATGTATGTAGCATGTAGTATGTATGTAGCATGCATGTAGTATGTATGTAGTATTTTTTTTTTTTTTTTTTAACATTTAACACATTAGCCGGATGATGGGACTACTACTGTCCCATCATTGGCTAATGTGTCAATCACTGTCATGGTAGCAGGCATCGCCAGATGGGACTTGTAGTCCCATCGGACGATGCTTGCACAGACCCCCGGACATCAGCACAGCCCCCCGGCAGGCCGGCACAGCCCCCCGGCAGGCCGGTACAGACCCCCACAGGGTGCACAGACCACCGGCAGGCCGGCACAGCCCCCCGGCAGGCCGGTACAGACCCCGGGCAGTCCACACAGCCCCCCGGCAGGCCGGCACAGCCCCCCGGCAGGCCGGCAGAGACCCCCGGAAGGCCCGAAATGACGGCGCATCATGATGCGCACACACCGCGCATCATGATGACGTCAGGCTGTCAATCAACTTTGAACTTCCGATTCCGATGCCGACTTCCGATATTGAAAAAATATCGGAAGTCGGTATCGGAATTCCGATACAGCAAGTATCGGCCGATACCCGATACTTGCGGTATCGGAATGCTCAACACTAGTGCCCACACATTTGCATTGCATGACTCAGGTGTAGGTGAACAAAGCTATATCAAGACATTAACAAACTAGCATTCATTGAAATCATTTAACATATATATTCTTTAAAACCCAATTTGCACGGGAGCTCCCAAAAAAATAAAAAATGTTAAAACTCAAAAATAAGTCATAAAATATAATCTTATATTAGATGGACTCCTTTTTCACTACTGCAGGAATGAACTATTTACTGTGCACTGTATTTACATGTTAATTAAATGGCCAAGGTTTCTTTTTTCACTCCTGCAAACAAACAAAAGGTTAATTACACCCCCACCCCCAATCCAACATGTAGTAGACTGAAAAGAGGAAAAACAATTCCTTTAAAAACCAAGAATGCTAAACACAGTACAATTAAAATTCAGAAAATGAGCTCATAAAAAATAAAAATATACCAAATAAAAAGTAAAAATAAAAATACCACGTGGATTTTTCTTTGGCTGTGAACCAATTTTAATCAAGGGATATCCATGACAAATACACAAAGCACATACAGTGACAAAGACAAACACTTAGTACAAATAAGTCATCTATTTATCTTTTCAACCCCCCAGTATATTATCAGTCATCTAACTTTAGGTCAGTCTTAAATTCATTGTGTGTACTGTCACTCCCTCTTTGCCTTGTAAGTTTCTCTCACAATGGCTCCCACATACAGAATCATCTTATATCTGCTGTGGTCTTTTGCCTTTTAAAACATCAAGGTCTATTACAAACCCTTAGGTGAGGAATGCACATTTATGCATCACCAAGACCAAACCCAAATCATCATATATCAGCCAGCGCATACGTCACAGTATGCTCACAGGAGTATTTCTCTAAGAAACTCTAGAATGAAAACAAACATCATTAGACATCAAAAAATGGCAAAACTGTTCAAACAATAATTTTCAGGGATGTTCCACAACTTTTATAATTAGTCCATACGGGAATCTTGGCAGGGGGTGTAGTATGCCATGGTATTGGAAGAGTGCAAGGGGCGGTTACAGTGGGGGCTTTGCATGCCTCCATCAGGTGTCCCACCTCTATCTTTCCAACCCCCTATCTCATTTGTCGCCACCCTCTTGGGTCTGGCAAGTTGCAATTTACCTTTTCTCCTCAGATCTTGCCATCTCCTCAACAGGTCACTTGTAGAGATCCCATCTATCTCCTGGAATGGAACTCCAGTAGCTATCAGGTCACAAAACAACTCCTTCCTGCTATTTCTAATTTGAGTATCCTCCTCTTTTCTCCTTTCTTGATCTACTCTCTTTACTATACTATTTTTTGATACTTTTGCTCTCTCTAGAGCAGATAGCTGGGAGATTAGATTGCATGCTGTGTAGACATTAGTGGAGTTTCCCATAAGTGCACTGAACATAGTGAATAATGGGGCTTTGTAAGCAGCTGGGGCACCTTCTATGAACTTATTCTTCATCAATACTGTCAATATTGCAGCATCTGGTCCCTTCCAATCCTCAACAACAGCAAAGTGATCATTCAGATCTGGCACAGGATTGCTAGTTATACCTCCTATGCATGAGATTTCTCTCAATCTCTGAACTCCATCTGCAAGAGTCTCCCATCGTGTCTGTGGTATTATTTCCATGGGAGAGTCATACACTTGTGCCACAGAATCCCTCACCAAATGCAACAAAGAGAAATTCTCTGCAGTGTCCCTTGCACGCCTCATTTTTAGATGTACCATAGGATCAGTACAAATACTACAAAGTCCTATTGCCTCAAGATGGTTCAAAATTATAGTATCGGCTCCCTGATCCCATAATCTGAGAATCCATGCTAACAAAGGTTCTCCTGCTTGCTGCCTGTACCTGCTAGCTAATTCTGTTAATTCTCCAGCTGTATAATTCCTAGTTACTTCGGTCATTGAAGCTTCTGCTCCTGTAGCTGCGTTTCCTGCATCCATCCTATCTCCACTACGTTGTGTGACTTCTCTCCTAGTTTTAGTAGTCACAATTGGTCTGGCTTGCTTTTCTTCCCCATTTGTCTCGCTGTCAGAGCCTTCCCATTCTAGCAAATCTGACCATTTCTCATATGCAATCATGGTTCTAATCTGTGCAGTACAAATATCTGACACTGGCCGCTGTCTCCTCCTGCGCCTATTCTTATTCACATTTTTCATTACATAAGCTTCAAAATTCCTTTGCATATTGTCATGCTGTTTCATTTGGTCTCTCAAGGCTGATTGCAAGCTAATCCTTTGCTCTATAGCTATATGCAGCTCTAAACGCAAAAGATCTATCTCCTCCTGTAAGCTTTAAGACACTTGCACAAAAATCCATCCAACGGCTGCTGCAGCTTTCTGCTCTTTTGCATCATACTTTGAGAGATCAAATTTTGCAGCCACTTCCTGTGGATTTGATAACTGCTGTCCCTCCATATACTTGTTACATTCCTGTGCCATTGGGGTCCACTTTCCTGGTAACACCCATTCTGTCAAAGATCTGACGCTACTCTCAACTGCTTTCCTACTCTTAACAAACTTATTCAATTTTGCAAACATTTTTATTCAAAACAATCCCGCTTCTGACACCAATTTGTATTGTAAGGGTTCCAATGGATTGTGATGAATAAGAAAATGCTCACACAAGAATTGAATTTACTAAATTGATTTACTATATAAAGTGATAAGATCAAATAATAAACAATATAAAACTATAAATACATATGCATTAATCAGAAACAGGCATTATTCATACATTACATTATTCAGATAGTCTCATCTCCGTGTCCTCGTGTCCTCTCTGGTCTGTCACATCTCTTTCTCTGTGTCTCTCTCCCTCTCTGCTAATCAGTACCCTCCTTTTATATGTAAAAACTTCTCTAAAGCCTTTGATGTCCCAAAGTAAATGTGAGACTTAGGCCTCTTTCACACTTCAGTTTTTTACAATCAGTCACAATCCGCCAGGTTTTGAAAAAAACGGATCCTCAATTTTCTTTTGAGGATCCGTTTTTTTTCCCCATTGACTTCCATTAATGGCGGATTGTGACGGATTGCTGTCCGTTGCATCCGTTTTTTTTGAGGATCCGTCAAAAGTTGCTGTCCGTCACCATCCTCAAAGATTTCAAAACGGAGCTTGCAACGTTTTTTTCTCTGGCGGATCCTCCAGACACTGATCTAACCCGAAATTCTTTCTGGGTGCCAGACAAAAAAAAAAATCTCTCTCTCTCTCTCTCTCTCTCTCTCCCCGGCCAGCGATTCCTTTAAATTTCCTCATTTTCAGGATCCGTCTGAAAACGGATCCTGTGCCATCCGTTCACATCAGTTGACAACGGATCCGCTTGTCTGACTTTTTGGCGGATTTGAACTGATGCAAAAAACTGAAGTGTGAAAGAGGCCTTAAACAGTATCTATCCTTGGATGCCAGTAAGACGACCTCTGAGGCCAAATAGATGAGATTTCACCAGTTGACAATCCATGGGCAAAGTTAACACACCCAATCTAATTATGGCAACGAAGGTCCTTTGTTGGTAGATAAGTGTAAGCCAGTTATTTGTTCTGCTTGGACAATTTGACCATCTGGTTGAAACAAGTTTCAATGACCTTCTAGGAAGGTTCAAAGAGCTGAATATAGTATAACTGATTGAAACTATATCAATAGTTGGTATTAATTAATTGGAGTGTTGAAACCATTAAAAATAACTCATAGTATACATGGACCTACACATCGAGGAAAAAAATCAGGCCCTCGCACTGGTGCAAAAATTCTACTGGGCCCCGGGAATTTCCACAGTTTTGACAGCGCTCAACCGTGCCTGTAATATCTGTCAGACTTGTAATCCCGGTCAACTTCAACGTGTACCCCCGAAGCATCTTGCTAAGCCCGACTATCCTTTCCAAAGGCTCCAGGTGGACCATATCACGTTGCCTAAGTCTGGAAGGTATGAATACTGTTTGGTTGTTGTTGACATGTTCTCCAGTTGGCCGGAAGCATTCCCTGTTACCAACATGACCACAAAAACCACAGCGAAGAAACTGGTGATGGAAGTCATATGCAAATATGGGGTTCCAGAAGTTGTTGAAAGTGATCAAGGTCCGGCCTTTTCTTCTCATGTGTACCAAGAAGTTCTGACAATGCATGGATCCACTGTAGCCCTCCATACTCCATACCACCCACAATCCAGTGGGAAAGATGAGAGGTTGAACGTCACATTGAGGGGACAATTGACCAAAATGATGCAGGAGACTACGGCTCCATGGCCAGAGCTCTTACCCATTGTACTATACCACATTCGTACTACCCCTATTGCAAAACATGGCCTGTCCCCATATGAGATATCGTTTGGCACTAGGCCACCAGTTGCAAATTTCCAGCCTCAGCAGTTATCAGAAGAAACAAACCGTGCTGTTCAATATGTTATTCAGCTTAGTAAAAATCTTGCTAACACCCATGCTCTAGTTTCTTCTTCTCTTCCAGATTCAGCAGAAACCGATACCTGTCATAACCTGAAGCCTAGTGATTTTGTAGTCGTGAAAAGGCATGTCAGAAAGTACAGACTAGAACCCTTTTATGACGGTCTCTATCAAGTTCTCCTCATCACCCAACAAGTCAATAGCAAATAAAGGGGGCATAATGTTTTGGTTTTTCGCATTTTCCATATTATTATTGGTAGAAGTTAGAAGTTAAAGTTGGAAGATATTCAAAGACTCAGAGATCAATACCATAATGACAATGATTGTAATAAGGACAGTTGGTGGTCAGACACCTTCTCCTTTCTCAATCCAGCCAATTGGTTTAAGGGAATTGGGGGCTGGATAGCTGGGATCTTACAAAACTCGTTACACATTGCTGCCTGTATCCTTGTTGTATATGTGATACTAAAACTTTTTTTTGGTGTATTTCTGTATGTATTAGGAAATTCTGCACTAAGACAGCTAATGATGATACCAAAGGTGTCGTTGCCCCTGCTCTTCTCTGCACCGTTCTCAAAAGGCTACTTGTTGAAAATGTTGAAGCCAAGCACATGGCTACCTACAAAAGATCTACACCACCGTCATCAAAAAATTGTTATTCTTGAATTGCAGTATACAGGGGAGATGGGTGCTCCGCGACAGCCATGACTGGTAACAGGGCATCAGTCATGTGAAGACCAGTACCCCTCAAGCTGTTAGCTTGGGATAGCACCTCTGATGCTGCATATGTGTTAAAAATTTATCTAGGGGGGATTGTGAAGGGTTAAAACTAAAATCAGAGCTGAAGTTTCATTTTCTCCATTCTCTGAAGGTTTCATTTCTCCATTTTTGTTGCTGTAAGATAATTTTTTGTAATTGGGATGAAAAGTTCAGGCTGTCATGAAACCAGACTGTTCCTCATCAGGTGCAAGATAAGGGACCCGGGGGTATATTACTCTGAAGAATATGCCATTATACTACTTTCTATGCTATTTGGATACGGACATATATGTAGCTTCTGGTTTTCTTGCAATATTATTGGCTTATAAAGTGAAATGATGCTATTGGTAGTTGAGAACTTTGCATAATTAAGCAAAAGATTATAAAAGAAGTGACTAAGGCTGGTTTCACATTAGCGCATTTTCAGCGCGCGCACGGCCGGGGGTAGCTCCGCCCCCGAGCCGGCTCTCTGCCCGGCGTGCCCGCCCCTTGCTTGTAGCGCCGCCTACTAGCGGACAGCGGCGCCTGCGATCGGCGCACCCTATCTTTAGCATAGGGTGCGCAGATCGTGCGCAGGCCGTGCGCTAGTTGCGCTTTGACCTGTGCTGCGCACTTTTGACGGTGCGCCGTGCGCGCCAAAATCAAACTTCGGATTTTGGCGCGCACGGCGCACCGTCAAAAGTGCGCAGCGCAGGTCAAAGCGCAACTAGCGCACGGCCTGCGCACGATCTGCGCACCCTATGCTAAAGATAGGGTGCGCCGATCGCAGGCGCCGCTGTCCGCTAGTAGGCGGCGCTACAAGCAAGGGGCGGGCACGCCGGGCAGAGAGCCGGCTCGGGGGCGGAGCTACCCCCGGCCGTGCGCGCGCTGAAAATGCGCTAATGTGAAACCAGCCTAAAATAAATGGGTTTAGCGATCTCTTTGGATCGTCCCGTACAGAGACCCCCGTCTCCGTTTGGTCATTTGAGTTGCTAGTAACACTCTGTGGAATAATTTGGAAATCACTGGATCAACCGTGAAGGGTTAATTTAAACCTCTCCCTATCAACTCCACTGAGACAGCCCGGACCAAAATTACTAACGACCTACTTACAGCCAAATCAAATGGACAATACTCTATGCTCCTGCTTCTAGACCTGTCCTCTGCATTCGACACAGTTGACCACTGCCTCCTACTACACATCATCTCCTCCTTCGGCATCATAGGCCTTGCCATATCCTGGATCTCCTCATACCTTTCCAACCGCACATTGAGCGTCTCCCACTTCCACACCACCTCCTCATCCCACCCTCTCTCTGTTGGAGTCCCCCAAGGCTCTGTTTTAGGACCCCTACTCTTCTCAATCTATACACTTGGTCTGGGGCAACTCATAAAGTCCCACGGATTCCACTCCCACCTTTATGCTGATGACACTCAGATCTACCTCTCTGGCCCAGACATCACCTCTCTGCTGTCCAGAATCCCAGAGTGTCTATCAGCCATATCCTCCTTCTCCTTTCGCTTCCTCAAGCTCAATGTGGACAAATCTGAACTCATCTTTCCTCCATCTCACAGATCTTCCTTACCCGACCTAGCTATAACAATTAATGACATCACACTTTGCCCAGTACTGGAAGTCCGCTGCCTCGGAGTAACCTTTGATTCTGCCCTGTCCTTCAAACCGCACATACAAGCTCTTTCTACCTCCTGTCGCCTCCAGCTCAAAAATATTTCCAGAATCCGTCCTTTCCTCAAGCCTCAATCTACTAAAATGCTTGTGCATGCCCTCATCATCTCCCGCCTCGACTACTGCAACATCCTTTTCTGTGGTCTCCCTGCTAACACTCTCGCACCTCTCCAGTCCATCCTTAACTCTACCGCCCGACTAATTCATCTCTCTCCTCGCTACTCCTCCGCTTCTCCCCTCTGCAAATCTCTTCACTGGCTCCCATTCCCTCAGGGTATCCAGTTCAAATTACTAATACTGACCTACAAGGTCATCTATAACCTGTCTCCCCCATATGTCTCTGAACTAATCTCCCGATATCTTCCCTCACGTAATCTCCGGTCCTCCCAAGACCTCCTTCTCTCCTCCACACTTATTCGCTCCTCACCCAACCGCCTCCAAGACTTCTCCCGAATAGCCCCTATTCTCTGGAATTCTTTGCCCCAACAAGTCCGACTATCAACCACATTTGGATCCTTCAGATGGAACCTGAAAACCCACCTCTTCAAGAAAGCCTAAAGCCTGCAATGACCCCGCTACCTCCTTCTCTGTTATCACTACCGGTGATATCACCTCAACCAACACCGGAACTGCTGCATCCCACCAACCTACTGTCTCCTTCCCCACCATCCTGTAGCATGTAAGTCCGAAAGGGCAGGGTCCTCTCTCGCCTCTGTATCAGTCTGTCATTGTTAGTTTGTTTACTGTAAGTGACATCTGTAATTTGTATGTAACCCCTTCTCATGCACAGCACCATGGAATCAATGGTGCTATATAAATAAATAATAATAATAATAATAATAATAAATAATAATTGGGTGAACATTGTGAAGGCCAGGGCTAAGTCCCACCCTGGCACGGCACATTTGCTCCCAACTCCGAGGATTGAGGGCCCTACTTCTATCAGGGTTTCCTCCAACTCCTACACCAATTCCTGCTCGTCTTTCATCTCTGACTTGCTATCTCAGAGCAAACATGAGCTGGAAGCTCTTCAGCACTGCCTTAGTGATGCGGCAACAGGCTCTGCTGAAGCCAATTTGTCTCTGAGACAAACCGCACACCAGGGCACAGTTATTGAAAAGAATAGTGGACTAGACAAAATCTGTGGCTCTCGCCACTGATCCTGCCACCAGGCATGCTTGTGTGTGATAATGGCTGTAACTTGGTGGCAGCTGTGAAGCTTGGCAAGCTCACACATATACCATGCTTGGCCCACGTGCCCAACTTGGTAATTCAGGGGTTCTGAAAACCTACCCATATTTAGCAGGACTTTGTGAGTTGCAGAGGCCAGTTGTGGAATACCAGCTCCAAAATGCCTGTCAGTATTCTGGTCAGCTTCCACACATAACTGAAAAGTGGGCATGCATGTCTGACTTTTGTACAGTTCTCAAAGACTTTGAAGACTCCACAAAGATGGTGAGTGGCGATGACGCCATCATCAGTGCAACGATTCCGCTTCTGTGTCTACTTTAACAGTTGCTGATGACAAATATGAAGCTTCACATGCGGTCCAGGTGGAGATGGAGGAAGACCTGAGACAGGGAGATAGTACCCACCCTCATCTCATCTGCTCAACACGTATTTGGTTACAATGAGGACAAGAAGGCTGAAGAGGAGGAACAGTACAGCTGCCTTTCCAGTGACCCTCGCGTTACATTCATCTTGGGCAAAAAAAGAGTACTGGTTGTTCACCCTGCTACACCCACGCTACAAGGTAAACTTTGCATCTCTTTTTCCTGAGGTGGAGATGTCTTCAAAAATGGTGCTATACCAGAAGGCCATTGTGGAAAATATGTTGAAAAAATTCTCATCAGACAACGCTAGCAGCAGGGGGAAAGCTTCCTGCCAGCCAAGGAGAAGAGGCGAGGAAGACATGCACCAGGTACAGCAGAGGCAGGCGTACACTGTCAAAGGCCTGTGCCAATTTCTTGACAACCTCCCAGCGTCCATGCCATGATGACCGGGTATTTTTGACAAGGTGGGAAAAGTTTTTATAGAGGGTCAAGCAATGCCTGGTTGACAAAACCAGCGCACTCACTAATTCCTATGTGACCTTCCCCTATTGGGCCTCAAAGCTGGACACCTAGCATGAGCGGTACCTCTATCCCTTGGAGGTGTTGTGCTGCACCTGCCGCTAGCATCTTGTATGTGAGGGTTTTTAGTGCCACTGGGTGGAGGAGGGGAATGGACATAACAGACAGCTGCTTTTCACCTGTCAACAGAAAGTGTTGGAAGAAAAACAAATTTTGTCAACTTACCTGCAGCGGTTCAACAGAGTAGAACACGGATATGCATCCTGACCAGACATTTGACAGATTTTTTTTTCAAATGCTGTTGCTTGGTGTTCCTCATCTAATGGAATTTTTCCTTTGTATCTCCTCTTCTGATGGATTTTTGCATGAAATCGTGCACTTTTAATTTTTTGGATCTGAATAATTGACAATTTTTATTGGAACTTGATTTCTTTCCTCTTTTCAAGAACAGAAAGTGCTGACAGGCTCACTGACAAAAATGAACAAAGCCTGGATTAGAACTTAATTTTTCACACCACCAGATGACAGCAGCACAGTGATCTTAATTGATTAATTATTATTTAAATTAAGCCTGTCAGCTGTTGCCTTCTAGGGTCTATGGATGACCCTACTTGTAACTTTTTCCTTGGCTTGTACTTTATGCAAACCTTTTATGGGTGTAGAGATACCACAACTACACTTTCTTAATTTTTTTATCAGGCACTTCAATTGCTGCCTTCAAGAGTGTATGCTTGAAATTATTGGCAGGCTTTACACTGTGTTCAGAGCTTTTGAGTGTAGTAGTGACACAACTACACTTTGTTCACAATATTTGAATGATGCACTAGAGTTGGTGCCTTCAAGGGTGTATTGATGACCTTGCTTGTAATTTTTATCAGGATTTGCATAGCATTTATGAGTCTCGGAGTACCACTACATTACAATTTGAACAGAATGTGTATGAGGTCCTCCTTTATGTCTAATAAAGGGTGTATCTGAGTCCCTAATTTTGGCACTTCTTGCTTCCTTCATAAACTATGCTGAAATTTCCAATTTTTTAATACAAAAATTAAATTTTGGTTTACTTAAATTATACATTTTTGTAAATCCTTTTTTAAACTTTGCCTTATACAAGTCATTATACAGGAAAAAATATTTATTTCAATTTATTTTTTCCTGTAATCTCCAATTTCTCACCTATTGTGAATGTTTTATTGTCAGTCCTTAAAGTGGAGTAAAAGTGTGAAATTGTTCTCAGCAGTGATCTTGGGTCAAAGATGCTTAAGGGTGTCTTCCCCATGCTATTCTCCTTCCATTTAGCACTTTTCCCATCCGTTTCAACATTTTCACTGCCCCCTAGACATCCTTGTAGGGTCTGCCGGAAATAATGCTCAGATTTCCCATTGACTCGCACTATACTCACTACTAGAAATAAGCATCCGACCCATAGTTATTTGGTGTAGCCCACAGCTATGATCGGAGGTACTACTGCTCCCATCAGTCTACGCCTGCTGCCGCTCGCTAATAACAGCGAGAGCAGGTGCCGGCTGATGGGAGTATTCATCATCCGGCGCCTGGACTGTAAATAAATAATTTTAAAAAAATGACATGGGTTCTCCTGTATTTACCAAGCAGGGAAAATTCACATCTGGAAGCTGCAACCCTCACCTTTCAGCAAGGCTGGTTACCAAGTCCCCCCATTTTTGACAACCAGCCAAGGTAAAGCAGACAGCTGGGGGCTGGTATTCCCAGGCTGGTAAGGTGCCATGGATATTGCCCCCAGCCTAAAAATAGCAGCCCACAGCCGCCCAGAAAAGGCGCTTCTATTAGCCTCACAGTGCAGTGCTGAGCTCACCGCAGTTCACAATGAGTAATGATTTTACCGCTGATCAGAAGCAGTGTTTGCCGCGCTGTCATGCACATGACAGCGTGGCAAAAACTGGATGTTCGGTCCGGGTTCGGGTCTGGGTACTGTTCTGGCACCTGAACCCTCTGGACCTGAACATCCAGTGATTTGCCCATCTCTACCCATATTCAATGCTATTACTGAGGAAAGGAGGTTGTTGACCAAAATCAATACATGACCCCATCCATCCTCCCTTCAATACGATGCAGAAAAGTACCCCCAAAGTATGTTTCCCTCACCATGCTTCATAGTTGGGATGAGGTTCTTGGAATTGTACTCATCCTTCTTCCTCCAGACACGGTGTGTGAAGTTGATACTAAAAAGTGTTAAAATTTCTATTTTGGTCTCACCTGACCACATGAATTTCTCCTATGCCTCCTATGGGTCATCCAGATGGTCATTGACAAACTTCTAAAAGGCCTAGACATGTGCCATGTGCTGGGTGAGCAGGTGGACCTTATATGCCCTGCAGGATTTTAATCCATGACCGTGTAATGTGTTACTAATGGTAATGTTTAAGACTATGGTCCCAGCTCTCTTCAGGTCATTGACCAAATCCTCCCGTGTAATTTTGGGCTGATTACTGACTCGCGGTGCCTTCAGAAAAATCCTGCGAGTTCACAGCCAATGAAAGTTCAACTCACTGATGTCAGTGCGAGTGCCATGGGAAAAGTTATAACTGCGCTTGTGCTGACGTGAGTGAGTTAAACTGAGTTAATTAGCTGTGAACTCCCAGGACCTTTCTTAAGGCACTGGGAGTGTGTGAAGTTTCTCACGCTCGCGGTGACGTCAATGAGGTGAAAGGAGCTCAATGTCTCTGCTCTATGGCAGGTTTTAGTCGAATAATGCAAAAATGCAGCCTGCCATCTAGATGTAGCAGAGCTAAATACGTCACGGGACAAATCTCAGCGGACAGGTAAGGAATATGGTTGCTTATTTTAATTCTGTTACAAGGGAAATTGGCTTCAGTGGACTGGGTGATGACATGAGTATGGTTTAATTTAAATTCATTAAAGGAGTCTGTGTCATTCTTTCAATTGAAGGACTTTATTCTGGGTGTGTTTTTTATACAATCACTTTGGGGTTAGTATTAGGGGCGTCTTATTGACTCCTCTCCATTGCTAACCTCTGGACTTGATCTCACCTGACAATACAAAGGTGAGATCAACCCCCCCAACTATCACCCTACTTGCCACTGCACCAGGGCAGGTGGGAGGAGCATTGGTAAGTGTCAGATTTGGCGCATCTTATGCATGAACCATTTCTGGGGCAGTTGAGAGCTGATGTTTTTAGTCGGGAAGGGGTCAATATCCATGGCCCCTTCCTAGGATATTAACATCAGCCCATAGCTGTTTACCAAGGCCTTTGCTGCTTATTAAATATAGGGGAACCGTACGTCATTTTTTCATTTATTTTTTTTTGGGGGGGGGTCCTTCATTTTAATAACCAGGTAAGACTAAGGCTGTGTTCACACACAGCGTTTTTTAGCGGGTTTTAACGCGGTTTTGTCTATAAAACCGCTAAAAATAAGCTTCCCATTAATTTCTATACATTTTGCACTTTTTGTGCATATTGATGCGTTTTTTACCGTGAAAAAAATGCATCGCGGTAAAAAACGCAGCATGCTCATTAATTTTGTGGATTTTTCCACGTTTCTGGTTGTTCAATGTGTTTTGAAAACGCTGCGGAAAAAAACGCATCAAAACCGCGCGGAAAACGGGAAGACAAAAATGGTGCAGTTTCTGGGAAGGGAGTCAGGTTTTTGAGCAGAAATTTTTTGCAACGTGTGCACTTAGCCTAAGTATACAGTTGTGAGCTGATATTAATAGCCTGGGAATGTCCGTGGGTATTATCCCCTTCCGAGGCTATAAACATCTTCCCCCAGCTGGCCGCTTTCCCTCTGCTGGTTAATGAAATGTTGGGGGATCCCACGCCAATTTTTCAGAGCATAATTGAATATGTGAAAGACTACATGTACAGTAAGCTACACAAGCACTGTACTAATTATAAATTTGACTGACGTCTGTATATCCATGTATCCTGTGTGTTTATATGTATTCTATCTAATCTATTCTGACAGGTCACATTGTGATTTTAGCGTACGCGGCAGATGAATTGCTGGTGTTTCAAAAGACATGGGGGATCCCATGCTTTTTTTCCCCAAAAGGAATTTATGTATTAAATAAAAACATGTACAGTAAACTATACACAAAGCACTGATTATATATCTCACGCACGTATTTACATCTATCTTTTTGTATCTGTACATCTATCTAATCTCTCTCTCTCTATATATATGTGTGTGTGTGATATATATATATATATTATATATAATGTGAACAACGACAAAGCAAAGTCCAGCAATAACGTGAGCAATCCAGGATGCTGTTAAAAAATTTTTTCTTTTTATTCATAAATCCATTAAAATGCAATGGTCCAATCAGTTCAAAACAGCAATAACGCAGGAAAGTCGTGCAGATAGGACTACGCGGTTCAGCGGTAGAACCCGCCTTCTTCACGGTCCAGAATTCAGATTTTAATGGATTTATGAATAAAAAGAAAAAAATTTTTAACAGCATCCTGGATTGCTCACGTTATTGCTGGACTTTGCTTTGTTGTTGTTCACATTTGTATGGATGGACTCCTACATCCAGATCCAGGCACAACGGAGTTAACCAGGTCAGCTGAGGTTCCAGGTGGTTCACAGGAGTGAGCTGGTCTACATTGTTGGATTTACATATTATATATAATATATATATTACTGTATATATAATCTTGAAGAATATTTGCTTAGAAAATGATGTGCAAATGACAGAGAATTGCTTTATGTAGAAGCTCTTGTTAAAATCGCATTGCAGTCCGATCACATTCGCGTGTAAATCGGATGCTAGGTGTTAAAAAAGGATTGTACTTGTATGAAAAACGCATGACACTTGCATGACACTCATCCCACTTTTCAGGATCGAAATCAAAACTTTTTTCATGGTGATGGGTATTAGTCTAACTATAAAACTAACAGGTCTATGAGAGCCAGAATTCTTGCTGGTTGGTAGATGTTCAAATACTTATTTCATGCAATTTAATTATGTAGGAATCACACAATGTAATTTTCTTTTTTTTTAATTAAGATTCTGTCTCTCACAGTTGAAGTGTACCTGTAATAAAAACTACAGGTCTCTCCATTCTTTGTAGATGGGAAAACGTGCAAAATCGGCGGCATATCAAATACTTATTTTCGCATTTGTGTATGTGTATATTGGATACTCAAACATAGGGTATTATCCATGTTTTTTTCTGCAATGTGAGGCTCCATTGTGTATATATTGTTTTTTTCTATTTGTCTCCACATTAGACTTTATATTACCCACACATGATTTATTGCTGTTAGGGTATTGTGCGCCTCCTTTTTGGGCATTTTTCAGTTGTTTTTTTCAACCTTTTATGTATAATTAATAAACAAGTTATTTTAATATTATTTTCTGGATCTCTTCATTTTTTCGGTAGTGCTATTAAATATATACACTCACTGGCCACTTTATTAGGTACACCTGTCCAACTGTGTGTTAAGACTTAATTTCTAATCAGCCAATCACATGGCGGCAACTCAGTGCATTTAGGCATGTAGACATGGTCAAGACAATCTCCTGCAGTTCAAACCGAGCATCAGTATGGGGAAGAAAGGTGATTTGAGTGCCTTTGAACGTGGCATGATTGTTGGTGCCAGAAGGGCTGGTCTGAGTATTTCAGAAACTGCTGATCTACTGGGATTTTCACGCACAACCATCTCTAGGGTTTACAGAGAATGGTCCGAAAAAGAAAAAAAATCCAGTGAGCGGCAGTTCTGTGGCCGGAAATGCCTTGTTGATGCCAGAGGTCAGAGGAGAATGGGCATACTGGTTCGAGCTGATAGAAAGGCAACAGTGACTCAAATTGCCACCCGTTACAGCCAAGGTAGGCAGAAGAGCATCTCTGAACGCACAGTGCGTCGAACTTTGAGGCAGATGGGCTACAGCAGCAGAAGACCACACTGGGTACCACTCCTCTCAGCTAAGAACAGGCATCTGATGGCTACTTTCAGCAGGATAATGCGCCATGTCATAAAGCTCGAATCATCTCAGATTGGTTTCTTGAACATGACAATGAGTTCACTGTACTCAAATGGCCTCCTCAGTCACCAGATCTCAATCCAATAGAGCATCTTTGGGATGTGGTGGAACGGGAGATTCGCATCAGGGATGTGCAGCCGACAAATCTGCGCCAACTGTGATGCCATCATGTCAATATGGTCCAAAATCTCTGAGGAATGCTTCCAGCACCTTGTTGAATCTCTGCCACGAAGAATTGAGGCAGTTCTGAAGGCAAAAGGGGGTCCAACCCGTTACTAGCATGGTGTACCTAATAAAGTGGCCAGTGAGTGTATACTGTATATATATATATATATATATATATATATATATCGGCTTTATAAAAATGATCGCATGGCTTTTAATGCTTTTTGTGGTTACTGCTCAGGTTTAACACTTTTATATTGACTGGGCGGAGCTTCGTGACGTGACTGTGATGGAGCGCAACCAACAGAATAGCCTATTTGTAATTTTTTTTATATTACAAAAAGACGTAATAGATATGCAAATTTTAACATAGTAACATAGTTAGCAAGGCCGAAAAAAGACATTTGTCCATCCAGTTCATCCTATATTCCGTCAGAATAAATCCCCAGATCTACATCCTTCTAAAGAACCTAATAACTGTAAGATACAATATTGTTACGCTCCAGGAAGACATCCAGTTCTCTCTTGAACCCCTCGACTGAGTTCACCATCGCCACCTACTCAGGCAGGAAATTCCAGATTCTCACTGCCCTAACAGTAAAGAATCCTCTTCTATGTGTCACGGTCCTGTTAAGGTCGGCGTGCAGCCACCGCTGAGCAAGGACTCACCCACACTGTAGAGGGGCCCGGGGTCAGACAGGGCCAGATAGTTCAAGGAAACAGGACCTGGAGAAGCTAAAGTCAGTGAGCAGTGAAGTATCTACAATCATGTGACCACAAGGGGGCGGGGCTTAGCGTCCTGCTATCAGAGATAGGCAGAACACTAATACAGGAATTCTCAAAGTCAGACAAACCGGGTCATACACAGAGATAACAGTAAAGTACCAGGGATGAGCCAGAACGGATAGTCGGGGACAGGCAGTGGTCAAAGCCAAACAGACATAGAAGGTACCAAGCAGAATCCAACAAGCAGTATCCAGAGAACAGACCGAGTTATACACAGAGTATCAGATAAACAAGAACACAGCACAAACACACTCAGGGGTCACCACACTATGCCAAGGGCGAAAGTATAACTGACGGGGATGGGAGCGTCCTGAGGCTATAAGAAGCTATCCCAGAACCAGGGAGAGGCCACAATCATAAGCCCCAGGTGTGCAGGTAAGCCTGCACTGGGATCACAATCTTTAACCCCAGAAATGCCAGTCATCAGCACTGGTTCCAGACATTAACCCCACGTATGCGAGTCAAAACCGCACTGAGATCATGACACTATGTTGATGGAAAAACCTTTTCTCCTCCAGATGCAGAGAATGCCCCCTTGTGACCGTCACCTTCCTTGGTATAAACAGATCCTCGGAGAGATATTTGTATTGTCCCCTTATATAGTTATACATGGTTATTAGATCGCCCCTCAGTCATCTTTTTTCTAGACTAAATAATCCTAATTTTGCTAATCTCTCTGGATATTGTAGTTCCCCCATCCCCTTTATTAATTTTGTTGCCCTCCTTTGTACCCGCTCTAGTTCCATTATATCCTTCCTGAACACTGGTGCCCAAAACTGTACACAGTACTCCATGTGCGGGCTAACCAAGGATTTGTACAGAGGCAGTATAATGCTCTCATCATATGTATCCAGACCTCTTTTAAAGCACACCATGATCCTGTTTGCCTTGGCAGCTGCTACCTGGCACTGGTTGCTTCAGGTAAGTTTGTCATTAACTAGGATCCCCAAGTCCTTTTCCATGTCAGATTTACCCAGTGGTTTCCCGTTCAGTGTGTAATGGTGATATTGACGATAATAATTTTATTTCTATAGCGCCAACATAATCCACAACACTTTACATTATAGAGGTGACTTGGACAGACAATAGACATTACAGCATAACAATAAACAGATCAAAACAGATATCAAGAATGAGGACCCTGCTCGCATACTTACAATCTATGAGGAAAAAGGGGAGACACGAAAGGTAGATAGTAACATTTGCTTCACTGTTCGGACCAGCCATAGTGTATGAATCGGGTGTTCCTGTTGCTGCATGAACCAGTTAACAGCCTAAGTATATAACAGTACAGAAACAGAGGGCTATTAAATGCATAAAGCATGTGAGAACATGATGCGAGGAACCTGAATATGGTAAAAAAAAATTGAATGGGCCACACAGGGATAAATAGGTTATGAGTTGAGGCGGTAGGCCAGTCTGAACAAATGCGTTTTTAGGGCACGCTTAAAACTGTGGGAATTGGGGATTAATCATATCAACCTGGGTAGTGAATTTCAAAGAATTGGCGCAGCATGTGAAAAGTCTTGGAGATGGGAGTGGGAGGGTTCTGATTATTGAGGATGTTAACCTCAGGTCATTAGCAGAATGGAGGGCACGGGTAGGGTGGTAGGCTGAGACAAGGGAGATGTAGGGTGTTACTGAGCCATGGAGAGCTTTGTTGGTGAGGGTAATAAGTTTGTACTGGATTCTGGAGTGGATGGGTAACCAGTGCAATGACTGTCGCAAGGTAGAGGCATCGGTATAACGATTGGTGAGGAATATGATCCTGGCTGCAGCATTCAAGACAGATTGGAGAGGGGAGATTTTGGTAAGAGGGAGGCCAATTAGTAGATTCCTTCTTCCCATGTGTATAACCTTACATTTATCATTGTTAAACCGCATCTGCCACCTTTCGGCCCAAGTTTCCAACTTATCCAGATCCATCTGTAGCAGAATACTATCTTCTCTTGTATTGACTGCTTTATATAGTTTTGTATCATCTGCAAATATCAATATTTTACTGTGTAAACATTCTACCAGATCGTTAATAAATATGTTGAAGAGAATAGGTCCCAACTAGAGATGAGCAACTTTGCCTTTTTTAGGGTCAAGTTGGGTTTCATGAAACCCGACTTTCTCAAAAGTCGAGTCGAACGAAATCGGCCGACTATCGTGAAAAGTCGAAGGTCCGACTGAAACACGAAACCCAATGCAAGTCAATGGTGAAGCAAAGTCGGCAGGGAGTGGAGGACAGTGAACACACCTACATGCCGGACCGCTTTTTTAAAGTGCGAGAAATCTCTCTCGACGCTGCACATGTCATCTCGTTGCCCACAGTGTACGTCCTTGCTCATTGGCTGAAAACAAAAGTCACGAGAAGCATTCTGTGAAATCCGACTTTGGCGCTCGGGTCGCCGACCGCATGGCCAACCGTACGCTATGGTCGGGTTTCGCTCGGCGAAACCCGACTTTGGCGAAAGTCGGCGACATTTGAATCTGACCGACCTGTTTCGCTCAACTCTAGTCCCAACACCAACCCATGCGGTACCCCACTGGTCACAGCAACCCAGTTAGAGAATATACCATTTATAACCACCCTCTGCTTTCTATAACTAAGCCAGTTACTTACTTATTTACATACATTTTCCCCCAGACCCAGCATTCTCATTTTGTGTACCAACCTCTTGTGTGGCACGGTATGAAACGCTTTGGAAAAATCAAGATGTACCACGTCCAATGACTCACCTTGGTCCAGTCTATAGCTTACCTCTTCATAAAAACTGATTAGATTGGTTTGACAGGAGTGATTCCTCATAAACCCATGCTGATATGGAGTTAAACAGTTATTCTCATTGAGACAATCCAGAATAACATCCCTCAGAAACCCTTCAAATATTTTACCAACAATAGAGGTTAGACTTATTGGCCTATAATTTCCAGGTTCATGTTTAGAGCCCTTTTTGAATATTGGTACCAAATTTGCTATGCGCTAGTCCTGTGAAACAGACCCCATCGCTATAGAGTCCCTAAATCTAAGAAATAATGGTTAGTCAATTACATTACTTAGTTCTCTTCGTACTCGTGGGTGTATGCCATCCGGACCTGGACATTTATCTATTTTAATCTTATTTAGCCGGTTTTGCACCTCTTCTTAGGTTAGATTGGTGACCCTTAATATAGGGTTTTTTTGTCTCTCAGCATTTCACCTAGCATTTTATTTTCCGCCGTGAATACCGTGGAGAAGAAGGTGTTTAATATATTAGCTTTTCCCTCACCATCTACAGCCATTCTTTCCTCACAATTTTTTAAGGGGCCTACACTTTCACTTTTTATTCTTTTACTATAGATATAGTTGAAGAACAGTTTGAGATTAGTTTTACTCTCCTTAGCAATGTGCTTCTCTGTTTCCTTTTTGGCAGCTTTAATTAGTTTTTTAGATAAAGTATTTTTCTCCCTATAGTTTTTTAGAGCTTCAACAGTGCCATCCTGCTTTAGTAGTTTAAATGCTTTCGTTTTGCTGTTAATTGCCCCTCTTACTTCTTTGTTTAGCCACATTCTGTTTTTCCTATTTCTTGTACTTTTATTCCCACAAGGTATAAACTGCTTACAGTGCCTATTAAGGATGTTCTTAAACAAAAATTCAAAACATTTTTAATTGCAAAAAAATGCATAAAATGCCACAGCTTTCTCCATCTAACCCTTCATTATGAGTGTCATGCAAAATGCCAGTCTTAGGCTGGTTTCACACTAGCGTTTTTTAATGCTGCGCTTCATGCGCGTTCATGCGCGTGCGTCCTGCGCCCCTTTCTTTAACATGGGGGCGCATGGTCTAGCGTATGCACGCGTTCATATGCGTTTTCATGCGCATGCGTTTTTTTGTAGTGGGCGCCTAGGCGTGCCGAACGCAACCTGTTGCATTTTTGGTCCATCCGACCTGTCTCAAAAAAACACATGCGTACGCATGCGCACGGAATGCACAAAAAAGTCACATTACAGTCTATGGGAACACAGGCGTTAACATGGCTAGAAACTGGTTAAAACGCATGCGCCTAAAAAAGCAAACGCATACAAAACGCATGATGCGTTTTTTGCATGCGATTCTATTGCGCACGAAATGCGCTAAAAAACGCTAGTGTGAAACTAGCCTTAAACGGCTGTACTCTTGTGTAACTGTCTCTCTAGAAATTTTGAAACTGACTGCAGCAACTTCATTCTGTCTCACTACAGACATGACTGGATCAGAGTTGCTGCACTGTGGTTCATAATTTCTGTGCACACAATACTGTCTATAAGGACATCCTCTGTATAGCAACTCCATTCTAGCTGTCTCAGAACAGAGATGACTAGATCAGAGTTGCTGCACTGAGGTTCATGATTTCTGTGCACACAGCACTGTCTATAAGGATGTCCCCACTGCAGCATAGCTCCCAACAGTCCTGGATTTGCGTTTTTTTCAGGCTCCACATAGAAGCCTAGAGAGGAAAAAAAGCACCAAAACTGCAGTGTCTTTAGATGCACCGAGGGCAGAGATTTCATGAAATCACATCGGATCAAATCTGAAGACTATGCGGTCATCATAAATATCTTTATATAGCGCTAACATATTCCGCAGCGCTTTACAGTTTGCACACATTATCATCACTGTCCTCGATGGGGCTCACAATATAAATTCCCTATCAGTATGTCTTTGGAATGTGGGAGGAAACCCACGCAAACACAGGGAGAACATACAAACTCTCCTTGCAGATGTTGTCTTTGGTGGGATTCAAACCCAGGACTCCAGCGCTGCAAGGCTGCAGTGATAGCCACTCAGCCACCGTGCTGTAAATCTGCAGATATGGATCTCTGATGGACAAGTCTTGCAACTCGCCAATTCTCTTGGCAGAGGTGATGGCCACCAAGAAAGCCATCTTAAAAGAAAGTGGTGTGATATTCACATCACTCATAGGTTCATAGGGATGTTTGTATAATGCATTAAGCACTAAATTAAGATCCCATGGTGAAACCTATTTCCTCAGGAAGGGTTTCTGCCTCTGAACTGCCCTAGAAATCTAGCTATCCAGAGATGGAGGTGGGGGGGAAGTCAAAGAAGACACTTAAGGTTGAAATTTGAACCCTCAGAGTACTAGGCCTTAACTGTTTGTTGAGTCCTGCCTGCAAAAAATCTAGAATTCTAGGAATATTTGGAAAATAAACATTCCCCGAGGACTCCCACATTCTAAGCAGAATCTCTTCCAGATCCTATTGTATATGGCTAATGTAAGCAGCTTCCTGCTTGCATTTATAATGGATATTAGCTCATCAGAAAGCTGTCTGGATCTTAGGACCTGGCTTTCAGGATTCACACAGAAAGGTGAAATTTGTCCACATTCTGATGAAGAGCTGGACCCTGGTGAAGGAGATCTTCACTTAGAGGAAGCATGATAGGCTTCCTCCATGGCCATGTTGCTCAATGGAGAAAATCAGCTCCTTTTTGCTTGGTCCTCCTGAACCTTTCTCAGGTGTAGGATAGATCTTCGCTCCAATCCTGAGATAGAGCGTTGATCCCTTTAGGGTTGTCTAGGGGATTCAAGGAGTAAAACCTTTTAGCTGGACCCTGTAATAATGGATGCCTTAATCCCCCCTGATGGCGTAGAAAGGATACTGCTGTTACGCTGTCCAAAAGAACCATTTACATGACTGTTTTTGACAAGAAGTCAGCTCCGTTGTAGTGCTTTCTTCATGCTCGTTTGAAGATCTGGATCGAACTTCTGGAGGCCAGGTCGCTTGAAGAAACATTCCTTCCAAAGGACCACCCCATCCTAACTGACTCGCGTCAGTGGTAACCACCATGCAAGGAGAGGAGATCCATAGGATCCCTACCAGAAGGTTCTGGGGAACAGTCCACCAGACCAGGGATCTTTTTACCGCCAAGGAAAGAGGCATCTTGTTGGTCAAAATTAGCTGCCGTCTGTCCCAGGCTTATAAAATAACCTTTTGGAGTTCTCTTGAATGGAATTGACTCCATCAAACACAGAGGATGCAGGCTGTCATTAACCCCAGGATTGTCATCGCCCCTCTGATGGAACGATTTTTTGAAAACAGACTAATCCTGTCTTTTACTGATCTTTGTTTCTCTGCTGGGAAAAAATTAGCTTCTTAGATGAAAGTCTAAGAGAAGCCCTAGGAAATTTTTCGTGGTCCCTCGCTCTAGGTCCGATTTTTCCCAATTTGTTACCCAACTTAGCTTCTGAAGTTTAGAGCTCTGCAGATATTTTAGCAGTTCCTCTCTTGAGCTGGCTATTATCAGGAAATCGTCCAAGTAGGGATTATGATGATACCCATTTTCCTTAGATAAGCAATGATTTCCACTACCAGCTTTGTGAATACACTGGGGGCCAAGGTTTGGCTGAGGGGATGACATTGAAACTGAAAGTGATGAATCTGATCCTAAGATTTTATTGTGAATCTTAGAAATTTCTGACGGCAAGGATGAATGGGGATGTGATAATACACATTTTTTAAATCCAACATACACATCACTGCATCTCTATCAGGGGAATGGTTGACTTGATTGACTCCATCTTGCATCTTTTGTATCTTACCCAACAATTTATTTCCAATATTATTTATTGATTTTTAAGACATTTTTTAACAAACAAAAGGAGAGCCGGGAACAGGATAAGGGAAAATAAGGGGAAAAAAAGGGGTTATCTTACCCAACAATTTAGAGGTTTTAAATTTATTATTGTACATGACTCGCTTTTTGATGGAGAAAAGGCTTAAATAATGACCCTGGAATCTTTCTCCTTGGTGACTATTGCACCGATTTTCTATAGGTCCTGTACATCTGACCACATGGAAGAGGGAGTGGCAGTGGACTGGGAATCCATTAGGACAAACCTTTTGGGTGGAAACTGGATAACTTCTATCTTACACCTGGAAGATATAGTTTTTAGAACCCACTGGTCCTGGAAAATTTCCCTCCTGCCTTCTAAGTACAGGTAGCCATCTTCCCACAATATGGTGTCATTGTCTTTCCAGACCTGACCCAAAGAGGGAACACCTACCCCTGCCTCCTTTTGGGGGTATCTCCATCTGCTGCCATATTTCCCTTTATAGCCCAGTCTCTGGAAGTGGTGGGACCTATGAAAGGGTTGATATCTCTTGACCCTATCCTTGGGAAACCCTTTCTTTGTGTCTGAAACCTAAAGGGGATAGAACACAGCTTGTTTTTGGACTGGGTATCCCCAGAGATTTTCAACCAAATTACCCATCAGGCAGCATTTGAGAGGCAATAATCCTAGCAGCAAATCTGACTGATTCCGCAGATGCATCTGCCATGAATTCTGTAGCTAATTTGAGTAATTGAAGGGATCTGAAATTCCTTCAGTGCTCTTCCAGATGGTCAATCCACGGATGCATGGATCTGGCAATCGATGTTGCTGCTAATAATAATTCTTATTATAGCCGCTACTCTTTTCCAGGTCCTTTTTAGAAGGCCCTCTGCCTTCCTATCCATGGGCTCCTTCAGACTCGAAAAATCTTCAATTGGAATTGACATCTTCTTAGCTACTGGGACATCTACCTTTGAAATCTCTTCCCAGGTTTTGTCTTCTGGCTCAAAGGGCAGAGTCTAAAGTCATGGGGTATTACCAGTCTTTTTTCCGCATTCTCCGATTCTTCCCTAATCATGATGTGGATGTGGTTGTTTACTAAAAAGACTCTGTCAACCGAGACCTTAGGCCCCCAAACATCACAACATGGACACAATGAGACTTCTGGGCTTCTACCAGCATGATATTCCTAACCGCTTGCAGAAGCTCATCTGTATTTTCCGATGAGAAGTATTTCTTACCTTCGTCTGGAGAATCTGAGTCTATTTCTGCCTCCTCCCCCTGATACAATCCAAAGGAGATTAATTCTTCCTTTGAACTTAACTCAATCTCCCTCCTTGGTCTTTTAGTTCATGAGGACCAAGACCATGAGATGAATGTGGGAAAAGGAGACCGGAGAAAGATGCCTGTACCTTTTCTCTAATCATGGATCTCATGCTGTTGGAAAAGATTATTGCTCCTCCCTGATGATCTTGGAAGTACAGTTTTAACATAACTGTTTCAGCCATGTTTCAATTAATTTGATGCTGCTCTAGATGGCACACTTCCTAAGCTTCCCTGATGCGCTCCTGCCATCCTATTTAGGTGCTGACACCAAAGCGGTGGAGGCTCTACTGTCCTAAAACATATATAATAATCTTTATTTTTATATAGCGCTAACATATTCTGCAGCGCTTTACAGTTTGCACACATTTTCATCACTGTCCCCGATGGGGCTCACAATCTAAACCTACGCAAATACGGGGAGTACAAACTCCTTGCAGATGTTGTCCTTGGTGGGATTCGAACCCAGGACTCCAGCGCTGCAGCGCTAACCACTGAGCCACAGTGAAACACTATCTGTTCAGAAGGAAAGCTTCAACTTAAAGGACAAGCTTGCAAATGCTTTATCTCTGATTATTAATTCCCCAAACTCATGTGCACCAGGGGCTGTTCTGATGGGACATCTGCTTTTCCAGATTTTTCCATCATTGCCCACTCCTCAGCCAACAGGCGTTTGACAGTTTAGACAATGGTAACACAAATGCATGCTGAGATCAACACCAGAAGCGCTCTGCCCCGTGCCTTCTGATATCGCTGGATGTGCACCTCTAAACCTGACTGTATCTTGAGCATGCCGGAGCCGGCCACCAGAAGGAAGGGGCTTGCAAACCAGGAGCAGCACCCAACTGATTATGGCTGAGGAACCCCCTTTAGGGGGTGTCAGCTGTAGACAACTTGACAGAGGAAAGAAAGAGCTCGGCCCCGAGTCCCCTATTCCACACAAAGTTACACTCTTCCTCTTGCTGTTCCTATCCTCAAAGGGACAGGAAAAACACTGAAGTGAGGGAGTCGCTTTTTAACCTCTCATATGTTTCCTGTCCCTGAAAGGATAAGAAGGACGATCTCATTGGCACTGTCAGGATTTAGGTCCTGGAAAAATGTTTTGTCCTATATGACTCCTACAACTAATCGGGCTGTATGGGCCACAGAAAGCCGGGATACATTGAGACACTGCTGGGACCTAATATACTGGTTGCGTAAGCGATAATCATGCTTTTATTTAAAATCTGCTAAGGTCAGGAAAAAAGTGAGACCTGAATGATTTAGTGCAGGTTTACTGGTGAGGAATTTGCTACAGATCGTTTCCCCAACAAATTCCAATATGTGACCAAACCATGAGCTTTAAAAATATAGAAAATTCAACCCATAGTTTTCAGTTTTATTAAAATATATAAATATGCAGCCTCACGAGTGACATTACCCCCCCTTCCTGATGTAACCCCAAGCAAATAACATCATCCACATCGCCTTGCAGCTGGAGAGCATGCAGCATTATCCCCTTCCCCACACCGTCCCTCCAACATGCAGCATCTTCGTCCTCACTTCTCAGCGCAGCCCCTCGTAGTCATCACCCCCCTTCTCCGCACAGCCACTCATCCCATTTCCGCGCAGCCCCTCGTCATCCCTCCTTTTCCACACAGCCCCTTGTTGTACCTTCTTCGAGCAGCCCCTCGTCGACGTCCCCCTTTTCCGCACAACCCCTTGTCATCCTTCCCCCTTTTCCGTACATCCCGTCATCCTTCCCCCTTCTCTGCGCAGCCCCTCGTCATCCTTCCCCCTTCTCTGCGCAGCCCCTCGTCGTCCTTCCCCCCTTCTCCATGCAGCCCTTCATCATCCTTCCCCCCTTTTCCGCGCAGCCTCTCGTCTTCGTTCACCCCTTCTCCGCATAGGCCCTAGTTGTCGTTCCCCAATCTTCGCGCAGCTCCTCGTTGTCGTTCCCCCCTTCTTCGTGCAGATCCTTGTCGTCGTTCCCCCCTTCTCCACGCAAACCCTCATCATCATCCCTTCTCTGCACGGCACCTCGTCATCATCCTCTCCTTCTCCGTGCAGCCCTTTGTCGTCCTTTCCCTCCTCCGCGCATCCCCTCGTCATCCTTTCCCCCTTCTCCGCGCAGCCCATCGCCATCCTTCCTCCTTCTCTGCGCAGCCCCTCATCGTCCTTCCTCCTTCTCTGCGCAGTCCTGTTGTCCTTCCCCCTTCTCTACGCAGCCCCTCGTCATCCTTTTCCCCTTCTCTGCGCAGCCCATCGCCGTCCTTCCTCCTTCTCTGCGCAGCCCCTCATCGTCCTTCCTCCTTCTCTGCGCAGTCCTGTTGTCCTTCCTTCTCTATGCAGCCCCTCGTCATCCTTTTCCCCTTCTCTGCGCAGCTCCTCGTCATCCTTTTCCCCTTCTCTGCACAGCCCTTCGTCATCCTTCCCCTCTTCTCTGCGCAGCCACTCGTCGTCATCCTCCCCTTCTCCGTGCAGCCCTTTGTCCTCCTTTCCCCCCTTCTCCATGCATCCCCTCGTCATCCTTCCCCCCTTCTCCGCCATCCCTCCCCCTTCTCAGTGCAGCCCATCGTCCTTCCCCCTTCTCTGTGGAGCACCTCATCGTCATTCCACCTTCTCTGCGCAGCCCCTTTCCGTCCTTCCCCCCTTCTCCGTGCAGCTCCTCATCGTCCTTCCCCCACTTCTCCGTACAGCTCATCGTCCTTCCCCCCTTCTCCGTGCAGCTCCTCATCGTCCTTCCCCCACTTCTCCGTGCAGCTCCTCATCGTCCTTCCCCCCTTTCTTTGTGCAGCTCCTCATCGTCCTTCCCCCACTTCTCCGTGCAGCTCTTCATCGTCCTTCCCCCCTTCTCCGTGCAGCTCCTCATCGTCCTTCCCCCCCTTCTCCGTGCAGCCCCTCATCGTCCTTCCCTTCTCCGTGCAGCTCCTCATCGTCCTTCCCCCCTTCTCCGTGCAGCTCCTCATCGTCCTTCCCACACTTCTCCGTGCAGCTCCTCATCGTCCTTCCCCCCTTCTCCGTGCAGCTCTTCATCGTCCTTCCCCTCTTCTCCGTGCAGCTCCTCATCGTCCTTCCCCCCCTTCTCCGTGCAGCCCCTCATCGTCCTTCCCCCCTTCTCCGTGCAGCTCCTCATCGTCCTTCCCCCACTTCTCCGTGCAGCTCCTCATCGTCCTTCCCCCACTGCACTGTGCAGCTCCTCATCGTCCTTCCGCCACTTCTCCGTGCAGCTCTTCATCGTCCTTCCCCCCCTTCTCCGTGCAGCTCCTCATCGTCCTTCCCCCACTTCTCCGTGTAGCTCCTCATCGTCCTTCCGCCACTTCTCCGTGCAGCTCTTCATCGTCCTTCCCCCCTTCTCCGTGCAGCTCCTCATCGTCCTTCCCCCACTTCTCTGTGCAGCTCCTCATCGTCCTTCCCCCACTTCTCCGTGCAGCTCATCGTCCTTCCCCCCTTCTCCGTGCAGCCCCTCATCGTCCTTCCCCCCTTCTCCGTGCAGCTCCTCATCGTCCTTCCCCCACTTCTCCATGCAGCTCCTCATCGTCCTTCCCCCACTGCACTGTGCAGCTCCTCATCGTCCTTCCGCCACTTCTCCGTGCAGCTCTTCATCGTCCTTCCCCCCTTCTCCGTGCAGCTCCTCATCGTCCTTCCCCCACTTCTCCGTGTAGCTCCTCATCGTCCTTCCGCCACTTCTCCGTGCAGCTCTTCATCGTCCTTCCCCCCTTCTCCGTGCAGCTCCTCATCGTCCTTCCCCCACTTCTCTGTGCAGCTCCTCATCGTCCTTCCCCCACTTCTCCGTGCAGCTCATCGTCCTTCCCCCACTTCTCCGTGTAGCTCCTCATCGTCCTTCCGCCACTTCTCCGTGCAGCTCTTCATCGTCCTTCCCCCCTTCTCCGTGCAGCTCCTCATCGTCCTTCCCCCCTTCTCCGTGCAGCTCCTCATCGTCCTTCCCCCACTTCTCCGTGCAGCACCTCTTCGTCTTTCCCCCCTTTTCCGTGTAGCTCCTCATCGTCCTTCCCCCACTTCTTTGTGCAGCTCCTCATCGTCCTTCCCCCACTTCTCCGTGCAGCTCTTCATCGTCCTTCCCCCCTTCTCCGTGCAGCTCCTCATCGTCCTTCCGCCACTTCTCCGTGCAGCTCCTCATCGTCCTTCCCCCACTTCTCCGTGTAGCTCCTCATCGTCCTTCCACCACTTCTCCGTGTAGCTCCTCATCGTCCTTCCCCCACTTCTCTGTGTAGCTCCTCATCGTCCTTCCCCCACTTCTCCGTGTAGCTCCTCATCGTCCTTCCCCCACTTCTCCGTGCAGCTCCTCATCGTCCTTCCCCCCTTCTCCGTGCAGCTCCTCATCGTCCTTCCCCCACTGCTCTGTGCAGCTCCTCATCGTCCTTCCCCCCTTCTCCGTGCAGCTCCTCATCGTCCTTCCCCCTTCTCCATGCAGCTCCTCATCGTCCTTCCCCCACTTCTCCGTGTAGCTCCTCATCGTCCTTCCCCCACTTCTCTGTGCAGCTCCTCATCGTCCTTCCCCCCTTCTCCGTGCAGCTCCTCATCGTCCTTCCGCCACTTCTCCGTGCAGCTCCTCATCGTCCTTCCCCCACTTCTCCGTGCAGCTCCTCATCGTCCTTCCCCCACTTCTCCGTGTAGCTCCTCATCGTCCTTCCCCCTTCTCTGTGGAGCTCCTCATCGTCCTTCCCCCACTTCTCTGTGCAGCTCCTCATCGTCCTTCCCCCACTTCTCTGTGCAGCTCCTCATCGTCCTTCCCCCACTTCTCCGTGCAGCTCCTCATCGCCCTTCCCCCTTTCTCCGTGCAGCTCCTCATCGTCCTTCCCACTTCTCTGTGGAGCCCCTCATTGTCGTTCCACCTTCTCTGCACAGCCCCTTGCCGTCCTTCCCCCACTTCTCTGTGCAGCTCCTCATCGTCCTTCCCCCACTTCTCCGTGCAGCTCCTCATCGTCCTTCCCCCCTTCTCCGTGCAGCTCCTCATCGTCCTTCCGCCACTTCTCCGTGCAGCTCCTCATCGTCCTTCCCCCACTTCTCCATGCAGCTCCTCATTGTCCTTCCCCCACTTCTCCGTGTAGCTCCTCATCGTCCTTCCCCCTTCTCCGTGGAGCTCCTCATCGTCCTTCCCCCACTTCTCCGTGCAGCTCCTCATCGTCCTTCCCCCACTTCTCCGTGCAGCTCTTCATCGTCCTTCCCCCACTTCTCCGTGTAGCTCCTCATCGTCCTTCCCCCTTCTCCGTGGAGCTCCTCATCGTCCTTCCCCCACTTCTCCGTACAGCTCCTCATCGTCCTTCCCCCACTTCTCTGTGCAGCTCCTCATCGTCCTTCCCCCCTTCTCCGTGTAGCTCCTCATCGTCCTTCCCCCACTTCTCTGTGCAGCTCCTCATTGTCCTTCCCCACTTCTCCGTGTAGCTCCTCATCGTCCTTCCCCCACTTCTCCGTGCAGCTCCTCATCGTCCTTCCCCCCCTTCTCCGTGCAGCTCCTCATCGTCCTTCCCCCCTTCTCCGTGCAGCTCTTCATCGTCCTTCCCCCCTTCTCCGTGCAGCTCCTCATCGTCCTTCCCCGTGCAGCTCCTCATCGTCCTTCCCCCCTTCTCTGTGCAGCTCCTCATCATCCTTCCCCCCCTTCTCCGTGCAGCTCCTCATCGTCCTTCCCCCCTTCTCCGTGTAGCTCCTCATCGTCCTTCCCCCCTTCTCCGTGTAGCTCCTCATTGTCCTTCCCCCCTTCTCCGTGCAGCTCCTCATCGTCCTTCCCCCACTTCTCCGTGCAGCTCCTCATCGTCCTTCCCCCACTTCTCCGTGGAGCTCCTCATCGTCCTTCCCCCTTCTCTGTGGAGCTCCTCATCGTCCTTCCCCCACTTCTCCGTGCAGCTCCTCATCGTCCTTCCCCCACTTCTCTGTGCAGCTCCTCATCGTCCTTCCCCCTTCTCCGTGTAGCTCCTCATCGTCCTTCCCCCACTTCTCCGTGTAGCTCCTCATCGTCCTTCCCCCACTTCTCTGTGCAGCTCATCGTCCTTCCCCCCCTTCTCCGTGCAGCTCATCGTCCTTCCCCCACTTCTCCGTGCAGCTCATCGTCCTTCCCCCACTTCTCCGTGCAGCTCCTAATCGTCCTTCCCCCCCTTCTCCGTGCAGCTCCTCATCGTCCTTCCCCCCTTCTCCGTGCAGCTCCTCATCGTCCTTCCCCCACTTCTCCGTGTAGCTCCTCATCGTCCTTCCCCCCTTCTCCGTGCAGCTCCTCATCGTCCTTCCCCCACTTCTCCGTGCAGCTCCTCATCGTCCTTCCCCCCTTCTCCGTGCAGCTCCTCATTGTCCTTCCCCCACTTCTCCGTGTAGCTCCTCATCGTCCTTCCCCCTTCTCCGTGGAGCTCCTCATCGTCCTTCCCCCACTTCTCCGTGCAGCTCCTCATCGTCCTTCCCCCACTTCTCCGTGCAGCTCTTCATCGTCCTTCCCCCACTTCTCCGTGTAGCTCCTCATCGTCCTTCCCCCTTCTCCGTGGAGCTCCTCATCGTCCTTCCCCCACTTCTCCGTACAGCTCCTCATCGTCCTTCCCCCACTTCTCTGTGCAGCTCCTCATCGTCCTTCCCCCCTTCTCCGTGTAGCTCCTCATCGTCCTTCCCCCACTTCTCTGTGCAGCTCCTCATTGTCCTTCCCCACTTCTCCGTGTAGCTCCTCATCGTCCTTCCCCCACTTCTCCGTGCAGCTCCTCATCGTCCTTCCCCCCCTTCTCCGTGCAGCTCCTCATCGTCCTTCCCCCCTTCTCCGTGCAGCTCTTCATCGTCCTTCCCCCCTTCTCCGTGCAGCTCCTCATCGTCCTTCCCCGTGCAGCTCCTCATCGTCCTTCCCCCCCTTCTCTGTGCAGCTCCTCATCATCCTTCCCCCCCTTCTCCGTGCAGCTCCTCATCGTCCTTCCCCCCTTCTCCGTGTAGCTCCTCATCGTCCTTCCCCCCTTCTCCGTGTAGCTCCTCATTGTCCTTCCCCCCTTCTCCGTGCAGCTCCTCATCGTCCTTCCCCCACTTCTCCGTGCAGCTCCTCATCGTCCTTCCCCCACTTCTCCGTGGAGCTCCTCATCGTCCTTCCCCCTTCTCTGTGGAGCTCCTCATCGTCCTTCCCCCACTTCTCCGTGCAGCTCCTCATCGTCCTTCCCCCACTTCTCTGTGCAGCTCCTCATCGTCCTTCCCCCTTCTCCGTGTAGCTCCTCATCGTCCTTCCCCCACTTCTCCGTGTAGCTCCTCATCGTCCTTCCCCCACTTCTCTGTGCAGCTCATCGTCCTTCCCCCCCTTCTCCGTGCAGCTCCTCATCGTCCTTCCCCCACTTCTCCGTGCAGCTCCTAATCGTCCTTCCCCCCCTTCTCCGTGCAGCTCCTAATCGTCCTTCCCCCCCTTCTCCGTGCAGCTCCTCATCGTCCTTCCCCCCTTCTCCGTGCAGCTCCTCATCGTCCTTCCCCCACTTCTCCGTGTAGCTCCTCATCGTCCTTCCCCCCTTCTCCGTGCAGCTCCTCATCGTCCTTCCCCCACTTCTCCGTGCAGCTCCTCATCGTCCTTCCCCCCTTCTCCGTGCAGCTCTTCATCGTCCTTCCCCCACTTCTCCGTGCAGCTCCTCATCGTCCTTCCCCCACTTCTCTGTGCAGCTCCTCATCGTCCTTCCCCCACTTCTCCGTGCAGCTCCTCATCGTCCTTCCCCCACTTCTCCGTGTAGCTCCTCATCGTCCTTCCCCCCTTCTCCGTGCAGCTCCTCATCGTCCTTCCCCCCCTTCTCCGTGCAGCTCCTCATCGTCCTTCCCCCAATTCTCCTTGCAGCTCCTCATCGTCCTTCCCCCCTTCTCCGTGCAGCTCCTCATCGTCCTTCCCCCCTTCTCCGTGCAGCTCCTCATCGTCCTTCCCCCCTTCTCCGTGCAGCTCCTCATCGTCCTTCCCCCCCTTCTCCGTGCAGCTCCTCATCGTCCTTCCCCCCTTCTCCGTGCAGCTCCTCATCGTCCTTCCCCCCTTCTCCGTGCAGCTCCTCATCGTCCTTCCCCCCTTCTCCGTGCAGCTCCTCATCGTCCTTCCCCCCTTCTCCGTGCAGCTCCTCATCGTCCTTCCACCTTCTCCGTGCAGCTCCTCATCGTCCTTCCCCCACTTCTCCGTGTAGCTCCTCCTCGTCCTTCCCCCCTTCTCCGTGCAGCTCCTCATCGTCCTTCCCCCCTTCTCCGTGCAGCTCCTCATCGTCCTTCCCCCACTTCTCTGTGCAGCTCCTCATCGTCCTTCCCCCCCTTCTCCGTGTAGCTCCTCATCGTCCTTCCCCCCTTCTCCGTGCAGCTCCTCATCGTCCTTCCCCCCTTCTCCGTGCAGCTCCTCATCGTCCTTCCGCCACTTCTCCGTGCAGCTCCTCATCGTCCTTCCCCCACTTCTCCGTGCAGCTCCTCATCGTCCTTCCCCCCTTCTCCGTGCAGCTCCTCATCGTCCTTCCCCCACTTCTCCGTGCAGCTCCTCATCGTCCTTCCGCCACTTCTCCGTGCAGCTCCTCATCGTCCTTCCCCCTCTTCTCCGTGCAGCTCCTCATCGTCCTTCCCCCCTTCTCCGTGCAGCTCCTCATCGTCCTTCCCCCCTTCTCCGTGCAGCTCCTCATCGTCCTTCCCCCACTTCTCCGTGCAGCTCCTCATCGTCCTTCCCCCACTTCTCCGTGCAGCTCCTCATCGTCCTTCCCCCACTTCTCCGTGCAGCTCCTCATCGTCCTTCCCCCACTTCTCCGTGTAGCTCCTCATCGTCCTTCCCCCCTTCTCCGTGCAGCTCATCGTCCTTCCCCCACTGCTCTGTGCAGCTCCTCATCGTCCTTCCCCCCTTCTCCGTGCAGCTCATCGTCCTTCCGCCCCTTCTCCGTGCAGCTCCTCATCGTCCTTCCCCCACTTCTCCGTGCAGCTCCTCATCGTCCTTCCCCCTTCTCCGTGCAGCTCCTCATCGTCCTTCCCCCCTTCTCCGTGCAGCTCCTCATCGTCCTTCCCCCCTTCTCCGTGCAGCTCCTCATCGTCCTTCCCCCCTTCTCCGTGTAGCTCCTCATCGTCCTTCCCCCCTTCTCCGTGCAGCTCATCATCGTCCTTCCCCCCTTCTCCGTGCAGCTCCTCATCGTCCTTCCACCTTTTCTGTGCAGCTCCTCATCGTCCTTCCCCCACTTCTCCGTGTAGCTCCTCCTCGTCCTTCCCCCCTTCTCCGTGCAGCTCCTCATCGTCCTTCCCCCCTTCTCCGTGCAGCTCCTCATCGTCCTTCCCCCACTTCTCCGTGCAGCTCCTCATCGTCCTTCCCCCCCTTCTCCGTGCAGCTCCTCATCGTCCTTCCCCCCTTCTCCGTGCAGCTCCTCATCGTCCTTCCCCCCTTCTCCGTGCAGCTCCTCATCGTCCTTCCGCCACTTCTCCGTGCAGCTCCTCATCGTCCTTCCCCCACTTCTCCGTGCAGCTCCTCATCGTCCTTCCCCCCTTCTCCGTGCAGCTCCTCATCGTCCTTCCCCCCTTCTCCGTGCAGCTCCTCATCGTCCTTCCCCCCTTCTCCGTGCAGCTCCTCCTCGTCCTTCCCCCCTTCTCCGTGCAGCTCCTCATCGTCCTTCCCCCCTTCTCCGTGCAGCTCCTCATCGTCCTTCCCCCCTTCTCCGTACAGCTCCTCATCGTCCTTCCCCCCTTCTCCGTGCAGCTCCTCATCGTCCTTCCCCCCTTCTCCGTGCAGCTCCTCATCGTCCTTCCCCCTTCTCCGTGCAGCTCCTCATCGTCCTTCCCCCCTTCTCCGTGCAGCTCCTCATCGTCCTTACCCCCTTCTCCGTGCAGCTCCTCATCGTCCTTACCCCCTTCTCCGTGCAGCCCCTCATCGTCCTTCCCCCCTTCTCCGTGCAGCCCCTCATCGTCCTTCCGCCACTTCTCCGTGCAGCTCCTCATCGTCCTTCCGCCACTTCTCCTTGCAGCTCCTCATCGTCCTTCCCCCCTTCTCCGTGCAGCTCCTCATCGTCCTTCCCCCCTTCTCCGTGCAGCTCCTCATCGTCCTTCCCCCCTTCTCCGTGCAGCTCCTCATCGTCCTTCCCCCCTTCTCCGTGTAGCTCCTCATCGTCCTTCCCCCCTTCTCCGTGCAGCTCATCGTCCTTCCCCCCTTCTCCGTGCAGCTCCTCATCGTCCTTCCCCCCCTTCTCCGTGCAGCTCCTCATCATCCTTCCCCCCTTCTCCGTGCAGCTCCTCATCGTCCTTCCCCCCTTCTCCGTGCAGCTCCTCATCGTCCTTCCCCCCTTCTCCGTGCAGCTCCTCATCGTCCTTCCCCCCTTCTCCGTGCAGCTCCTCATCGTCCTTCCCCCCTTCTCCGTGCAGCTCCTCATCGTCCTTCCCCCCTTCTCCGTGCAGCTCCTCATCGTCCTTCCCCCCTTCTCCGTGCAGCTCCTCATCGTCCTTCCCCCTTCTCCGTGCAGCTCCTCATCGTCCTTCCCCCCTTCTCCGTGCAGCTCCTCATCGTCCTTCCCCCCTTCTCCGTGCAGCTCATCGTCCTTCCCCCCTTCTCCGTGCAGCTCCTCATCGTCCTTCCCCCCTTCTCCGTGCAGCTCCTCATCGTCCTTCCCCCACTTCTCCGTGCAGCTCCTCATCGTCCTTCCCCCTTCTCTGTGCAGCTCCTCATCATCCTTCCCCCCTTCTCCGTGCAGCTCCTCATCGTCCTTCCCCCCTTCTCCGTGCAGCTCCTCATCGTCCTTCTTTATGCAGTTCAACTCAAGTAACATCAACCCTATTCGGATGAAAGTCTCCGCAATTTCCCTGTTCAACTTTCCAACATGCAGCCCCCCCAAATGGTAACATAATTCATGGTCCTTTGCCCCCCAAAATTCAGCCTCAGCCTACACTCACTTAGTCTATAAAAAGAAAGAAACCTCCTTCCCATCTCCATTGTGCAGCCCCAGGATCTATACACCCCCCCAGCTCCATTGTGCAGCCCCAGGATCTGTACACCCCCCAGCTCCATTGTGCAGCCCCCAGGATCTGTACACCCCCCAGCTCCATTGTGCAGCCCCAGGATCTGTACACCCCCCAGCTCCATTGTGCAGCCCCCAGGATCTGTACACCCCCCAGCTCCATTGTGCAGCCCCAGGATCTGTACACCCCCCAGCTCCATTGTGCAGCCCCAGGATCTGTACACCCCCCAGCTCCATTGTGCAGCCCCAGGATCTGTACACCCCCCAGCTCCATTGTGCAGCCCCAGGATCTGTACACCCCCCAGCTCCATTGTGCAGCCCCAGGATCTGTACACCCCCCAGCTCCATTGTGCAGCCCCAGGATCTGTACACCCCCCAGCTCCATTGTGCAGCCCCCAGGATCTGTACACCCCCCAGCTCCATTGTGCAGCCCCAGGATCTGTACACCCCCCAGCTCCATTGTGCAGCCCCCAGGATCTGTACACCCCCCAGCTCCATTGTGCAGCCCCCAGGATCTGTACACCCCCCAGCTCCATTGTGCAGCCCCAGGATCTGTACACCCCCCAGCTCCATTGTGCAGCCCCAGGATCTGTACACCCCCCAGCTCCATTGTGCAGCCCCAGGATCTGTACACCCCCCAGCTCCATTGTGCAGCCCCAGGATCTGTACACCCCCCAGCTCCATTGTGCAGCCCCAGGATCTGTACACCCCCCAGCTCCATTGTGCAGCCCCAGGATCTGTACACCCCCCAGCTCCATTGTGCAGCCCCCAGGATCTGTACACCCCCCAGCTCCATTGTGCAGCCCCAGGATCTGTACACCCCCCAGCTCCATTGTGCAGCCCCAGGATCTGTACACCCCCCAGCTCCATTGTGCAGCCCCAGGATCTGTACACCCCCCAGCTCCATTGTGCAGCCCCAGGATCTGTACACCCCCCAGCTCCATTGTGCAGCCCCAGGATCTGTACACCCCCCAGCTCCATTGTGCAGCCACAGGATCTGTACACCCCCCAGCTCCTTTGTGCAGCCACAGGATCTGTACACCCCCCAGCTCCATTGTGCAGCCCCAGGATCTGTACACCCCCCAGCTCCTTTGTGCAGCCCCAGGATCAGTACACCCCCCAGCTCCATTGTGCAGCCCCAGGATCTGTACACCCCTCAGCTCCATTGTGCAGCCCCAGGATCTGTACACCCCCCAGCTCCATTGTGCAGCCACAGGATCTGTACACCCCCCAGCTCCATTGTGCAGCCACAGGATCTGTACACCCCCCAGCTCCATTGTGCAGCCACAGGATCTGTACACCCCCCAGCTCCATTGTGCAGCCACAGGATCTGTACACCCCCCAGCTCCATTGTGCAGCCACAGGATCTGTACACCCCCCAGCTCCATTGTGCAGCCACAGGATCTGTACACCCCCCAGCTCCATTGTGCAGCCACAGGATCTGTACACCCCCCAGCTCCATTGTGCAGCCCCAGGATCTGTACACCCCCCAGCTCCTTTGTGCAGCCCCAGGATCTGTACACCCCCCAGCTCCATTGTGCAGCCCCAGGATCTGTACACCCCTCAGCTCCATTGTGCAGCCCCAGGATCTGTACACCCCCCAGCTCCAGGATCTGTACACCCCCCAGCTCCATTGTGCAGCCCCAGGATCTGTACACCCCCCAGCTCCATTGTGCAGCCCCAGGATCTGTACACCCCCCAGCTCCATTGTGCAGCCCCAGGATCTGTACACCCCCCAGCTCCATTGTGCAGCCCCAGGATCTGTACACCCCCCAGCTCCATTGTGCAGCCCCAGGATCTGTACACCCCTCAGCTCCATTGTGCAGCCCCAGGATCTGTACACCCCCCAGCTCCAGGATCTGTACACCCCCCAGCTCCATTGTGCAGCCCCAGGATCTGTACACCCCCCAGCTCCATTGTGCAGCCCCAGGATCTGTACACCCCCCAGCTCCATTGTGCAGCCCCCAGGATCTGTACACCCCCCAGCTCCATTGTGCAGCCCCCAGGATCTGTACACCTGCCTCTCCTGCAGCCCTGGAAGATAGCACAGCAGCACACAACGGTGCTTCCCTGTATCTGGTCAGAGTCAGACTCGGACTCAGCAGCAGCACTGGAGGAGGCCACGCCCCTTCCCGTGACATCATCGCCTCTCAGGAGTAACTCCATTCTAGACGCTTCCATATCCGCGGCCAATGACAAGCGCACCTGACTGATCAACACAAAACGTATGACATCGTCTGCAGCCAATCGGTGAGGAGAGACGCGGAGGGGCGTGTCCGCGCTGAGCACACTGGAGGTTGGTTCCTGGAAACATTGGAGCTGCCGGTTGTAGTCGCCATGTGACCGGATAGCAGCAGCATGTCACCGGCAGCGAGAAGGGGCGCCATTATCACAGGTGACGGGGTGTTCCCAGGGTACAATGCTTTGCGGTGCCTCCAGGACCTGGGCAGGATGGCTGCCATCACTGAGTGCCCTGACGGGGTACAGGGAGCCTGTGACACCGCTAGCCATCAGCCGCCCATAGACTGAGGCGCCGGTCAGGCCCGGCGGCCAGTGGGTCTGATTAACCCCTTCAGCCTCGGGCGGTTTTTTTTGCTCCCTTCTCTCCAGAGCCATAATGTAGTGTCACTATTGGCCGTGTTAGGGCTTGTTAGGTGCAATTCCCCAGCTGTGTTATGGGGTGTTTTCTCTCCCTGCCACTCCGATCCTCCAGGTCAGGACGAGTGCGCACACACCAAACACGTCTGGGTGCTTTCTTATATTTATGTGGTAAACAAAAATTTGTAAAAAAAAATTAAAATTCTGCCTGTGTCTTTGTGATCTCGGGTTGGGCGAGGGCTTATTTTTTGCGCCTTGATCTGACGTTTTTAATGATACCATTTTGGGGTAGATACGATATTTTTCTTGGCTCTTATTGCATTATATTGTTATGGCAGCAAAAAAAAACATCTCTCTGGTGTTGTGATTTTTTTTTTTTTCTCCAATATTGTATTTTTATTGAGGTTTGAACGTTTTGTGTTTTTGTTTTCATATTTTTACTTTAATAGTCACTTAAAGGGAACCTGTCACCTGGTTTGGCCACTATAAGATACAGCCCCCACCTTTCAGGGCTTAGCTACAGCATTCTATAATGCTGTACATAAGCCCCCAATCTGACCTGCAAGAGAAGAGAAATAAGTTTTATTATACTCACCCAGGGGTCCGGCCGGGTCTGATGGGCGTCACAGGTCTGGGTCTGGCACCTTCCATCTTCTTGCGATGCCGCCCTCCTGCTTGCTTCATCGCTCCCGCCATTGCTCTCCTGCGCAGGCGTACGTATCTGCAAAGTACTGCAGTGCACAGGCGGCGGGAAAGGTCAGAGGCCCGGTACCTGCGCACTGCAGGAATCTGCTCGTCCCTCAACAGGACAGATGCGTACGCCTGCGCAGGAGTGCGATGCTGGGAGCGATGAAGCAAGCGGGAGGGCAGCGTCACATGGTGCCCGGACCAAACAGAGCGACACACCCCAGACCGAATCTCCCCGCAGGTGAGTATATTAAAAGTTCTTTTTCTTCTCTTCCAGCTCAGGGGCTTATATACAGTATTATAGCATGCTGTAGACGAGCCCTGAAAGGTGATTGATGGCCATATCTTATAGCGGCCAGACTCGGTGACAGGTTCCTTCTAAGCTGCAATCATCTGATCTCTTATACTATGCATAGCAGGACATCAGCACTGCTACTATTGCTAAAACCATGATCGCTTATGAACACAGGCCACAGGCTGGCTTTTACAGGAGTATCGTGATGACAGGGGTCTTCAGCAGACCTCCGGCTGTCATGGCAACCCATCGGATCACATCACTGGCGCCAATAGGTATGTGAAATGACATTTTCCCTGCTAATACGTGTTAAATGCTAATGTTAGAGACTGGCAGCATATAACAGGTTAAGAGCAATGGTTGAAGCTCCGACCCACTCGCTAATGCTATCGGGTTGCCCAACAGTTTCCGTGCGTCCTTTCTTGACCAGGACGGACCTGTAACCACTGCAGACAATCACTGGAGAAAGTGGTAATCCACTATGTTTAAAGCACCACTCCAGCATGTGACCTGCCTTATCTCTTCAGTGTTTGCTGGGCGATCCAGAAGTCACTACTCATTGTAATTGTAAGGGTACCGTTACACTTAGCGATGCACCAACGATCCCGACAACGATATGGATCGCTGGTGCATCGCTAAGTGGTCGCTAGTGAGCTGCCACACAGGCAGATCTCACCAGCGACATCGCTGGGGTCGGGGGTCGCTACTTACCTGTCAGACGCGGCGATCCTGACGTCCTCCTGCCCGCGTCGCTTGTCGGCGCCACAGGAAGCGCCCGACGAGAAATGATCCAGGACCTTCTCGCGCGACCAGAGATAATCAGCGGGGGAGAAGGTCGGAGGTAAGTATCACACGTGGCGATATCACGTCACAAAATCGGTGACTTTACAGCGATATTGCTAGCGATATCGCAGTGTGTAACGGGGGCTTAAGTCTATGAGAGCCAGAATTTGTGACTTCCAGTTAGTCAGAAATTGCAGTCACAGAATAGCCGAACGGGACCAGCTTGGCACCAGGAAGAGCTTACGTAGGAGGCTGGTGAGAAAATACTAGGGTCAGGTAACTTGGATTAATAGCACCACTGAAATAAAAAAAAAAAAAAAATCGCTGGAGTACTTTTTAAAGGGAGCCTGTCGTGTGAGAAAATTCTGCTAATAGCATTCTGAACCTGCCCGGCCCTGGTGCTGCCTGAAGGAAATTAACTTTATTGCCCCCTGCAGCATTCGGTCATAGCAATGCGGATTCAGTCACTGCTCTGTGATAGAGCGCGGCAGCTGTAACCCCAGCACTGACTGACGGCCACTCATCATTCGATCTGGCTATCAGTGCCGGAGGTGCGGTTACAGCTGCTGCTCTCTGTACACGTGGGAAACAAACCAGATTATGTGGTAAACCTTAGGTTCCTCAAAAAGCCCCATTTTTACTCTAAGTTTACACACCCATGGCATTTTCTCAAGCAGCTTCACTAGGTAGTCACCTAGACTGGCTTCCAATGTACAGGTATGCTTTGCCAAGGGTTTATTTGTGGAATCGCTGGCTACAGGTATGTTTTGCAGAGTTGAAACACAGTAGTGATGGTAAGGCATTATCTGGGCGTGCTCGTATGCTAGTAGTGTCTTTGACGTGCTTGAAAAATTTGTTCAAGGCCCTGCATGTGATGGGGTGGTCTATATTGTGCTGAGCCCTGTTCCACAACTGTTGTAAGCAAGAAAATTGTAAGAACTGCTTAACTAAGTCCTGGGGCATATCTAGGGAAGGGCTGGCGGGGCATCTGCTTCGGGCGCAGCCAGCAGGAGGGCTTCGTTGGGCTGCCTGATGGAGCAGTCCAAGGTATCTCCCAGGTGGCCACATTTTGTTGTCCACCGGAGTGGATTTGGCCGATCTTTGAGACGGCTGTCCAACTAACAACCACTCAGAGAAGGTGTAAATCGCTAAACCCCTTCCTCCAGCACTGAATTGTACTAGTGTCTTTCCTCTTCTTTGTGAGGAGGCTTTATGGGCGTGGCGAGCTGGGAATGTGTGAGGAGACTATGGGGGGAAAAGTGTGCAGTGACACGGTATAGAGACTGGGTACTATGGGGGGCAGTATAGAAAGGAGACAGTGTGGAGAGTGGGATTGTGATGAAAAGGCACATTATTATATTTATATAGCACCATTGATTCCATGTTGCTGTACATGAGAAGGGGTTACATACAAATTACAGATATCACTTACAGTAAGCAAACTAACAATGACAGACTGATACAGAGGGGAGAGAGGATCCTGCCCTTTCGGGCTTACATGCTACAGGACGGTGGGGGAGGAGACAGTAGGTTGGTCGGTTGCAGCAGTTCCGGTGTTGGTTGAGGTGATATCACCGGTAGTGGTGAGAGAGAAGAAGGTAGCGGGGTCATTGTAGGCTTTCTTGAAGAGGTGGGTTTTCAGGTTCCGTCTGAAGGATCCAAATGTGGTTGATAGTCGGACTTGTTGGGGCAAGGAATTTCAGAGAATAAGGACTATTCGGGAGAAGTCTTGGAGGCGGTTGGGTGAGGAGCGAATAAGTGTGGAGAGAAGGAGGTCTTGGGAGGACCGGAGATTACGTGAGGGAAGGTATCGGGAGATTAGTTCAGAGACATATGGGGGAGACAGGTTATAGATGGCCTTGTAGGTCAGTATTAGTAATTTGAACTGGATACGCTGAGGGAATGGGAGCCAGTGAAGAGATTTGCAGAGGAGAGAAGCGGAGGAGTAGCGAGGAGAGAGATGAATTAGTCGGGCGGCAGATTAAAGGATGGACTGGAGAGGTGCGAGGGTGTTAGCAGGGAGACCACAGAAAAGGATGTTGCAGTAGTCGAGGCGGGAGATGAGGGCGTGCACAAGCATTTTATTAGATTGAGGCTTGAGGAAAGGACGGATTCTGGAAATACTTTTGAGCTGGAGGCGACAGGAGGTAGAAAGAGCTTGGATGTGCGTTTTGAAGGACAGGGCAGAGTCAAAGGTTACTCCGAGGCAGCGGACTTCCGGTAATGGGGAAAGTGTGATGTCATTAATTGTTATAGCTAGGTCGGGTAAGGAAGATCTGTGAGATGGAGGAAAGATGATGAGTTCAGATTTGTCCACATTGAGCTTGAGGAAGCGAGAGGAGAAGGAGGATATGGCTGATAGACACTCTGGGATTCTGGACAGCAGAGAGGTGATGTCTGGGCCAGAGATAAAGGTGGTAGTGGAATCTGTGGGACTTTGAGTTGCCCCAGACCAAGTGTATAGATTGAGAAGAGTAGGGGTCCTAAAACAGAGCCTTGGGGGACTCCAACAGAGAGGGTGGGATGAGGAGGTGGTGTGGGAGTGGGAGACGCTGAATGTGCGGTTGGAAAGGTATGAGGAGATCCAGGATAGGGCAAGGCCTTTGATGCCGAAGGAGGAGAGGATCTGTATACATTATAGAGACTGGGTAATACAGGGGGGGACAATGTGAAAGGGCGCCCAGTGTGGTAAGGAGAGGATAGTCTGGAAGCCATGTACCATGAGAGGGTTAGGATGTGGGGAGACATTTTGTAAAGGGAGCACAGCGTAGGGCTGATATTTATATTCATGAGCATTAAAATGACAGTTATTTTTATGGCTATGTAAAACGTAAGCACAACTGTAGGATGGTACACAAGTAGGTTCCCAAACCATGTTTGACTATTAGAATAAACTTGCCACACAAGAGATTGTTTAAGTGGAAATTTAATAATCTACATGTTGTAGTAAATAATATACATATAAACGTTTCGGTAACTCAGGCCTTCCTCAGTGTACCGACTACATAATGGAATATTTATACGTGGTATAGCCACTGATGTCCACTATCCATAAAGGCTATTCAGACTGTTAGCATGGCCTATTGATGTGACCAAAGGAATAGATTGGTAATGCCTTATCTTTCTGTAGTATGTGGTAACTGTGACGCGGTGTCCACCGCTGGTTGTGTCCTCAGTGCAGTCATGTAACTCGCTATTAAGAAACTCACTCTAATGACGAATCCCCTCAGGAAAGGAAAATAAAGATCAAGTATTAGGATAATATAATCATTTACCAGCCTCAGAAAATGTAAATTAACCGCACCTCAGATATCAGTCCTGATAAATGATGCAGATTTCAGGTAGCAAATACATCTGAACATTAACTGTCCAGAGGAGAATGAGAAAAGCAGGCATTTTTGGTTGAATTTCTCTAAAGAAGCCCCTACTGATGACTGCAAACAAGAGACTTGTTGAGGCCAAGCAATATAATGACTGTACATTAGATCAGTGGATATCTGTACCAATCACCATGTTTTTGTGAGATGCAGAAGAGAGGAGCAGATGATTTTTGTGTGGTGCCCACTGTGAAGCATGGATGGGGAGATATGATGTAGGGGCGCTTTCCTGGTGATACTATTGGTGACTTATTCCAAATACAAGGCATAGTTGCCCAGCTTGGCTACCACCATGTTCTGCAACGATATGGTTTCCTTTCTGTTTAGTGGGATCATCACGCATGTTGCAACAGGACGATGACCCAAAACACCTCTTCAGGCTATGTAATGGCTATTTGACCAAGAGAGCGTGATGGAGTGCGGTGTCCGATAACATGGCCTCCACAATTGCCTGACCATCCAATTACATGTAATCTCTAACCATCCACTTGTGATGGTTAGAGATGAGAGTGAAGGCAAAGCAGCCAACAAATGCTCAGCACCTCTGAGAACTCCTCTAAGACTGTTGGAAAGGCCTTCCAGGTGTCTTTCTGAACAAGCTGCTTGAGAGAATGCCAAGGGTGTGTATCCTGTATCTGCCATTAGAGTGAAAGGAAGGTACTTTGAAGAATCTAAGGTTTAATGCATATTGTGGTTTTTCACACATGATTCCGTATGTGTTCCTTCTGTGGTTTTGCTGTTTACGTTCTGAATCTACAATGTGCACATACCAATAAGAAAAATGAAAACGATGAACGTGTCTAAGCTTTTGACTGGTACTGTACACCAAGCAGACGTCGTGATACACAATGGTATTCAATACTGAAATATATTTATATATTACATTTTTCATAAATTCAGATAACCTGTTTAATGGAGCATTGAAGATCAGTTGGATCGTCGTCCTTTCCTTGCTCATGTATCCTATTAATTGTACCGCTTTTTGTTTTCCTTGTAGTTACTGGAAGCAACATGACAACAAGTTGCCATCTCCCTTTCTATTCCGAAGCTGTTGCCACCCCAGCCTGACATTACTGTTATTTTCTCCATCCTCTACCAAGACCTCAGCCAACAGAATGAATCTCATTGTGGCCAAGCTGCTGTGCTTGATGGCCGTGTTTGTGTTGATGATGTTGGGTTCTCTGTTGCCTGTGAAGATTATTGATGCGGACTGTCAGAAGGCCTCTCGCTCTCAGAGGGTCCTTGCCTTGTGCAATTCTTTTGCTGGAGGTGTATTCTTGGCTACTTGCTTCAATGCACTTCTACCTACAGTGAGAGAAAAGGTATCCAGTTATTCTGATGAACCGTTATAATACCAGCACATCTTTCTTTCATTGGGATATGTGTGCAGTTCTAGAAATGTCTCTCTATAATAAGTTTTCCCATTCCTTTCATACCACTGCTACAGTTCTGTATGACTGCTTTCTCACTTTCTCCTCTTTTCATAGTCAGTGCTGTCTAACTACGCAATTGCAGTTTGCTTCTTATAAAGCATGCGATCTGGTGCTGAATCCTTTCAATGTAAAGCTATGTGCACACGTTACGGAATTCCCGCGGGAATTCCATTCCGCGGGAAAACCGCATTTTAAATTCCCGCAATTTTTCACGCGTAATTAGCTTGCAGAACGCTAGCGTTTTCCAAGCGATCTGTAGCATCGCTTGGAGAACTGATTAACAGGTTGGTCACTCTCGTCAAACAGTGTTTGACGAGTGTGACCAACTTTGTACTATTGAGGCTACCTATGCAGCATCAGTAGTAAAAAGATCTAATGTTAAAAATAATTAAAAAAAATGGTGGTGTTCTCACCTTCCCACGTCCCGCGATGCTCCCGGCAGGTCCCGTTCCCAGTAATGCATTGCGACAATGACCTTTGATGACGTCACGGTCTCGCGAAACCACTACGGTATCGCGAGACTGCGACGTTATCAAAGGTCATTGTCGCAATGCATCACTGGGAACGGGACCTGCCGGCAGCAACACTGAAGCCTGGTGACGCTGCGCCGGACATCGGAAGGTGAGAATGACTATTTTTTTATTTTAATTCTATTTTTTTTTACAGGGATATGGTGCCCACAGCCCGGAGGAGTATCTCATCTCCCCCAGACCGTGGGTACCATCCGCAACTGTTCTGCTTACTTTTTGCATGGTGGGCACAGCCACATGCGGAAAGTAAGCAGAACAATGCAATCCTATGGGTGCAGAATCGCCGCGATTCCGCAAAACTAATAAGCATGCTGCATATTTTTCCGCGATGCGATTCCGACACGGGAAAATCCGCAGCATTAGCACAGCATTGCAGAATCCCATAGGATTGCATGGTATGCAGTTTTTTTGTGTTTTCGTGGCAAAATCGTGCATTTAAAATCGCCGCGAAAACGCAAAAAAAAGCTATGTGTGAACACAGCCTAACTATGTACCCTTGTAACATTGAGGTCCATTGAACACACCTCTGTGTATCTAACATAGGGCACATTATCCCTTTCAGCACTGGGCAATTTTCAATTTTTGCGCTTTAATTTTTCTCTTTTTTCCCCGAACCAGAACTCTTTTTAAACTTTTTTTTTCGATTGACGGAGTGGTATAAAAGCGTTTGTTTTTTTTTTGTTTTGTTTTGTGGGAGGATGTGTAGTTTTGAATGACACTATTAATTTTACCATAAAAGGTACGGAAAAATGTGGAAAAATTCCATGTGGAATGAGTCGGCAAAGAAAATGCAATTCTGCCATAGTTTTTATTTTGCGTTTTATTTAATGGCCTTCATTGTGTGGTGAAAATGACCTGGAACCACAATTCTACATTTGGCGATTGGGAGTGACATTAGTTAACCGTTCAGATGCTGCTGTCCCAGACAGATGCCTGCTGTGCAACATAGCCATCATCTGCCTCCTTTCCTGAGCCCTCTCCACGTGGTCACTCCGAGGCATCGTGTACAGTTATACCCGTATGTGTGACGGGGTTGTCCAGGATGTATACATAAGCGTAACTACCGTGCTCGCAGGGGGACCTGGCCCGGAAGGGTTATCTAACAGTGATTTGCCATGCTGCTGTTGACACGAAGATATATTACTGAAGCGACAGGCGGGCTTTTCTGCAATGTATTGTAGTGTTAACTGTAAAAAGATTAATGACAGCTCATTGATCGGGGGAAGGGAGGCTGGGAGATGGGGTGGTGGGGGTTCGCCAACCCGCAGAATCACTTAGTGTGTGCGGTGAAGTGTGTGCGGTGAGGAGGCAGTGTTTGGAGCAGTGCACATTTGTTGAACGAGTCCTTAATAATAATAATTAATAATATTATTATTAATACATCAACTGCCTTACTGTGCACACTACACAGTAAAATAGATTTGGTATGCCATGCTAGGGTGCTTCTACCTTACAATACCCAGCTGACATGAGCAACCAATGGTTTCTGGAGTGGGTGAGGGGAGGACCACGGAAGTGTGCCAAAAGGAGACCGGGAGGGAGGCCTGCTGATGCCAGCACCTAACACAGCTGAATGTGCATCCAAAGCTGCATGTTCAGCTGAAATGTATTAAGGCACAGAGACCCATCGGACCTCTAAACTGTAATACTTGCCACCAAGGCAGCTGACGTCAGCATGTCAGTTACAGGCAGCGCCTAGTAGTGATGTCAAGCATCGCCCATAGCAGGCTATAGAAGAGGGAGCTTAGGAAGGTGAAAAGAAATATATGTATGTACTAGCTGAAGAGCCCGGCGCTGCCCGGGCATAGTAACTAACTGTGGTTAGTTATAGCAAATTATAATTATCCTCCATCCCATAGTCCCATGCCCATATACCCATCATACATATCCACCATCCCATAGGCCTGTGCCCATATACCCATCATACATATCCTCCATCCCATAGTCGAGTGCCCATATACCCATCACACATCCTTCATCTCATAGTTCCATGCACATATACCCATCATACATCCTCCATCCCATAGTCCCATGCCCATATACCCATCATACATATCCACCATCCCAAAGTCAACCATTATGACATCATAATGAGCGGCGGGGCTTGCAACCTATGATTACATCAGCATCGGCATGGCAACCATTATGACAGAATGAGGGGCGGGGCTTGATACACACTTTTTCCCTATTATGTAGATAGGGGCAAAATTGTTTGGTGAATTGGAACGCGCGGGGTTAAAATTTCGCCTCACAACATGGCTTAGGACACTCTCGGGGTCCAGACGTGTGGCTGTAGCTGTGACGGTGCGGATGCCAATCCTGGACATAAACACACACTTCAGCTTTATATATTAGACTAGCTGAAGAGCCCGGCGCTGCCCGGGCATAGTAACTAACTGTGGATAGTTATAGCAAATTATAATTATCCTCCATCCCATAGGCCCGTGCCCATATACCCAATGCCCATCATACATATCCTCCATCCCATAGGCCCGTGCCCATATACCCATCACACATCCTCCGTCCCATAGTCAACCATTATGATATCATAATGAGGGGCGGGGCTTGATACGCACACACTTTTTCCCCCATTATGTAGATAGGGGCGAAATTGTTTGGTGAATTGGAACGCACGGGGTTAAAATTTCGCCTCACAGCATAGCTTAGGACACTCTCCGGGTCCAGAAGTGTGACTGTGCCAAATTTTGTGGCTGTAGCTGCGACGGTGCGGATGCCTATCCCGGACATACACACATACACACACTTGAGCTTTATATAATAGATTATTACAGGAAGGACCCAGTTGCTGAAACATTATACTAGAAGGGGTCCCAGGATGGGTGACACGTTGGTCCAGAATTGGGTACATTATTACGTGGAGGTGGCAACACATGTCTTTATAGGATTTGGAAAGCTACAAGGGCAAATGCATTTGACCAACGTGTAGGTGGGGCCCCAGGTCCAGTTTTTTGAGTTGGGGCACATCGGACTCTAGTTACAGTATATACTGTATATCCAGTGGCATATCTCAAAATTCACTGCTCCAGTGTTGCACCCCCCGACCTCTTCCATTGTTGGCTGCTTACTTTATACAGCGATCACGTGCTGTTCGTAAATTTCACCACTCCAGCCGATCAGTAGCCTTATGGTCTTGTGCTATACATAAAGACCTCACCAATGAGGAAAATGATTAAATGCAGCTGTCATGTTGATGTGGGCATATGATCGCTGCAGAAAAGTATACAAAGATAGCCAAACCCCCTTTGAGCAGTGGCACTGGACCAGTGGATGTTTTAGTAGGCAAGTATCTTTACTTTTATAGCATTCCTTGCTGTTTAATTTATTTTTTACCAACAACTTGTTGGTAAAGAACCAATAGGATTTTAAAGGTAATCTGTTAATAGGATCGTCCCTCCTAAGCTGTCTATATATGCATGTAGATCATTGAGAGCTGAATAAAATGATACCTAGATATCTTATTTCAGAGACCTAGATATCTTATTCCAGAGATATCCATGTTTTTATTATATGTAAATGAGCTGTTAAAATCTATGGGCTGGACACTGATCTGCATGGGAGTCTGCCTTCAGAGATTATTTTTATGCTAGAAGGGGGCATTACCAGTGTGATGTGTAATGGCCTTTGTCCTGATTTCGCTGCAGAGCTTCCATCTCACAGGCAGACAGGGTTGTAATATTGTTACAACACAGCAGAGCTCAGAGAGAAGCAAAAAATGTATTTTTAAGAAGACACAGTTCAGTTCTCTTGTTCTGTGTTAGTCACTTGTCTCACACTTGTAACTCTCCCTTCATGTAAAATAAGCTCTGCAGGCAGAGTTATCTTGCAGGCAGCGTCCTCCCCTTAGTTGGGAAGGGGTCATTTACATATAAGAAAAACCTGGATATATAGAATAAGACATCAGATCGCAGCTATCAAGGTATCGGTTTATTCAGCTTGCTTTCTATAACCTACACACGTGGTCAAAATTGATGGTACCTGTCGTTTAATGACAGAAAAGCCCACAATGGTCACAGAAATAACTTGAATCTGACAAAAGTCATAATAAATAAAAAATCTATGAAAATGAACAAATGAAAGTCAGACATTGCTTTTCAACCATTCTTCCACAGAATTAAAAAAAAATAAATAAATAAAACTCATGAAATAGGCCTGGACAGAAATGATGGTACCCCTGAAAATAATGTGACAAAAGGGACATGTTATGCTAGATTCACATTTGTGGTTGAGTCCGCAGTGTATCGTCCGCAACCACAAACGCATGGTAACGCAGTATTTTTAGCCGCATCATCTTATGCATGACGTCAAAAAAAGCTTAATTTGCATGCTTTTGCGTTTTTAATGCGCATGCTCTCCATAGGGAAAAAAAATTTCCAGGAGATTTTCCTTGACACAAGCCTGAGTGCACTAGTGCTGACACCTGGGCAGGTGAGCATTGCTGACCCCTGACCCTTTGTTCTGTATTAATTCATTTTTCTTGGAGGATTTTCACTCCTCTTTGTGTTTTTGCCACCTCATAGCTCCATGACAGACACAAGAAGCAAAGCTGCAGTGTAAATCAAAGAAAGAAAAGGAGGAGCAAATTGTGTCATGGAACTATGAGGTGGCAAAAACAGTGTGTGTAGATGGTGATGTGTGAGTTGCCGGCAACAAAAGAGACAAAGAACAAGCAGTGATAGGGGAAACACAATTTTATTTAAAAAAAAATAAAAAATTACTTTTTACAAAATAATGTGGAGGAAATGTTATGGACCTGGGGGTGTGGAGATGGGAGGATTGGCTAAGGGTGGACAATGAAGAGATTCCAGTGGAAGGGTCAACAAAATGTGTAGGGTCTGGGAGGTCAATGATGGAAGTAGACACATTACGAGTGAAAGCATGGGACGGGAGAGACAAATTGGACAACACAGACACATTGGGAGGTGAGGGTGGTGGAGGTAGCACTATAGTTGTTTTTTCACGTCTCGTTTCTTGTGTTTTCCATGTGTTGGTTGCTGGCTTCTTCGTCTCCTTGGAAGGGTGGGAGTGTTGGGTTCCGTAACTGGCATGGTGGTGGCGGTGGACAGCCGTGTTTCCGATACAGGCATGGTGCATGGTGGTGGCGGTGGACGGCCGTGCAGGAGCAGGACTCCGCGTGTTGGTGGCGTTGGACGGCCGGAACAGGACTCAGCGTGGTGGTGGAGTGGCTTTCAACAGCACCCGGCATGGTGGTGGCACTGTAGTGTGCAGCAGGACTGGGCATGGTGGTGGCCGTATAGTGGTATGCAGCAGAACTCTGTATTGAGGTAAAGCGTGTAAGTGGTGGCACTGTTGGAAATGCCACGTGTGGCTGCTGGTAGTACCGAGTCTGCAGCATATCTTGAACGTAAGCAGCATTGCAGGCATGCATCACATTCAGCTGGAGATCAGGCTTAAGGTGTTCCGACATGCCCCGCTTGATCGCAGAAAAAAAAAATGGTGTGCCGGTCTCTGGAGGTCTGCTTCCAGATGGTCAGCAACCTGGAAAAGTGTGTCAATATGGGCCAAACCACTTTCCAGTCTATCTCCCACCGCCTTCAGGCTATTCTGGAAGATCGATCTCAAGTGAAGAAACTCTGGCATGAGTGTCCTGTCCGAGGCCTTCTGGCGCTGGCGGGAAGACCCAGCAAAAAGAGGCAGAGGCCTGGGACAAGGGAACACCAGATGGACCTGCTGTCTGTTCTCCAGCCTGTGACGCCGGTCCACTTGCTGCATCGCTGGTGGATGGCTGGGACTGCTTCGAGACTGTTCGCTGAAGGACCGCTCCAGAGGACGATCCAGATTCGAGGGTGCTGCTCCAGGTTCTGTGAAAAGAATAGGGAAACACTACTACCAAAAAATAACAATTGTACAAGCGCCAACTCCTGTATAATAGAAAAATTCAGTAGATTTGGGAATACAACACAAAAATAGGAAATCTGAAAGTAAATACCGGCGCTCCACTTAATGCAAACTAGAGATGCAGGCGCTGAGACAGCCTCTGTGCTAGTGGCTGTCAAGAAAGAAATTTGCAGGAGGAGGACAAAAGAGCACCGCGCTAGAGTTGTAAAAGTCTCAAAAGTAGTGACTAAAGATCAAGGAGGTATAACAAGTGGATGAGAGATTCGTTTGCCTACCTTATAAGGATTGAATGGTCCAGTGTAAGTAAAGTGATCCTATGAAGGAGATTCCTGATCCACCAAAAGATCCATAGAAGTGGCTGCAGCAGAGGATTCTATGCACTGGAGCAGAGGGGTGGGAGCCAGTGAATTTGTAGGTACTGGCGATAGACACCAGCGGCACAAAGAGAGTGCTGTACACTCCAGGCAGAGGACAAGTTGGGACAGGGGAGCGTCCCCCCCAGAGATAGTGGGGCCCACCTGAACCTCACCAAGAGTGGAGGCGCGCGTCGTGCACCGGCCGAGAGACGCCGCTGACAGTGCCGAGGTGTCAGGGGGCTTTGTCTGGGTGTCGTCACCCAGAGCAGGGAATTGAACACGGGGAACGGAGGCTGGTAGAGGCCAATCGCCTATGCGTTTCGAAGGTGCCTGACGAAGAAGGTCCGTGCACCTTCGAAACGCGTAGGCGATTGGTCTCTCCCAGCCTCCGTTCTGTAGTGGCCTTCTATGAACCCTGACCTAAATCCTATTGAGCATCTTTGGAAAGAGTTGAAACATGCCGCCTGGAAAAGGCAACCTTCAAACACGAGACAACTGGAGCAGTTTGCTCTTGAGGAGTGGGCAAAAATACCTGTCGAGAGGTGCAGAAGTCTCATTGAGAATTACAGAAATTGTTTGATTGCAGTGATTTCCTCAAAAGGTTGTGCAACAAAATATTAAGTTAAGGCTACCATCATTTCTGTCCAGGCCTATTTCATGAGTTTTATTTTTTTTTTTAAATTCTGTAGAAGCATGGTTGAAAAGCAATGTCTGACTTTCATTTGTTCATTTTCATAGATTTTTGATTTTACTTTTGTCAGATTCAAGTTATTTCTGTGACCATTGTGGGTTTTTCTGTCATTAAACGAGGAGTACCAACAATTTTGACGTGTGTACATATAGACTGCTCAGGAGGGATGATCTCTCTGGCAGATTCCCATAAAATAGAAAAAAGTACTGACTGTAGACAGCTACAATGCTTATATGTTGATGAAAAGTCACAATATACTCCAGATGCACAAATTAAAAATAGAGCTTCTGAGCACTATGATTGGCTGCAGTGGTGATATCATACATAGTGACTGTAACCACTGCAGCAACCAGAGTATATGCCAAGTGACAGTATTGGCTCTGGTTGTTGTTTTATTGGTCTGCAAGACAAACAAACCCTTTAACCTGAAAGGAATTGTATTACTTGTTATCTGTAACTTCGTAATAGAATTTGAAAAATGGTTGTTATTTTTTTCTAGTTTGAAGAGGTTCTGAAGATGAGCAACATCAGCACAGATTATCCCCTGGCAGAGACTGTGATGCTGGTTGGATTTTTCGTCACTGTATTTGTGGAGCAAGCTATTCTAACATTCAAGAAAGAGAAGCCTTCTTTCATTAACATGGAAACATTTAATGCAGGCTCTGATGCCGGCAGTGACTCTGAATATGAAAGCCCCTTCATATCTTCTAAAAGAGGGCACAGTTTATATGAAGTTGGCCACAGCCATCACTCTCATGGCTTAAATATTCAAGAGCTATCCAATTCAAGTCCTCTTCGACTCTTCAGCTTGGTATTTGCACTCTCTGCCCACTCCATCTTTGAAGGCCTGGCACTTGGTCTTCAGGAGCAAGGTGATAAAGTGCTAAGTCTTTTTATTGGGGTTGTTATTCATGAAACATTAGTTGCAGTAGCCCTTGGAGTCAGCATGGCCAAGGTAAATATTGTGCTTCGAGATGCTGCGAAGATGGCCATAATAGTGAGCATCATGATTCCCATTGGCATCGCCATAGGCATGGCAATTCAGAGTGCCCAAAACCTGGCCAGCAGTATTACCTCTGCTTTGTTGCAGGGCATTGCAGGAGGAACATTTCTGTTTGTTACATTTTTTGAAATTTTGGTGAAGGAACTAGAGGAGAAACATGACCGATTATTAAAAGTCCTTTTCCTGGTTCTTGGGTACACCGTTCTAGCAGGACTTGTATTTTTCAAATGGTGATTGAAGAAGGAATGTAGTTCTAAAATATATTTCTATGTGCACATACATTACATGAATTATATTCTAAAAATAGTTATTGTTAACGTCTTCTGTGACAGGCTCGGTGGAATGTGGACTTGAGGGGCGAAAGGGGATCCAAGCTCTGAGGGGATTGTGCAAAACTGTCTAGACTGTTCTGGTTGATTTTTATTTTCTAGGAAATAAGTGGTCAGATTGTAGCCGTGAGGTTATTGATGATGGCCTGTACTTTAGGGTTCAGGAGGGAGTGGAAAGTTTTGGAAGAGTCGTCTTTGGATTCTTAGCTAGTGATGTGATGAGGGTGGTGACATAAACTCCTTTGGCCAGATGCAGAGCAGAGTGATAAGGTTTGAGCATGGCTCTCTAGCAGGGCTGTGGAGTCGGTAAGCCAAACCTGCGACTCCAACTCCTCAATTTCCCTTCCTACGACTCCGACTCCCACATATATTGCTTATATTTAAGTGAAAAATTTATTGTAGTACAATGTGAACATCAGACATTTAATCATTTTTATGATACAATAATCAAGACATTTAGATAGAACATAATATATTTATTGGAATACAACTTTAGAACACAAACTGTAATAAATTGTAAATATGTAATACACTATGTAATATCGAAAATATATATATATATATATATATATATATATATATAACACTATGTAATAAACTATGTAAGTGGCAAAAATCAGTTTTCAACAAAAACATACTAAATAACATTTGTGCAGTCTATGAATTTGTTCTAAGAAATAGAATTGCCTCCATCAGATCCTCCTTCATAGATGACCTCAAATCTGACCTGATAATTTTAAGGCCAGAGAACAACCTCTGTACAGTAACTTTGGTTGGAGGCAAAGCCGTAACCACATGAGCAACATCTCTAACAATTTCCAGGTATAAAGGAATTGCCTCATGCACAGTTCGTTTTGATGAACGATTGAATTTTTCTATTTGAGAGCAAGTGAAACATTTTGCTGAAATATGGTCAATCTGCTTGCTATAGGAGACGGAGTGAAATCTTTTTCCTTGCGGCAACGCTTTGCCTGCTCCATATCATCCAAATACTTGTCAAAGTCAAACTCCTCATCTGATGAGGATGAAGATATGGCAGAAGTAGAACTGTCAGGACCTAAGTCCTCTTGCGCCTGGCAGTCCTCCTGTAGGCCACTCATCCTAACTGCTACCTCAGTCAGAGCTTCTTTTCCTTTAGTAAGCTGTTGATCATCAAGCAGTATACGATGACTGGAGTCCACATAAACAGCTGCCAGAAAAATTTTATTTTCCAATAGCTGTGTCTCTCTCCATTTCATTGAAGCAGAAATGCCATCTGCGATTAAATCTCCTCTTTGGGACAGGCAAGATAGCAAGTTCCTCCACTCCCTTATGAAAATGCCAGGAGTTAAATCTTCAACTTGTAATTTTTTAGTCACGATAAATAGGTGATTATGCAGTTCCTTCAATTCAGCCACCTGTGTCCATTGACCTTCATTTAGGGTTACCTGAGGGTTCGCCATATCTATAAGAAACGGTTTTAGCCAGGATCAAAACTAGGGGGGGGGCAGAACCTCATACTGTTCCACAGAATCTCATACTGCACACCTCAGCTGCTGCAGAACCTTATACTACACACCCCTACACTTGAAAATAAAGCCTGCACCTTAAGATGTGATGAATGCAGTCTATTTATTCCAACTATCAACTGATGTTGATGTGTTACTGAAGACGAGCAATGCCTGTCCTGGGCGTCCTTTTGGGCAGCTATGAGGTGTACCTGACTGGTGCTAATTTGATAGAGCAGATTTCTAATCTGCTTTTGCTATTGAAAACATCTATGAGCTTCAAAACCTTTCAGATGATGCGATTTTTAAAAAAGCTGATCTGCTTTTGCAGCTGAAAAACGTATCCTCAAAAAAACGCAGCAAAAACGCTGTGTGTGAATGTAGCCTTAGACCAGGAATAGAACAGCCATTTATAGGACATTTCATAACTTTCCCAAATTCCTATGAAAAATTATTCAGCACATTCTGCATTGAACTACTGTACCCAATTTATTATATATTTTAGTAGTCGGACCATTTTATACCGACTCCACCAAAATGAGCTCCGACTCCACAGCCCTGCTCTCTAGTTGTAACTCTTAAGGTATGTGCAGTCATTCAATATTAAGCAGTACTTTGGATGCAGCACATGTCCGCTGCGTCCAAAGCGCTGCCGGCTTTTGAACGCAGATGGTTCTGCATGTTTTCATTGAACCGTACAGATTCACCGTGTCCTATACACTGTATTGGTGATATTTATCTTGAGGAGACTCGCGTCTCCGCAAGATAAATAGATATGCTGCGGTCTGGAAAGATGTGGCGCACGTCCGTCTCCACAGGGAAGCTGCGGGTGTCTGAGCGCACATAGCGGACATGGGATTTAATGAAATCCCATTCACTATGCTGTAACATCTGGACGCTGCGGATGTATGCAGCGTCTAACCTGCAGCGTTTACTAATCGTGAGAACATACCCTTATTTCTTCTATAAATTCCTTGGTCTAGTCATAAAGGACATATATGTATACCATTGAACGTATGTCTAATATTATACTACAGTGTAAAAATGTAAGTGTACTTGGTCTTATATGGTGAGTTTCTCTGCAACACTCTGAAGACACCATATGCTCTCTATGAACATTACTTTCAATGGGTAAATCCTGCCCTTGTGGTGTGATGATGCACTCGGGTGCATGGCTTCTTGCAGACCAGAACAATGACAGGTCCTGCACATGTGTGTCCATTGCATGACTGTGGATAGACTTTTATCCCCCATAGAATAACATAAAGCAGACCACATATGTGGAAAAGAAATGATACAGAAACTATATTAGAAAAGTGTGTAAGAATTTATCTGAGCCTGCAATAACCCTTCTTTGTTATACCTATTATCAAATTGGAGGCATTTTTTTAAAGCAGTGGTCCCCATCATTTCTTACCTTGAGAGCCACGTTCTGCTTTGATAGGTGGTCACGAGCCACATTCAGTGAGACCCCTACTACTTACACCACAGTGACATTAAGAGCTCCACGGTCCCTATGTAATTACAGCCACCACTTCCCTGGTGAAAACCTTGTGCCATATTGGCGGTATGCTTCCATCCAGGCATTTCCACATTCACCACTTCTATCTCGCAATTGCCGTCCCCCTACCTTGCTTTATGTGGATGAGATGTCTCCTCTCCACATGGCACCGCCAGTCCCACTCCTGCGCAGGTGTAATTTGCTTTGCCCTGCTGAGGACAGAACACAGTCCCGTAATGGGTATGCACCGTATGATGGGATTATACAAGGTATTTTTTATATGCCGTGAAGTTTAGGGACTTATATACAAGTTACTGCCGTAAAAGAGATGTTCTATCTGGTGGCTGTAGTAGTATGTATGTAGTGTAATCTGCACGTGCTCAAATACTTACTGATGACCATCTTCTCCTTTCTACAGCTCGCTTCCAATCTTCTGAACCACATGACTATTATTATACATTTATATAGCGCCATTTCCAGTAGTCGAGGCGGGAGATAAGGGCGTGCACTAGTGTTTTTGTGGTTTCATGGTTGAGGAATGAGCGGATCCGGGAAATATTTTTGAGTTTGAGGCAGCAGGAGGAGGCGAGGGCTTGGATATGTGGTTTGAAAGAGAGGGCAGAGTCGCAGATCACCCCAAAGCACCGAGCGTGCGGGACTGGGGAAAGAGCAACATTGAAAAAGCAATGTTAAATCATGAAAGGCCAGATGTGCGTCTCATAGGTTTATGTTGGGAAAGCAGGGCCAGGTTTAGTACAAATGTCTGCAGATGGTCTATGTGACTGCAGACTTGTGAATCCTCACATCATGCACAGCACACGCTCTCCAAATTCTCAGGTGCCAGTGTCTGGCGTGGGCAGTCATGTGACTGCAAGTATGTCTTCCTGCCACATTCCAACTAGACGTGCACAGCTTTGCTCAATTCACTCGTACTGAGCGAGGCCGCGCGCACCTAGCCATAATGTGGCCAAGAGTATTCTTACCACATAGTGAGATGAGATGCAGGGAGAGGGGGCGAAGGAGCTTACCACGCTGAGAATGTGTAGCTGGAAATTAGGATCGGCGTTCCGCCTGAGGTGGTTGTTTCCACTGATAATGACAGAAAGGTAAACGAAAAAATGGGGAAAGATTCCGGAACAACCATCCAGGGATAAAATGGATTCTTTAGTCAAACGTAGTTAAAACATTAAAAGGCGAGGCCTCGTATCTGATGCGTTTCAAGTGTATACACAACTTTAGTCATAGGCTAACTATGACCAAGGGTGTGTATACACCTGAAAAGCGTCAGGTAGCATTCCTCGCCTTTTAATGTTTTAACTACGTTTGAATAAAGAATCCATTTTATCCCTGGATGGTTGTTCCGGAATCTTTCCCCATTTTTCCGTCTATTCTTCTCGCATACTTGCGGTCACATGACATCCTGGCATCGGAGCATCCTGACGGCATTTACTTTGCATGATGTGAGAATTCACAAGTCTGCAGTCAGTGACTTCAGACTTTTGTGCCAAACCTGGATAACCGCTTTAAGGAATACTTTTATTTTCTGAGAGTATTTCTTTTAAGAGGCTTGTCCAGCTGATAATGTATTATTTTCAAAAGGTTTGACATAAAAAAAAATTTAAGTATAGTAAGAACAAAAACAACAACAAAAATCTGACAGCGTTTTGACCGTATCATTTTCATGTCCTCAATATTTTGCAGATTTTCTTTAAATACAATATTTGTAATTATTTTTAACACAAATTGTTATTTATTTATTTATTTTTTTAAGCTTTCTGTGATCTAAATTCAATAGCCATAAAAATTGTCCTCATTGTAAGGCCTCTTTCACATGTCATTGTCTCTGGTGCGAGTGGTGAGTTTTCACACCTACCAGAGACACTTGCACAGGTAGACTCATTCAGATGAATAGGTTTGTGTACATGTTAGTGTTTTTCCACAGGCCGTGGGCAAAACGCGCTGACATGTCGTTTTTTTTTTTATTTTTTTTTTTTTTTACGGGCACTGTTTCCAAACGTGCTCACGGATGATACACAGATGACATGCCAAATTTATCCATGTCTGTTAATGGTCGCTGGGGCTAAACCATGTTTAAAGTAGTTCTGTGCACAATTCTTTATTCCTCCACCGACTTCTCCGTACTCTCAGCCATATGTATACTTCATGAAGTCCCAAATGTCCAAGTATATCTGAAGGCCTGATTATTTGTTTCTATTATTCATAATCCTAAGAGTGGGATGGTCTGAACACGATTATGCCCAGATTGTAAAAGGTTGACGCAAGAAGAGGACAAATCAGTCAAAACCTTGTCAAAATTCTATACATGCTATATGTTTAAGACAATGATAAGGAAAGCAAAGTAAAAAGGGTCATTTGCATGCCTGTTACATTTATCCTATTATTTTTGTTTGTTTTACATTGTTAGCCTGTCAAATTATTTATATTGTTGGATCATATAAGAATAAAACATGTGCCCCTAAATTCTCTTCAGGTTTGTTTCAACAGTGTTTTTGTGTAACGTGTCTTACCCAGTTATTTTTTTTTTTCTTCTCTGTTGTAATTTCTTCTTTTTTTTTACTCTTTTGTTTTTGTATGTAATTATTGGCCTTAATATTAGTTAAGCTGTAAAAAGCAGTAATGGAAGTATCCAAAGGAGGAGCCCGGCGATACTGTGTAAAACTACTTTGTTGCTGTCATCAGTGTTCTAGTCAATATTTTAGTAAAATAATTGTGATACTGTTTGGAAAGCTTTAATAGAAACTCAGAAGGTTTCACACGTTTGGCAGTGTTCATCAGTCAATCGATCAGAGGCAAGAGCACTCAAGCAGTGTCTATTATTGCTAGGCTTGTCTGCTCTCAGATGCCCAGTCACAAGTCTTTGCTACAACCACAGAGATATGAAAAGGGGCACGGCTTTACATTACCTAAGGGAGAAGATGTTTTAATTGGAATCAAAGTATTTTAGTTGGGAATAACAAGGTAAAAAATCATGGAAACTGTTGATTTCCTTGAAAACTGGTTCTTCCCAACACTCTCTCTGCCTTGTGTAACAAAGAAAGCTTAACACCCTGTGTTATTGGTTTTAGGAATAAAACTTATAATGCTAATTTAAAATTAGCGATGCGCAAGTATACTCGTTACTCGGGTTTCCGAGGAATGCCTAACAAACAGGCAATCCCCACATATATTCAGCCTGTCTAGCAGCTGCAAATCATGTAGCTGCGGCGACAAAAGCGAAATCTCCGAGCACGCCAAAATACTCGATCACCCAAGCATGCTTGGAGAAACCCGAGTAACGAGTATACTCGCATATCACTGTTTAAAATATTAAACTATGTGGCTGGCCGCCCAGAGGTTATATAGTCAGCATGTGGATACTAAATCTAAGCGTAAACCATTCTTTACCCGTCAATCTTTCTTTGAATTGGGGAGCCAGACGGGCAAATTTTTGGCCTATCTGGTGCGCCAACATAGCACCTCTAATACAATATTACAGATTCGTAGGGCGGATGGTCTATTGGTGTCTTCGACCGAGGAGATTCTTGGCTGTTTTCATGACTACTACAGGTCACTATATGAATCTAAAACTGACTTTGACACTTTGGGGTGCTTAGATTATTTGTCAGATGTGTCATTCCCCACATTAGATCCTGAGCAGCGAGCCCTTATGGACGCTGTGTTCACCGCAGAGGAGATTGAAAATGCCATGACAGACATGGCTTCCGGACAGACATAGGGTTACCTATTGAATTATATCGGAAATACCGGGATATATTGACGCCACTTTTGGTGAAAGTATTTCAGGGAATTTGGGAAGGGAATTCTATGCCTGAGTCCTTTTGAGGCTAACATCATAGTGCTTTGGAAGGAGGGGAAGGACCCTTTGGAATGTGGATCCTATCGTCCGATCTCATTAGTGAATGTGGACTATAAAATTTTTTACCAAGATCCTAGCTACTAGACTGAATTCAATTATATTGAACCTTATACATCCTGATCAAATGGGCTTTATGCCTGGTAAAAGTACTTCCATCAATATCAGACGAGTCCAGTCAATAATCCAATATAGTTCCCTAATGCCAGACAACAAATGGGCATTGGCATCGTTAGATGCTGCCAAGGCTTTTGACTCTCTTGAGTGGCCTTTCCTCTCCGCATGCTTGCAAAGATATGGCTTTGGCAATAAATTTATAACATGGATCAAAATATTGTATATGAAACCCAAGGCCCGTATTATAGTAAATAACTCTATATCTGAATCTTTCTCATTACATAGGGGTACTCGTCAAGGCTGTCCTCTCTCTCCCCGGCCCTCTTCGCCCTTGTGATTGAGGCACTAGCAATACGTATAAGGTCCTCCCCTAACATCAAAGGCATAGATATAGCAGATCGGGTGGACACCATAGGCCTATATGCCGACGACATGGTGATATTCTTGAATGAAGCAGAAGAAACTTTGCCACAGGTGATATCCCTTATAGATAGATTCAGTAAATATTCAGGTTTACATATAAATTGGGAGAAGTCTGCCCTGTTGCCCTTTTCCCATGCGCCGATGCCCCAGCTGGAGGCTATCTCCTCGCTATCGTATCTAGTTTTAAATATTTGGGCATTCACATATCTCACAATAGTACGCTTGATCTGCAACTCAATGTCCACCCACTGCTGGAACTAGCTAAAGCTAAACTTGCATCCTGGAGTAGGCTCCCATTGTCTGTGGCCGGACGCATTAATCTGATTAAAATGATACTGCTCCCTAAATTTAGCTACTCCCTTCAGCACAGTGCTGTAGTGGTGCCAAGGTCCTTTTTTTGTAAACCTCAATTCCCTGGTCACGTCCTTTATATGGGGGAAAACTAGGCCCAAACTTAAATTGTCCACTTTACAGAGACCAAAGAGGGGAGGCGGGGCGGCGCTGCCAGATTTTTTCCTATACTACTTAGCTGGGCAGGCTAAAGCATTAAGTAAATGGATGCCGGGTAATTGCCTCTCCAATTCTGAAAGTCATTTGTTTCACGCTGCACAAGTGGATTGCCCATTAGGATTTCTTGTGCTAGAGAAAACCAATGTCCCACAACTGCTACCCCTGCTCCGGCTGGCACGATCAATATGGAGGCAAGTCAAGAACGTAATTGGTTTTAAAGAATTTATAGCTGAAATACCCCTGTGGAATAATAATTATTTTCCGGAATTGCTAAATCACCCGTCCACCATTTTCTGGATTCAGTATAGCGTCTCTTCAGTGGGGGACCTGTATGACCAAGGGATCTTAAAGTCTTTTGAGCAATTACAGGCCACACATGATATTCCGAGATCTCAATTTTTTTCGCTATCTACAACTGAGATCGGCTCTTCAATCACATATGAGGGATAGGGGTCTGGGCCGCGCTATTTCATCGTTACCTCTGATAGGAATCCTTAATTCGCAGGGTCCCCAAGGTCTCGTATCCTCTTTATATACATATATGCTGTAGGTGGGGACGGAATCTGTCATAAGCTCTATTAAAAGGAAGTGGGAACGACTCATCCCTAATACGCAAAGAGAGGAGTGGGAGGAGATTCTGGAATCTCCGGTTGGAGCATCACCATCTATCAATAACAGAATGATACAATTATATATAATAAATCAATCATACTTCACTCCGATGCGACTTTTTAGGATGGGTCGACTGCAATCGTCAGAATGTTTGCGATGTCACTTGCCAGATGCGGATTTTATTCACATGGTGTGGCAATGTCCCATTATCCTGCATTACTGGAAAGAGGTTACGTCACTACTGACATCCTTGGTACAAACTCCAGTCCCTCTAGAGCCATTGGTCTGTTTGTTTAGGGTTTGGGAGGAGGAGATTTGGGATCGCTATACTGGGGTCTTCCTGCGTGAAACACTGTTTATGGCGCAGAAGGTACTGGCACTGCGGTGGATGGGGGATTCATGTCCTTCCTTTAGATTTTGTGTTAATTTGATAAATTCGATTGTTCCATATGAACACACGTTATACCAAAATAGGGGATGCCCGGGTAAATTTGAAAAAATTTGGGAGAAGTGGAATTCCTCTCATCTTACTCTGCAAGGTTGAGACATCACATACGACATAATGATATAGGAGACCAGGCTGCGGAAATAGTAGACACTAGTTGATGTAGTTGTAGTTTAGGAATTTTAGTTAGACTTTATTTCCGAATGATATTACAAGGCTTGTGAAATTTGATATACATGCTGGAAAATGTATAGCCAATTATTCTTTATGTACGTTTGAAAGGATATGTACATATTGCCTTGTTTATCTACAAGAATGTGCAATTTCTTTGATTTATATTTTGCAATGGACAGAAACGTATGCTATGTATAATGTTTATCATAAGCCATTTTGTATGTTGTACATTCTGTGTCCTGAGGTTCAATAAACGAATTTAAAAAAAAAATTAAATTATCAGAGATATAAATTGTCTAAATACTAATCAAAGCAAACTATAAATACCATAGCAACTGTATTGTCTATATCAGTGGTCCCCAACTTTTCTGATCTTGAGAGACACATTCAGCACTGAGAGAGGGTCGCAAGCCACATCCAGCTCCCACCACCTTCAAAGTAGTGTCAACCAAAGCCCCCCCCATTACATGTATAATAACCAAATCTTTTCCACAGAAATCACTCCAAAGCGGTACACTGAGATCCAGGGGGTCCCACAATCCCCCATTCAGTGTTCTCCCATCACACTGTCACATCCAGCTTTGAGCACCTCCTCTAACAGGAAGTACCATCCTCCAGTGTACCATACCTAAAACATCTCTAAACTCCAAGACCAGTAAATGTGCATCCACATCTGCTCTTCTGTGCAGGGCTACTCACAAAATTCGCCATTTTGAGATGTTCTCCTCATGCCTGTTTGCTAGACCTGGAGCTAATGCACCAAGCTGGCAGACAGTCACGAGCCACAATTCATGGGACCGCAAGCCACATGTGGCTCCCGAGCTACAGGTTGGGGACCCCTGGTCTATATGATGGTAATAATAGTGAAGAGACTTCTTGTAGAACTCACAATGTACATGGAAACAACCCTCCAACAAAGGGAAGGATAAAGCCTAGTTGTGAAGTAATTGATACATTTCTAGAAGGACTAGTTTTCTCAGCCTACCATTCTATAACTGGCAGAAGTGTAGTTTGTTCCCCATAGACTGCCTTTTATGATCATCCTGCCTGTTTCAATAGACACCCAAATAAAGGGGATATTGAGAAGCTGACACCAACTAAAATTGTCATCCATTGCTGTTCATGGTCAATGCTTCCCATGTCTAAGTGGCATTAGGCATTGTCCTATATCTTTTCAATGGAGGCACCAGCTGCCCAATACTCAGGCACAATTTAAAAATTTTGTAAACGCTCCTTTTTTTGTGTATGGAATATGATTCCTTTCTTCTCCAACAACCCCACTTCCCTTTTTCCTATTCTATTTACCCACCACATGGGCACATAGCGTTTTAGTCCATGACTCTATTTCAAATCCTTATTGACCGCTTTCAACCTGAGATGTTGGCTTCTCTAGCCTCATAAGACTGATTTGCTTTAAAATGGTCTTCACACTTTTATTCAGATTTTTGGTTTTCCAAGGGCATGAAGTTGAAGGAGAATAACAGAGGAATGTCATACCAGAGTTCTAAGAATAAATATCAGGACAGTCAACAGAATCTTTTCTAAAATTGGTTCTGCTACTTCTCCATTGGACTATTCTGCAGATGGTTGGAAAACTCCTGTAGGAATTGATAGCCAGTGGTGTTTTTGAAAGTGCAAGCTAGAGTTTTCATCTTTGTAAAAGATTCAGTGCCAGGGACTGTCATATTCTTGTAGAGTGGAAGCAAAAAATCTACTTCCCTCCATTAAAATACCAGGTTTTTGTCAAGGAAAAAAAACACCAAGAAGAATCATTTCAAAACTTTTTTTTATTGCGATACTTCTGGGCCATAGAACGTAATGGCGAATGCCGGCGCATGCACAATAATGATTTTATGCTTTGCCCACAGTTGGGCAAAGCATACTGCGCACGCGCGGGAGGACATTTCAATGCGCACGAGCGGCAACTCTACAGGATCTGTGATATTCACAGATCACAATATGTACAGCAAGTCGAGGAGCAGGGGGAGAGAAGGAGAATAAGCCCCACCCATCGGACAGGACCGCAGAGATTTTTTTTTGCTGTGTCTTACCGTAGTTCTATACACTATTTTGCGGTAAAAACAACAAAAATTACAGGCCCCATATTGATCAGTGTGGTATCTCCGTCAGATGCCTCTTCTATCTGTAGGCTAAAAATTGCAGGGATTGCCTGGTTGGGAAAACATGCAGCTGCGGAGACACAAACATAATCTATGAGCACGCCCAAGATACTCGGAGAACACCTGAGCATGCTCGGAAATCTCGAGTAATGAGCACACTTGCTCATCACTACACATGAGGAAAGAGACATGGCGAATCAGAAAAACTATACTTCATTTCTAATTGGAGGTATTTGCTAATATTATTACAGCAAAGAGCAAACAGATGAACGGCATACTAGGGTGCACAAATCACCACATTACCAGACGGAGCTATTTATCTGAAGTATTGCGGCATGTAATTCAGTCAGAAAACGGAGGTGCTTGCATGAAAAAACATGAATATTTCAATGTGAAGCGAAAAAAGAAATATGCAGCACTCACCGATATAGCTGAAAAACTGCGTGTTTATTTCACATAAATTCCGTCAATAGATGTGTGGACATGCAGGACGTGGAGGAATGCTAGGGGAGGGAGGTGCCGGACAACGGCCGTTTCGCGATTACTCGCTTCTACGGGTCCAGGTGAGGGGATTAGCTAAAGGTCATTCCCTTTATAGGATCACAGACCTTACTAATTAACATACATAACAAGTTGTGAAACAAACATTTACAAAAAAATATATAGTTATACAATATACAGAGTGCAAGATACTAGAAAAGAATAAATCTTTCCATATCGATTTACAAGATAATCTATATTTTTACAATATCATAGAAAGATTATAATCTAAATAACTTTACATAAAAATTTTTATATAACATTTTTTATAAAAATACTGATAGATCGATCCGGTCATTTAGTCCCAAAGGACCTTGTGCGTTCGCTTTCAGGATCCATTTTGCTTCTTGTTGCCATAAAGCTTTGTCATGGTTGCCTCCTTGAGGTGGAAAATTGACCTTTTCAATCCCTGCAAAACTCAAAATTTCTGGGTTAGCTTTATGCACATCTTGAATATGCTTAATTAATCGCAGTGAGCCCTTTCCTGATGTGATAGATCTATAGTGTTCACCAAAACGTATCGTAAGTGGTCTTATAGTTTTTCCAATATAAAAATAGCAACATGGACAAAAAATAATCTAAACCACAAATTTAGTTTGACAAGAAATGTAGTTTTGTACCTTATGTTCAATAGAGCCAAAATGTATGGCATTCCCTGTCAGGTGAAGATGACAGTATTTGCAGTGACCACATTTATAATTTCCTTTTATTGATAAATCTCGTAGCCAATTTTTTTGAGGAGGACGAAGTCTATGATGTACTAATAAATCACCTAATTTACCATCTGTGTAAGGTTTTTTCTGCATCAATGAGATGCCAGTGTTTTCTCACTGCTGCATGTATTGCTCTATCCATTGCACTATGTTTGAAACAAAAATTTAAATTTTTTTGTAGGTTTGACTACACTATTTAATTTTTTAGTCCTTTCCTTTAATAAATCCATCTGAGAATTTTTTTTACCCTTTCATATGCTTCATTTAATAAAGTCACAGGGTATCCCCTTTGCAAAAAACGTTTCAGCTCAGAAATTTGTTCATTAAAAATGGTGTCATCATTATTCAGTTTTCTTACTTTTAGCATTTGACTATATGGAAGTCCCTTTTTAGTGTGTAATGGGTGAGCGCTCTTATAATGTAAGTAATTATTTGTTGCGGTTTCTTTTCTAAACACTTCTGTTTTTAAAGAGCCATTTTTTTTTTTATTTTAAATTTGACATCAAGAAAATCTATTGTGTTTCCCCCAAATGAAAATGTGAAGCGCATGTTGTCACTGTTCACATTGTTCAGGTATTTCACAAAATCTGCAAATTCTTCCTGAGAACCCCCCCAGATAATAAAAATATCCACAAAGTGAAAGTATGCTTGTAAATGTTTTAAGTGTGGATTTAGGGCTGTTTTATATAAAAACTCTTCAAATCGTGCTAGATAAAATTTGCATAAACACAAGAGACTGGCGTGCCCATTGCTGTGCCCACCCTTTGTATATAACATTTATCCAGAAATTTGAAGGCATTATGTGTCAAAACATAATCGAGTGACTCGATAATAAAGGAAATAAAATCCTGTGATTGGTTTGTGTTATGTAAAATCTCCTTTATTGCTGCTATGCCTTTATCATGGGGGATACGGGTATATAGACTCTCAACATCAATAGATGCAAGGGAGAAATGTGGTTGCCAATGAGAATCTTTCAATTTTTTCAATAAATCTCCCGAGTCTTTTACAAAGGATGGCACAGCTTTTAGTAAAGGTTTTAGTAGCCAGTCTAAGTATTGTGAAAGTGGTTCAGTCAAAGAGTTTTTCCCTGAAATTATAGGGCGACCCGGAGGCTCTTTTAAAGACTTGTGCACTTTTGGCACACTATACCAATAGGGAATTTCTGGGTATTCTGGAAAGAGTTTTTCTGCTCTCTTTTTTATAATATCCCCAATTGAACATACTTTCTTAAGAGATCTTAATTTGTCATATTTATGCAAAGGGTTGTCATTTAGCATACAGTAGGTATTACTATCATTCAAGTGATTTAGGGCATCTTGTATATAGTATATCTTATCCAAAAGAACCAAATTTCCTCCTTTATCAGATCTCCTGAATACAGTATCACTCCATCCCTTCATTTCTTGCAAAGCTTTCATCTCAGATGCTTTCAAAATTTTTTCTGACATGGGATAGAGTAAAGCTTCTACATCCTTGATGACCATATCATGGAAGAGATTGATACTGTTCCCAGGAGATATAGGAGGCATGAAATTTGATTTTATTCCTCCTTTAAAAGGTATTGGTATTTCTTCGTTGGAATTAACTGATTCCAGGGAGAAATCTGGCTCAGTTATACTCATTAACATTTCAACATCACTTAAAAATTGTCTGGGATAGATATCTGAATTTAACAAAGCCTAAAGGACCAATAGTTGGAGGGTTCTCACCTTAATGTATAGGATGTAATATTATTACACCTACTACACATTGGGATAGGATCCTGGAGATGAGAATATGGCTTTAAGTCCTATTAGTTTCCATGACTGTCCTTGGTTTCACATTTGAAATATAGGATGTCAGGGATGAACATCGCTATTTATCCCCTGTATTGTGTAAATGGTCGTCAAACAATGAATATATTCTATCTATAACTGTGAAATTCCACTCCCTGTTGAGCCTCTTACCTAAAGTACACCACTTTCTTCTACTTTTTCTGGTATTTTGGTGTGAGACGGTAACAATTCTAGTGGAAGTTGTCATCAGCTTGTTACCTGATCTATTGGAGGAGGGGTGCGTTAGGGCTTCTGCTACTTCAGTCTCTGACCCATGTGTTTGCTTGAGGGGTGCAGGCGGGGGGCGCCAGCAACTTCATCTCCCTAGGTCACCAAAATACCTTGTCCCGACCCTGGCTGAATGGCACACGCACACCCATTCTACCTGACTCAGTGACATCACAAGTCCCAGACAAGAGAACGGCTTGTTCCATAGATTACTTTGACATAATGTGTTTTTTCTCTCTGTGGATTTTTATTATCACGAAAAATGCTTTTTCATCTTTATTTTTTCTTTTGCGAAACCCCTGCATTGATTTTTGTGAAGAAATAAAAAGTACAGGCCTAATTCCTTTGTGTGCCTGCTCTGGCAACAAGCAGCTAGGTAATTGCATCTCTGAAAGGATGTATAACCATCCGGGAATAGAGGAATCATCAGACAGCTTAGGTGCATTCAATACAAGCAAATGATCTCCCTCCTCACGAGTGCGAGGAGGCCTGCGAGCCCTTATAGCACAGTGCACATCAGTTCTGGTAACTGTCAATGCCACAACTAGCCAGCCCAGAGCGGAGCCAGTCTAGTGAGTGACCATTTCCTGAAATAGAAAATAACTAGTGATGAGCGAGCATACTCGTTGCTCGGGTCTCCCCGTATTTTGGTGTGCTCGGAGATTGTTGTCATCGCTTCAGCTGCATGATTTGCGACTGCTAGACAGCTTGAATACATGTGTGGAATGCCTGTTTGTTAGGGAATTTCCACATGTATTCAGCCTGTGTACAAGTCGCAAATCATGCTGCTGAGACAACGAAACCTAGAGTAAATCTCCGAGCACGCCAAAATACTCAGAGATCACCCTTCTTATCTCCTCTTCCTACAATCGCATACAAGATTTCTCCTGTAAATCCCCTCACTCTGGAACTCTCTACCACAACATATCAGACTCTCACCTACCATGGAAACCTTCAAAAGGAGCCTGAAGACCTACCTCTTCCGACAAGCCTACCACCTGCAGTAAAGGCCCCGTCTCACTAAGGCTACTTTCACACATCAGGTTTTCGGCGTCAGGCGCGCTCCGGCGTCGTGCCGGAATGCCGGATCCGGCAAATGTTTTGTAAAACCTGATGTGCCGGATCAGGTTTTCTGCCGGATCCGTCTTGTTCTTGACAGACAAAACCGGATCCGTCTCATCCGGTTCATCCGTTTTTCGACGGATTACGCCGGATCCGGTTTTTAAAATTGACCCTTGTGGCCTTCCGAACGGGATTGGCTACTGGAAAACTATATATAGCATGTTCCTACAGCCCTTCTTTGACAGGTTGTCGAGGAGAAAGTGCAGGTTGGAGAGAAGAGCAAGTTACTGGCGAAGATGGATGTTGTCATTGGAAATATTACCACTAGAAGTTCTGTGACGGTTTCAGTAATGAGGGACAATTTTGCACTATACTTTGTCACCTCAAGGCAGAGTACACTGGCAGGATGACAGAGTGTGAAAGATTTGTGCCCTAACCAAACTTGTGTACCTTCTGTACCAACAGTATATACCTTTGCCAACCAAAGTTGGCTATCTTGTCATGGTCTCTATTTTTAGCTTTAGGCCACAGGTGTGTACCTGGTTGTGTTTTATGCAAAGTATTTCACCTTTTAACAAAAGTTGTGTACATTGGTAGGAAATCACCAACAATAAACACAACTTTTCAGGTGAAATACTTTGCTTCAAACACAACCAGGAAAACAACTGTGGCAAAAAGCTAAAATTTACCCACAGTTATATACCTGGTTTTGAATACCTTTTTACCTTTTAAATACCCTGTATTTAACCTTTTTTTTAAACATATTTCGCCGCAGAAAGAAATGACAGACAACCAGTGTAAACAATAATTTAACTTTTATTTAAAATATTTTTTTTTGTGTAAACTTTTTAAAGTTAAAAAAACTTTTTTAATAAAGGTTTGAAACCAACCAAATGGGAATTTTTATTACAAAAAAAACATTATAACTCAGTGTAGTGTGGGGTGGAAATACTGCTGGAGGGGCTGCGGGACACTTCGACAATGGGAGTGTGGAGAGAGGACTGGGATCGTGGTGGGGAAGGAACAGTTAGAGGTGATGGTGTGGAAAAAGCTACAGAATGGGTGGACATGTGGGAGGCAGAAGAGGTGGTGGGCGGTGGAGTGGAGGGTTGGGCAGGGACTGTAGGAGCAGATGATGTTGATGGAAAGTTGTATGGGGAAGGAGTTTGGTACGGGGAAGGAGTTTGGTACGGGGAAGGAGTTTGGTACGGGGCAGGTTGCTGGAAGTGGGGAGATGTCTGGTACTGGGGAGGTTGCTGGTACTGGGAAGGTTGCTGGTACTGGTGAGGTTGCTGGTATGTAATAGGAGGGGGAGGATGGAAAGTGGCTGGAGGGGGTGCAGATGTAATAGGAGGGGGAGGATGGAAAGTGGCTGGAGGGGGTGCAGATGTAATAGGAGGGGGAGGATGGAAAGTGGCTGGAGGGGGTGCAGGTGGAGGAACTACAGTGGTGGGAGGTGGAGGTTGGGAGGTAACCTGCTGTAGAGCACCGTGGCACGAATGCATTACATGCATCTGCTGGGTAGGAGATAGTGTTGCCATGCGCTCCACAACAGACCTGAAAAAGGTGTGGTTTGGCGAAGATCTTGCTTCTGAATGCATGGTTTGCAGAAGTGTCTTCACCTCCAGAATGCTGGAGTTGATCTGCTGAAAGCCTGCGGAGATTTGCTCTGACAAGACTTTTAGACAGTTCTGGAAAGATGCATTCAGATGCAAGAACTCTGGCGCATAACTCTTTTCCTGACCCCTCTGCCGCTGCCGCCCAGTACCCGCAGGTGTACTAGAGGTGGCAGGGGCAGAAGGGTGGGGTAAAGGGAAAGCGATCTCCTCACCAGCAGCTTCATGTAATGTAGGCGGCCATGATGCTCCTGTGCTGGTGGATGGGACAGATGGGTCGAATGTGTGGGAAGGCTGGGAAGGTGCAGATGTACCGGGGCGGTCGAAGTGTCCCTCGGTGCCGGTCTCCTCAGGGATCGCCTCAGAAGGGTCCAATCGTGCAGGCTCCCGAGTGCTGCTCACCGTGCTGTGGAATAAAGAGAAAAAAAAACAATTAAAATACTGACATGGTATGGCCCTGGCTGAAAAAAAAAAAGTTACATCTAACATTTTTTTTCACATGTGGTGTGTAATATTTACCTTCTAGTGACCATTGTTTCCCGGAGGAACGACAGGGCTTGTGCGTACTTGTACTTGCTCCTGCGTCCTCCAGATCCACTCGGGGCCCGCATCTCTTTATTGAACTCCTTTTTGAAACGATCCCTCACAGACCGCCACCGCTTCACAATTCTGTTCCCTGAAACGAGAAAGGAGTGGTTAGTATACAACATCAGTGTTTCACAAACTCCAGTCCTCATGGTCCCCAGGGGTCATGTTTTCAGGATTTCCATAGTAAATAGAAATCCTGAACACATGATCCGTGGGGACCACGAGGACTGGAGTTCGGGAAACACTGGTTTACATCAAGCAACCGGTACTGTATATACTTACGCTCTTTAATCTGGGCCCGAACATCGAGGTCCTCCCAGCGGCCCACAAGGAGCGAACAGATTTCCTCCCAGAGTCGTCGGGTAACGATAAGGTCAGCGTGGCGGCGGTCAGCCATATTCCAGAGCGGCTCCCTTTCTCTGACGAGATCGATGAGGTGGTCCACATCGAGTCCTCCATCCTCACCGTCAGAGTCGGGAGCACGCTGTGAAGGCTGTTAAAGAAAAAGACAAAAATAACATAATTAGCCTCCACAAAAGAAATGAAATAAAAAGTGCAAAAAAACAAAGCAAAAACATTTATACTTACACGCTGGTGACCGCCGCGTTGCTGTCGCCGATGACCCTGGGAGGCACTGCGAGGACCTCTTGGCCGAGCACCAGATTGGGAAGACTAGAGAAGAAAACAAAAAATGTTATGTCTTTGGATGTAGGCATTTGTTTGCTGTGTGTGGTCTGCAGAACATTGTTTTCTATGTGTTGTGTGTAGTGTGATGTTGTGTTTCTGCGTTTGATGCAAAAAACTTACCAATTGTGAGCCCACTCCAGGTGTCTGTCCACCCCTTCCTTCTTCTTCTGGGAGCTCCTCTTCATCTTGTGAATCCTGTTTTGAAATAAAAGGCAATGAATAGACATATATTACAGAGATGATGGATTTTGGAAATAAAAACTTACCGTCAAACGCTGACGATGCGAGGGAGGGCTCCCAGAAGATGATGTGCTGTCTTCCTGGTGGCCACACTCCACGCCTGTGGGTGGTGTTCCAGCTGCTGCCATTGCTGCTGCTGCTGCTGCATCTATTGGGCGGCTGTTGAATAAAGAGAAACAAAGGGCCAATGAATATCTTGATATTCAATAGCCCTAGTTTGGAGGAATGGGGGATTTGATAATTACCGTCTCTCATCTGCTGCTGGCCTCCCCTCCTCAGCATGTTCCATTTGCTGCTCCATTTGGGGTGGTGGTGGTGCTGATGGTGCTGCAGTGGTCTCCTGCCTTCTCCTGCTGCGCTTGGTTGCTTTCTTGGGTGGCATGTTGGGTGTGGCTGTGGGTCCCACTGTCTTGCTTTTATATATGTCTTGTGGGCAGAGCTACTGAGCATGCTCAGACCAAAAAAACCGGATCCGGCCACCGGATCTGGCTTTCGCCGGATCAGGCGCATTGCGGCGCTCATAGGCTTTCATTGTGTGAAAAAGACGGACGCGCCGGATCCGGCGTGTCCGGCTTTTTTGCCGGAGACAAAAAACGTTACAGTAGCCGTTTTTTCCAGACGCCGGATCGCGACACATTGCCGGATCCGCCGAAAACCGGATGAAACGCATGGCCATCCGGCGCGATCCGGCGCAAATGCAAGTCAATGGGGGGGAAACCGGATCCGGCATTGCATTTCGCCGGATCCGGTTTCTGTCAAAAGCGCCGGATCGCGCCTGACTGCGAAAACCTGATGTGTGAAAGAGGCCTAAGCGACTCACCAGCGATCCCGACACCGATATGAAGGTGTCAGGATCGCTAGTAAGTCGCTATGTGATCGCTGGTGAGCTGTCACATAGACAGCTTCACCAGCGATCAGCACAGCGATGCCGAGCGCCCGGCATCGCTGGCCATCGCTGTAAAAAATAGTATCACTGGGACCGGAGCGTGGAGAGAGGCAGGATGGCTGAACAGGACGTCGGAAGGTGAGAACAACTATATTTTTTATTTTTTTTATTATTTTTTTACACCTGATCGCTGGTCTCCCGCTGTCACACACAGCGATGCATGCTGGCCAGCGGGAGACCAGCGACCAAAGAAATGTCCAGAGGTTTCTTGCAGCGATCAGCGATACCGGCAGGGGGGCCGCTCGCTGATCGCTGTCACACACAGCAATCTCGCTGGTGAGATCGCTGTTACGTCACAAAAGTTGTGACTCAGCAGCGATCTCGCTACCGAGATTGCTTAGTGAGACGGGGCCTTAACCCTCGTTGCATCATACCGCTGCACGACCAGCTAGCTCTACCCTCACCTATTGTATCCTCACCCATCCCTTCTAGCCTGTGAGAGAGTGTAAGGAGTAAGACCGGGCTGCGGGTAGCTGTTTTGTTTCGGGTCCGGAACTGTCGGGGCTGTCTCCTCTGTTGTCCGGGGGAAAGCATAAGGGACCAGACAAACTTTGCACCAGGAAGTAGGGGGTGTGGTTAAGATGCCACAGCGCACGCGGAAGCAGTCTGTCTTGGTGAGAACAGTCAGTGCGCAGCAGGGAGGAAAGAGAGTATCGTCCCTGGAGCAGCGCTTCCGCACAGGCCGGCGTCCGTGTACCTCCGCCTCCACTAGCAGAGACAGGAGAGAGACATGCAGTGTGTCCGGTGATGACTAGAAAACAAGGTGACATAAGCTGCGAGCCCGTGAGTACAGCGCACGTGCCACCTAAGAGAGACCGGGTGCGGGACAGACGTTTGCGCCCTCACTAGCCTGACTGGGTGAGTATAATATAACGTTGTAGATAAACCCCTGATGGCGTTGGCCGCATCTTATATGCAAAAAAAATAGGTGACAGATTCCCTTTAACTTATCCTGTCAGTCGTTTCAGCTGAACGGATGATGGAGTCAACAACGGATGGCGCGATGCTTGTCTGATGAGGTCCTGTAGGTAACGATGTTCCGTCTTCTGGCAGCAGTGGTCAGTCTCCAGTACCTTCTGCTGAGCCTCTAATCCATTAATTGATGAAGCTGAGATTGGGCAAGGCACAGCACTATCCGGGCCAATATAGCCCGGCAAATGTATATTGGCTAGACAGATTCCCCTAAGGGTATGTGCACACGGTGCGGATTCTGCAGCTGCGGGTCCGCAGCAGATTTAGGTGCGTTGTACAGTACCATTGTTTTCAATGGTAAACTGGAAAACGCTGTGCACATGCTGCGGATTTTTCCGCGCGGTTTTGCTGCGGTTTACAATCCGCAGCATGTCAATTATTTTGTGCAGAAATGCTGCGGTTTCACACCTCATCCATTATGAGGTGTGAAACCGCAGGCAAATCCGCAGATTTTACTACAAAATCCGCACTACCAAAAAACTCCGTGTGCACATACCCTTAACTCAAACGAACTGCCCTTACTGAATCCATTGTCCTTTAACCCTGCATATTCTTTGTCTCTAAATTGTGCATTATATCCTTTAACTGTTTTTTTCCCCATTTAACAGTTTACCTCCCTGCGTGGAGTATTCTCCTGTTAAAGTTGTTAACCCTTGCTCTGCCTTCTGTCTGTCACTGTAACCTGCTCACATGAACCCTCGCAGGCAGGGTCCTCTCTCCTCCTATATCAGTCAGTGACTTTTGTTCAAGATTACTGTACTTGTTTTTTTATGTATACCCCTTTTCACCTTTCACCTGTTTCTTATTATGTATACCCCTAACGCTCTGATGACCACTTCCACTAGAATTGTTACCTGTTTCTCACGAAAATACAAGCAAAATTAAAAAAAAAAAGTGTATTTTAGAGGTGAAGCTCAACAGGGACAATGTTTGCATAATTAGACATGTAATCATTTATTGCTTGCAGACCATTTACTCAATACCAGGGAAAAATAGCGATATTCATTCCTGACATCCTATATTTTAAATGTCAAACTCAAGCACAGTCATGGAAACTAATATTACTTAACCCCTTTCTGCCATTTGACGTACTATCCCGTCCATGTGACCTGGGACTTAATTCACATGGACGGGATAGTATGTCATGGCATTTAATGCGACATCGCGACTTAAGTCGCGATGATCGCATTAAAATTCCGACGCCGTCTTACCTGAGGGTAGACGGCCTTGGCATCCCGAGGTTTGTCACTGCCCTTCCAGCCTCCTGAGCGCTGTGATTGGCTGTTCAATTCTGCACAGCCAATCACAGCGCTTCTCATTGCTTCAGCCAATTGGAGCGGCTGAAACGATGTCACAGGCTAGGATCGAGTACCGACGAAAAACCCGTCGGATTGGCGCAATCACCAATAGGATCGATCGCACCAATCGCAGGGCGCAGCGGCGGTATACCGCCGCTGTGCCCTGCCAGTACCGACCCGGATCGGTGCTGTAATAGCACTGATCCCAGGCCGGAGCCTAGTACAGGGCCTGCAGGAGCTGATTGGCGCGATCAATGTCATCGTTCAAAGCGCCAATCACAGGACACATCTGCGGTCACACTGGGACCACTCTGTGACCTGCTGGTGACCTGCTTAGGAGTCAAAGCTGTGAGCTGCCGATCCTTGCCATGGTCACCAGGCAGAGCAGTGATTGGTGGGATCAATGTGATCATTCGATCGCACCAATGACAGGTCACAGCAGCGGTGTGACCGCTCTGTGACCTGTCCCTGACCAGTCAGTGACCTGTCTGACTGCTCTGCAGGGGTCCTCACACTAGCTGAGGATTCCCTACAGAGCGGTCATACTGCTGGATCTCTTGCTGTGCTGGGTATTGTGGTGCCACAGCAGCCTGTAGCACAACAATCCCTGCTGAAGAAAGAACAACCCTACAATTGTAAGGGTGTGTGCACACGTAAGCGTTTTTTTTGCGGTTTTTACCGGCAAAAAATGCTTAAACGCTTACAAGAAGCATCCCATTCATTTGAATGAATTCCGCACTTTTTGTGCATATTGATGAGTTTTTTCTGTGAAAAAACGCATCGCGTAAAAAACCAGCATGATCATTAATTTCGCGGAAAAATCCGCATTTCTAACTATATTCTATGAGACTGGGGATGCTCCGGACAAAATCATGGCAAAAATCGCGGAAAAAATGCACGTTTTCTGGGAAGGAGTCCGGTTTTTTGTCAGGAATTTTTTGCATACGTGGGTACATAGCCTAACTGTTACCTGATCCCTGCTCAATCTATCTTCACCCCCCCAATCTATCTTCATCCCCCCTCCACCCCTCTTTGTGCCGCCTCCGTGTGCACATTTAGCAGCCGCCGAGCGTTGATTGGTGACGCAGTTCACCGATCAACACTCATGCTCGCTTTTTTTTCCTCAGCCCCCTTTGTGCCAACTCCGTACTCGCATCCTGCAGCAGCCAAACTTTGATAAGTGACACAGTTCACTTGTCAGAGCTTGTGCCTGCCGATTTCCTTTTTTGTTTTACCCCCCTTGCACCACACCCGTACACACTCCCAGCAGTCGCCGAACTTTGATAAGTGATGCAGTTCACTTATCAGAGCTAGGACATGCAGTTTTAGACTTTTCTTTTCACATGTATTTTTTTTCCTTTAGCTTTTTCTTTTCAGAATTATTTGCACCTATCACTAGCCCCCCTCACACCTACACATAGTTATCAATAAAGTACACACAAAGCACCATATTCACAAAAAAAAATGTCCCAACCATCACGTTCGTCCCAACAGCGCTATTAGTGAAGGAGGCATATTCTTTCCTTGCCTCCGACACCGATAGCGAGGGAGAGGATCCCACATTTTTATACTTTTCCGATTCTTTGTTCTCATCCTCTCCCTTTTCCTCCTCCTCATCTTCCTCCTCGGGTCCAGGGGAACCGCCACACAGACGCCCCAGGACAGAATATGAGGCAGTAACCGCCATTGCAGAACCTGAACCAGCGCACTCCATTGCAGATCCTGTGTGGACCTCGCCCCCCAAAAATTACGAGCCACTGATTCCTGATTTTGTGGCAGAATCAGTAATTAAGTTTGACACCACCGGCCTCACAGAAATTGACTTTTTCAAAGTTTTTTTTTCTCTGAGGATTTTATTAACCTTATAGTGGAGCAAACTAATTTGTACGCTTGTCAATTTTGGCGCAAAACTCCGATTCATCATATTCTAACTGGTCTCCTGTACACGCAGTTGAAACGATGCAGTTTTGGGGCCTGGTCCTCCACATGGGGATCCTGAAGAAGCCAGAAATTCGGCAATATTGGAGTGTTGATATTTTATACAACACTCCAGTGTTCCGAATGGTCATAGCCCGGATGCGGTTTGAGGCCATCCACAAATTCCTGCATTATACCGATAATGCACAGTGTCCCACACGAGATGACCCCAACTTTGACCGTCTGTTCAAAGTTCGGCCTGTCATCGAACACTTCAACAAAAAGTTTGCTGAAAAGTGCGTGCCCCAAACGGACATCTGCGTGGATGAGTCCTTAGTTAATTTTAAGGGCAGGCTCGGATTCCATCAGTACCTGCCCAGTAAGAGGGTCAGGTACGAATCAAACTCTACAAACTTTGTGCGAGTACCTTAGGGTACACCCACAGGTTTAGAGTGTACGAAGGAAAGGACACCAGGATTGAATCCCCTGAGTGTCTTCCTGTCCTGGGAGTGAGTGGGAAAATTGTGTGGGATTTGGTGCACCCACTGCTGGATAAAGGTTATCACCACTACACTGATAACCTTTATACCAGCATCCCACTCTACAAATCCCTCTCTGCGCGAGCTACCGCAGCTTGCAGTACTGTCCGCAAAAATCAGAGAGGCCTCCCGAAGACGCTACTTGGGCAGATGCTCAGAAAAGGTGAGAGTAGAGCCCAATGTAGCGACCACCTGCTGGTGGTCAAGTACAAGGACAGGAAGGATGTCCTCTTGACCACCACACACGGTGATGGCAGCGCCCTCAGCACTGTACGGGGTACCTCTACACAGGTCAGCAAACCGACCTGTGTAGTGGGGTACAACAAAATCATGGGGGGCGTTGATCTCTCCGATCAACTCCTCCAACTGTACAATGCTCTCAGAAAGGCCAGGGTGTGGTACAAAAAGATGGACGTGCACATCGTGCAAACGGCAATGCTCAACGTTTTCCTGCTGTCACGATGTGTACGCCACACCGATACGTCGTACCTTCGGTTCCAGGAGGTAGTGGTTAAGGCACTGATGTGTGGCACTCCGGAAGGAGCGGGCCCCAGTACTTCCGGAACTGAAGGTGCTCGTATCGTACCAGGTCAGCAATTTCCAGGGGTGGTCCCGCCAACTGGAAGAAAAGGTAAGCCGCAAAAAAGGTGCCGAGTGTTACAAAAAGGGAATATGCAAGGACACCATTTATCAATACGACACCTGCCCCGAAAAACCTGGCCTGTGTATGAAGGATTGCTTAAAATTGTGCCACACCTCCATGCACTACTAATTTACTTTACAGGAAACAGATTAGTTCCAAAGGGGGCACATCTAGATAAGTTCCTTGGGGGTCTAGTAACCAAAATGATGCACTTGTGGGTTGTGTTTTTTTTTTTTTTTTACTGTTTAGGGACATCAGGGGCTCTGCAAACGGAACATGATGCCCGCAGAACATTCCATCAATGTCTGCGTTCCAAAACGTCACTATTTCCCTTCCGAGCCCCGACGTGTGCCCAAACAGTTTTTTTCCCACATATGGGGTACCAGTGTACTCAGGACAAATTGGACAACAATTTTTGGGGTCCAATTTCTCCTTTTACCCCTTGGGAAAATTAAAAATTGGGGACTTTGAACTTTTTCATTTTTGTGGACAAAAAATAGGATTTTTATTTTCACTCCTGGGCATTATACTAACATAGTAACATAGTTATTAAGGTTGAGGGAAGACTTTATGTCCATCTAGTTCAACCCATATCCTATCCTAACTTGCCCTAACATGTTGATCCAGAGGAAGACAAAAAAAACCATGTGGCAAACAGTAAGTTTCACATTGGGGAAAAAATTTCCTTCTCGACTCCACATACGGCAATCAGACTAGCTCCCTGGATCAACGCAATATTAAGGAAACTAGTGTGTATGCCCTGTAATATTAACATAACATTATTAACATGTAAGTAGAACACCACAACACAGACGGCAACAACCCTGGCACACCCTGCAAACACATTTCCTGCAGCGGTGTTCCAGGTGCGCCGAACGTCTGTGGAGAAAATCCAATCTACACGAAGATTTCATCCATTATAAGGTTATGCTTCGAACATACAACACTGCCCTTCACCTCTCCAAACAAACCTATTTCAACATCCTCATCACCTCACTGTCCAATAACCCGAAACGTCTCTTTGACACTTTTCATTCTCTACTCAACCCAAGAGTACAGGCCCCAACCACGGAGCTGCGAGCTGACGATTTGGCCAATTACTTCAAAGAAAAAATTGACCAGATCCGACAGGAAACTATCTCCCAATCCCCTCATACCATGCACTGTCCTCCCTCCCCCACTGCATCTAGCTCACTCTCGAACCAGTCACAGAAGAAGTAAGCAGGCTCCTTGCATCTTCTCGCCCAACCACTTGCATCAGTGACCCATTTCCGTCACATCTCCTCCAGTCCCTTCCCCTGCTGTCTCTCTGATAACTCTCTTCTCGACCCTCTCCAATCCGGCTTCCGCTCCTTACACTCTACTGAAACTGCCCTCACTAAAGTCTCTAATGATCTACTAACAGCTAAATCTAATGGTCATTACTCCATGCTAATTCTCTTGGATCTCTCTGCAGCATTCGACACTGTGGATCATCAGCTCCTCCTCACTATGCTCCGTTCCATTGGCCTCAAGTACACCGTTCTCTCCTGGTTCTCCTCCTATCTCTCTGACCGCTCTTTTACTGTATCTTTTGCTGGCTCCTCCTCTCATCTTCCCCTTACTGTTGGGGCTCCTTAAGGATCGGTTCTAGGCCCCCTCCTCTTCTCTTTGTATACTGTCCCTATTGGTCAAGCAATCAGTAGATTTGGGTTTCAGTACCATCTCTATGCTGATGACACCCAATTATACGCTTCTTCTCCTGACATCACGCCAGCCTTTCTAGAAAACACCGGCGATTGTCTAAACTATATCTGAAACTGAACCTGTCAAAGTCTGAACTCCTTGTGTTTCCTCCCTCTACTAATGTACCTATACCCGACATTGCCATTTTTGTATGTGGCTCCACTATTACTCCCCAGCAACATGCCCGCTCTCTTGGGATCATACTTGATTCCGAGCTTTCCTTTGCCCCCCACATTCGATCACTGGCTCGCTCTTGTCATCTGCACCTCAAAAACATTTCTAGAATTCGACCTTTTCTTACTTTTGACTCTGCAAAAACTCTTACTGTTTCTCTTATTCATTCTCGTCTCGACTATTGTAACTCTTCTAATCGGTCTCCCTCTTACCAAACTCTCCCTTCTCCAATCTGTCTCGAATGCTGCAGCCAGGATCATATTCCTCACCAATCATTACACCGATGCCTCTACCTTGTGCCAGTCATTACACTGGCTACCCATCCACTCCAGAATTCAGTATAAACTTATTACCCTCGCCCACAAAGACCTCCATGGCTCAGCACCACCCTACATCTCCCTTGTTTCAGTATACCACCCTACCCACGCCCTCCTTTCTGCTGATGACCTGAGGTTAGCATCCTCATTAATCAGAACCTCCCACTCCCGTCTCCAAGACTTTACATGTGCTGCGCCAATTCTTTGGAATGCACTTCCCAGGTCAATACGATTAGTCCCCAATCCCCACAATTTTAAGCGTGCCCTGAAAACGCATTTATTCAGACTGGCCTATCACCTCAACATATTAACCTAATCTATCCTTGTGTGGCACAGCCAAAAGTTTTACCATAACCAGGTTCCTCGCATCATGTTCCCACATGCTTTATGCATCCATTAGCCCTCTGTGTCTGTACTGATACACACTTAACATTATGGCTGTTCCATACAATCGGCAACTGTTACCACCCACTTTTCGTGTCTCCCTTTTTTCCTCATAGATTGTAAGCTTGCGAGCAGGGCCCTCATTCCTCTTGGTATTTGTTATAATCTATGTGATTATTGTTATGCTGTAAAGTCTATTATCTGTACGAATCCCCTCCGAAATGTAAAGTGCTGCGGAATATGCCGGTGCTATAGAAATAAAATTTATTATTATTAATATTATACTTTTCAAGAAAGGCATCCAGTCCCTTCTTAAATTTTAGTAGGGAATCACTCATTACAACATCATATGGCAGAGTTTCAAAGTCTCAATGCTCTTACAGTAAAGAATCTGCGTCTGTGATTATGCTTAAACCTTCTTTCCTCCAGACGTAGAGGATGCCCCCTTGTCCCTGTCGCAGGTCTAAGAGTAAAAAGATCATTAGAAAGGTCTTTGTACTGTCCTCGCATATATTTATACATTGTAATAAGATCACCCCTAAGCCTTCGATTTTCCAAACTAAATAACCCCAAGTGTAATAACCTCTCTTGGTATTGCAGACCCCCCAGTTCCCTAATAACCTTGGTCGCTCTTCTCTGCACCCGCTCCAGTTCAGCTATGTCTTTCTTATACACCGGAGACCAGAACTGTACACAGTATTCTAAGTGTGGTCGCACTAGTGACTTATATAGAGGTAAAATTATGTTCTCCTCATGAGCATCTATGCCTTTTAATGCATCCCATTATTTTATTTGCCTTTGCAGCAGCTGCCTGACACTGGCCACTAAATGTGATTTTGTCGTCCACCCATACACCCAGGTCTTTTTCAGTGACAGTTTTGCCCAGTGTTTTACAATTAAGCATATAATTATACATCTTGTTCATTCTACCCAAGTGCATGACCTTACATTTATCCCCATTAAAGCTCATTTGCCATTTATCAGCCCAAGCTTCTAGTTTACATAAATCCTCCAGTAATATAAAATTGTCCTCCTCTGTATTGATTACCCTGCAGAGTTTTGTGTCATCTGCAAATATTGAAATTCTACTCTCTATGCCCACTACAAGGTCATTAATAAATATGTTAAAAAGAAGCAGGCCCAATACTGACCCCTGTGGTACCCCACTGCTAACCGTGACCCAGTCAGTCCGAGTGTGCTCCATTAATAACCACCTTTTGTTTCCTATCCCTGAGCCAGCTCTTAACCCACTTACACATATTTTCCCCTATCCCCATTGTTCTCATTTCATGTATCAAACTTTTGTGTGGCACCGTTTCAAAAGCTTTTGAAAAGTCCATGTTTACCACGTCCACTGCATTCCCTTGGTCCAGTACGGAACTTACCTCTTCATAAAAGCTTATCAGATTAGTCTGACAGGAATGGTCCCTTGTAAACCCATGTTGATATTGGGTCATGAGGTTATTCTTCTCCAGATACTCCAGTATAGTATCTCTTAGAAAACCCTCCAGGATTTTACCGACAGTTGAGGTTAAACTTACTGGCCAATAATTTCCAAGTTCAGTTTTTGTCCCCTTTTTGAATATTGGCACCACATTTGCTATACGCCAGTCTTGTGGTACAGACCCTGTTATTATGGAATCTTTAAAGATTAAAAATAATGGTCTATCTATGACTGTACTTAATTCCTGCAGTACTCGGGGGTGTATCCCATCCGGGCCTGGGGATTTGTCAATTTTAGTGATTTTTCGACGACGCCGTACTTCCTGCTGGGTTAAGCAGGTGACATTTAATGGAGAATTTTTGTTATCACTGATCATGTTATCCGTCATGAGATTTTCTTGTGGAAATACTGTTGAAAAAAAAGTCATTTAGCATATTGGCTTTTTCCTCATCCTCATCCACCATTTCACCCAGACTATTTTTAAGGGGGCCAACATTATCATTTTTTAGCTTCTTACTATTTATGTAGTTAAAGAATATTTTGAGATTATTTTTACTTTCTCTGGCAATGAGTCTCTCTGTCTCAATCTTTGCTGTCTTGATTTTGCTTTTTACAGAATTTATTTAATCTTCTGTATTTAGTTAATGCCTCATCACTACCTACTTGCTTTAATTCTCTAAATGCTTTCTTTTTATCTCTTATTGCTCCCCTTACAGCTCTATTTAGCCATAGTGGTCTCCTCCTATTTCTAGCATGTTTATTCTCATATGGTATATATTGTGCACAGGTCCTATTCAGGATGCTAATAAACGTCTCCCATTTTCTTTGTGTATTTTTATGTCTCAGGATATCGTCCTAGTTAATTGCACCAAGATCATCTCTCATCCGTTGGAAATTTGCCTTCCTGAAGTTTAGTGTTCTTGTAACCCCTCTACTACACATCTTATTAAAGGACACCTGAAAACTTATTATTTTGTGATCACTGTTACCCAAGTGACCCCCAACCCTTACATTTGATATGCGGTCTGGCCTGTTGGTTAATATTAGGTCTAGCAGTGCCCCCCCTCTTGTTGGGTCCTGAACCAGTTGTGAAAGGTAATTGTCTCTCATAGTTGTCAAAAACCTATTACCTTTGCTGGAACTGCAGGTTTCGGTTCCCCAATGTATTTCAGGGTAGTTGAAGTCCCCCATAATAATGACTTCTCCTTGAGTCGCTGCTTCATCTATTTGCTTGATGAGGATATTCTCTGTTCCATTATTTTTGGAGACTTATAACAAACCCAGCGTCGGACTGGCCCACCGGGGAGCCGGAGGATTCTCCGGTGGGCCCTGGCATCTGGTGGGCCCTGGCCCCTGGCACCTGCTGGCATACAGGGCCAGCAGTTGCCTTGGGCCCCCACTGCTCCAGGGGCTCCCAGCCAGTGCCACACAGCTGTTATGGGTGCCCGTGCCAGCGGAGCAGCAGCGGGTGTCAGGAGGCAGGAGCCCCTGTCCCCGCTGCTAAAGAGAAATGAATATTCACTGCGAAGCAGTGAATATCATTTCACTCCCGGTCTCCACCCCCCGGGGCCCCGCCCCCCAGCCTAGGCAGCCGGCCCCGCCCTCAATTGCAGTGGAAGAGAGAGCGTCTCTCTCCCATCAGTCCCCTCTGCTCCTGACTCACAGCCGGTGCGCGATGACGTCACCATCGTGCACCCGCTGTGTGTCTGGCAGATGGGGCAGCTCCTGAGTCTGAAGCCGGCATAAGCATGGGAGTTAGGAGGAGAGGTGAGTATTGTGATTTTTTTTTTATCTATCTATCTATCTATCTATCTCTATATCCATCTATCTCTATATCTATCTATCTATATCTATCTATCTCTATATCTGTCTATCTCTCTATCTATCTCTATATCTCTATATCTATCTATTTCTATCTGTATATCTATCTCTATATCTATCTCTATATCTATCTATCTATCTATCTCTATATCTGTCTATCTATCTCTATATCTGTCTATCTATATCTATCTATCTATCTATCTCTATATCTGTCTATCTCTCTATCTATCTCTATATCTCTCTCTATATCTATCTATTTCTATCTGTATATCTATCTCTATATCTATCTCTCTATCTATCTCTATATCTATCTATCTATCTCTATATCTGTCTATCTCTATATCTGTCTATCTCTATATCTGTCTATCTATCTCTATATCTACAGTATCTCTATATCTATATCTATCTATCTCTATATCTATCTATCTCTATCTCTATCTATATCTAGCTATATCTCTCTCTATATCTATCTATTTCTATCTGTATATCTATCTCTATATCTATCTATCTCTATTTATCTATCTATCTCTATATCTATCTCTCTAGCTATCTATCTATATCTATCTATCTATCTCTATATCTGTCTATCTCTATATCTCTCTCTCTCTCTATCTATCTCTCTATCTATCTCTCTCTATCTCTCTATCTATCTCTCTCTATATCTACCTATATCTATCTATCTATCTCTATATCTATCAATCTATCTATCTATCTCTATATCTGTCTATCTGTCTATCTCTATATCTGTCTATCTCTATATCTATCTTATATCTATCTCTATCTATCTATATCTCTCTCTATATCTATCTATCTCTATCTGTATATCTATCTATATCTATCTATCTCTATCTATATCTCTCTATATATCTATCTATCTGTCTGTCTATCTCTATATCTATCTATCTCTATATCTATCCCTATAGCAATCTCTCTATCTATCTCTATCTATCTCTATCTATCTCTATCTATCTATCTCTATATCTATCTATCTCTATATCTGTCTATCTATCTCTATATCTATCTATCTCTATCTATATCTCTCTCTATATCTATCTCTATCTGTATATCTATCTATATCTATCTATCTATCTCTATATCTATCTATATCTCTCTCTCTATATCTATCTATCTGTCTGTCTGTCTATCTCTATATCTATCTATCTCTATATCTATCCCTATAGCAATCTCTCTATCTATCTCTATATCTATCTATCTATCTATCTCTATATCTATCTCTATCTGTATATCTCTCTATATCTATCTATCTCTATCTGTATATCTCTCTATATCTATCTATCTCTATCTGTATATCTATTAATCTCTATATCTATCTCTCTATCTATCTGTCTATCTCTATATCTATCTCTATATCTATCTATCTCTATATCTATCTATCTCTATATCTGTCTATCTATCTCTATATCTGTCTATCTATCTCTATATCTGTCTATCTATCTCTATATCTATCTATCTCTATATCTATCCCTATAGCAATCTCTCTATCTATCTCTATCTATCTCTATATCTATCTATCTATCTCTATATCTATCTATCTATCTCTATATCTATCTATCTATCTCTATATCTGTCTATCTATCTCTATATCTATCTATCTAGCTATCTCTATCTATATCTCTCTATATATCTATCTATCTCTATCCCTATATCTATTAATCTCTATAGCTATCTATCTATCTATCTATCTATCTATCTATCGCTATATCTATCTATCTATCTCTATAGCTATCTATCTCTATCTATTTCTATCTCTAGCTATCTATATCTCTCTCTATATCTCTCTATATCTATCTATCTATTTCTATCTGTATATCTATCTATATCTATCTATCTCTATCTATTTCTATATCTATCTGTCTCTATCTTACATATAGAGATAGATATAGAGATAGATCGTTAGATATAGAGATAGATATAGATAGATACAGAGAATAGATACAGAGATAGAGAGATATAGAGATAGATATAGATAGTCTATCTCTATACCTATCTATAGCTATCTATATGTATATTATCTTTATATCTATCTATCCATCTATCTATCATCTATCCATAGATCTATTTATCCTTTATCTATCTATCCATCTATCTCTATATCTATCTATAGCTATATATATATCTCTATCTATTATCTTCATATCTATCTATCCATCTATCCATCGATCTATCTATTTATCCCCTATCTATCTATCTACCTATCTATCTCTATCTATATCTATCTATCTGTATCTATTTATAGCTATCTATTTCTATATATCTATCTCTATATCTATTTATCCATTATCTATCTTCTTTCTATCTATCTATCTATTTATCTAGTGTTATACCCTATGAGGGGGCAGCATTATATTCTATGAGGAGGTACATTATTCCCTATGAGGGTGCAGCATTATACCCTATGAGGGTGCAGCATTATACCCTATGAGGAGGGCAGCGTTATACCCTATGAGGGGGCAGCGTTATACCCTATGAGGGGGTGCATTATATTCTATGAGGGGGCTACATTATATTCTATGAGATGGCTGCATTATATTCTATGAGGGAGGCTACCCCAACTCCTGCTACATAACTAAGACCTGTACTGCCTTATATTATACCCTGATATTAGCGCGTTTTACCGCACAATTGGTGGTCTGGTATTTCTTTCTATGTAGCTACATAGTGGGCCCCAAGAATGATTTTCTCTGGTGGGCCCAAGGTGTTCCAGTCCGACGCTGAACAAACCCCTATCAGTAATTTATTATTTTTTCCCCCTCCCCTTATCTCTGCCCACAGGGACTCTACATTTTCATTAGATTCATATAAATTATCAAGCAGGATGGGTTTTAAGGACAATTTTACATATAAACACACGCCTCCCCCTCGCTTATTTGTACGGTCATTTCTGAACAGACTATAGCCCTGTAAATTAATATCCCCACCATGTCATAATTATGCTCCATCAACATTAACTCCAATTCCTTCATTTTGTTGGCGAGGCTTCTGGCATTAGTATATATGCACTTAATGTACAGTATATCTCTGTACCTCTATTCTTTCTTAAATTATTAACTGTTCTAACCCCACCCCCATGCCACCCCCAATTTCATTATTTGTGCCCACTGCCCAGGTCTCTATTTGCACTGTCTTCCCCTCCTATAAAAGGAATACCCTCCCCCCCATCCCTAGTTTAAACACTCCTCCAACCTTCTAGCCATTTTCTCCCCAGCACAGAGAAACACCACACATCTATATAAGTTCCTTAGGGGGTCCAGTTTCCAAAATGGGGTCACTTTTGGGGGTTTCCACTATTTAGGCACATCAGGAGATCGTCAAACGCGACAAGGCGTCCGATCTCAATTCCAGCCAATTTTAAGTTGAAAAAGTCAAACGGCGCTCTTTCTCTTTCGAGCCCTGCCGTGTGCCCAAACAGTGGTTCTCCCCCACATATGGGGTATCAGCGTACTCAGGACAAATTAGACAACAACTTTTGGGGTCTAATTTCTCCTTTTACCCTTGGGAAAATAAAAAATTGAGGACTAAAATATCATTTTTGTGGACAAAAAATAGGATTTTTATTTTCACTCCCGGGCATTATAAACTTTAGTGAAACACTTGGGGGTTCAAAGTTCTCACCACACATTTAGATAAGTTCCTTAGGGGGTCTAGTTTCCAAAATGGGGTCACTTGTGGGGAGTTTCTACTGTTTAGGCACATCAGGGGCTCTGCAAACGGAACATGACACCCGCAGAACATTCCATCAATGTCTGAATTCCAAAATGTCATTACTTCTCTTCCGAGCCCCGATGTGTGCCCAAACAGTAGTTTTTTCCCACATATGGGGTACCAGTGTACTCAGGACTAATTGGACAACAATTTTTGGGGTCCAATTTCTCCTTTTACCCCTTGGGAAAATTAAAAATTGGGGACTAAAAGATCATTTTTGTGGACAAAAAATAGGAATTTTATTTTCACTCCCGGGCATTATAAACTTTAGTGAAACACCACACATCTATATAAGTTCCTTAGGGGGTCTAGTTTCCAAACTGTGGTCACTTTTGGGGGTTCCACTATTTAGGCACATCAGGGGCTCGTCAAACGCAACATGGCATCCGATCTCAATTCCAGCCAATTTTAAGTTGAAAAAGTCAAACGGCGCTCTTTCCCTTCCGAGCCCTGCCGTGTGCCCAAACAGTGGTTCTCCCCCACATATGGGGTATCAGCGTACTCAGAACAAATCGGAGAACAACTTTTTGGGTCCAATATCTCCTGTTACCCTTGGGAAAATAAAATAATTGGGCAGTAAAAGATCATTCTTGTGACTAAAAAGTTAAATGTTAATTTTTTCCTTCCACATTTCTTCTGCTCCTGTGAAACACGTGAAGGGTTAATAATCTTCTTGAATGTAGTTTCGAGTAGCTTGAGGGGTGCAGTTTTTATAATGGTGTCTTTTTGGGTATTTTCTGCCATATAGACCCCTCAAAGTGACTTCAAATATGAGGTGGTCACAAAAAAAGATAGTTTTGTAAATTTTGTTGTAAAAATGAGAAATCGCTGGTCAACTTTTAACCCTTATAATGTCCTAACAAAAAAAAATTTTGTTTCCAAAATTGTGCTGATGTAAAGTAGAAATGTGGGAAATGTTATTTAGTAACTATTTTGTGTCACATATTTCTCTATTTTAAGGGCACAAAAACTCAAAGTTTGAAAATTGCAAAATTTTCACAATATTTCCGTTTTTTTTCATAAATAAACGCAAGTTATATCGAAGAAATTTTACCACTAAAGTGAAGTACAATATGTTATGAGAAAACGTTCTCAGAATCGCCAAGATCCGTTGAAGCATTCCAGAGTTATTACCTCATAAAGGGACAGTGGTCAAAATTGTAAAAATTGGCCTGGTCATTAATGTGCAAACCACCCTTGGGGGTAATGGGGTTAAAGGGGTATTCCCACCTTCAAGATCCTATCGCATTATGTAGTTGGTGTAGTAATAATAATATTAGCAAATACCTCCCGTTAGAAATGTAGTATAGTTTTCCTGATTCATTATATCTCTTTCCTCATGTTCAGGCAGTGCAGGACCTTAGGTATCCATAGTTAGCAACTTGCTGTCAGGAAAAATATGAATTATTCTCCAGGGTTCAGGGGACACAACCAGAGCTAGCCTACTACTCCTCCCACCATTGGTTTCTGTAGGACCAAATCCTAGATACAGCCCCTCTCTCTCTCTCTCTGTGAATTCCTCCCCCCCCCCCCTCAAGCAAAGGGTCAGTTCGGAATGCTTAGTTTTATTGCCTGCCAGGACTAGCAGGGCTGAATGCCTTTTTTCCCCTCCAAAGCACTCTGTCTTTTAAGCAAAACACTCCAAGTCCAATTCAATAATACACATTAATCCCAGAAACATAAAAATCAGATTTCCAGGGCCTGTGCACTTGGGTTATGCATGGCAGCATTTTGTGGCATTTAGGGCTATCAGAAACCTGGGAAATTAATTTCTGCCCACCAGAAAATCACAGACATACCATGTGTGGACTCAAAAAAAAAAAAAAAAAAGTAAAATCGCAAGGAAAGAAATAATGACAATATCTCTGGCCTGTGGGCTTCCAGGCCAAAGATATGATGAAAAGGAGTGATCGATAACTTTCAAAGATATGGGTACCTCCCAGAAATCACCCCATATGTGAGGTCAGCAAAGAGGGAGTTCTTAGTTTATGGCCGAAGCAGAAAACAGGAACGTTCATCGTTGGCATGCATTCAGAGCCAGGAGAGACAGCTGAACACCATGCTGTGGTACTGGATCATTTCTTTGGGATCTCTGCTCCCCGTTATCAACACACCATGCCCGTTTTATTTCATAACTGTTTATACATATTTGTATTTTGTCTCTTTTGTAATATCATTTGTATCTTTTGTAAACACAAAGTTATAATTTTCTGGAGTAAAATTATAAATTTGTTAGCTTTGTTCTTGTTCTATGAGCGATTCACCACGTACTCCGCACAAATTCATGTTACCAAACGGGTGTCCGATCCACCTATAAGAGGTCGATGGTGGTAGCATAGTTTTCGCATTTATGTGGTGTTGAGGACTTGATGGTGACAAGGTCGAGGTATATATATGTTCCTATCAGGAACCGGTGGTATATATACATCCCGTAACATCACATGCCACACTATTCGACATAGATTAGAGCAGCTGCACTCATTTTCTTAACCTCTGTCAATACCCTTTTGGGCAGCGGGGTAAGGGGGCGCCAGAGATCTGCAAGTTCCTGACTAAGTTCGTGACACAAACTGTTACTATATCAGTGGTCGTAAGCTGGGATACCTACGGTCCTGCAATGCCTGCACATGAGGACAAAGACAGCAAATCAGAAAAACTATACTGCATTTCTAATTAAATGTATTTGCTTATAATATTATTACACTTACTACATAATGGGATAGGATATCGGAGAAGGGAATATCCCGTTATCTAAATGGGGGGGCTTTTTCTTTCACTAAAGGTGTGCAGCAGTAAATACTCCAATGGAAGCTAAACAGACCACATTCTAAAGGGATATGTATGATGATTTTTTTTTTTTTATCCGTCATGCAATAAATACAGTTTGCATAAACACCTATATCCACAATTAGTATAGCGTAGCTTAAATGCATCTGAGTATACACAGTGGGTATGGAAAGTATTCAGACCCCTTTAAAATTTTTCACTCTGTTTCATTGCAGCCATTTGGTAAATTCAAAAAAGTTCACTTTTTTCCTCATTAAAGTACACTCTGCACCCCATCTTGACAGAAAAAAGCAGAAATGTAGAAATGTTTGCAAATTTATTAAAAAAGAAACTGAAATATCACATGGTCATAAGTATTCAGACCCTTTGCTTAGATACTCATATTTAAGTCGCATGCTGTCCATTTCCTTGTGATCCTCCTTGAGATGGTTCTACTCCTTCATTGGAGTCCAGATGTATTTAATTAAACTGATAGGACTTGATTTGTAAAGGCACACACCTGTCTATATAAGACCTCACAGCTCACAGTGCATGTCAGACCAAATGAGACTCATGAGGTCAAAGGAACTGGCCAAGGAGCTCAGTGACAGAATTGTGGCAAAGTACAGATCTGGCCAAGGTTACAGAAGAATTTCTGAAGTATTCAAGGTTCCTAAGAGCACAGTGGCCTCCATAATCCTTAAATGGAAGTTTGGGACTACTAGAAGCCTTCCTAGACCTGGCTGTCCAGCCAAACTGAGTCAGGTATTTATGGCAGAGTGGCCTGACGGAAGCCTCTCCTCAGTGCCAGACATATGAAAGCTCGCATAGAGTTTGTTAAAAACACATGAAGGACTCCCAGACTATGAGAAATAAGATGCTCTGGTCTGATGAGACGAAGATAGAACTTTTGGTGATAATTCTAAGTGGTATGTGTGCAGAAAACCAGATCACCTGCCCAATACAATCCCAACAGTGAAGCATGGTGGTGGCAGCATCATGCTATGGGGGTGTTTTTCAGCTGAAGGGACAGGACGACTTATTGCAATTGAAGGAAACATGAATGCAGCCAAGCACAGAGATATCCTGGATGAAACCCTCTTCCAGAGTGCTCTGGATCTCAGACTTGGCCGAAGGTTCACCTTCCAACAAGACAATGACCAGTGGCTTAACTACAAAGTTATGCGCCCCAGTGCAAACTTTAAAATAAGGCCCCCACACCATGCCAAAATACACACGCTGCTCAGCTCTGTACACCTCGTACACACACGGCTCCGCTCCGTACACTTCATACACACGGCTCTGCGCCGTACACACACATCTCCGCTCCGTACACCTTGTACACACGGCTCTGCTCTGTACACCTCATACACACACGACTCCGCTCCGCACACCTCGTACACACGCGGCTCTGCTACATCCACCCTGTAAACCCCTCCTGACCCCACACATAAACTTACCCTCATCCACAACCATGACAACCAGCACAGCAGAGTCCTGCAGACACGAGGCTCCTGATCATGTGACCCCCTGACTGCACTTGCTCACTGAGCCAGTGCGCGTGTCCTGAGTACAAAAGATACCTGTGGAGCGGGGCAGCAGCGGTGAAGATGCGTGCTTCAGGACAGGACCTGAAGCACATGACTGCTGGGGGTGTGGCCTAAGTTCCACAGAGCTAGGAGCTGAAGGAAAACTCCTAGAAAGGTAACTACGGGACAAGTTACCAAGGGGCATAGGCAGAGACGTAAACCTGATCAAGCTGGGGTCAAAGCACGAGATAGCACGACAGTACCAAAGGGTTAGACAGAGCGAATAGTCAGGACTTAACAAAGAGATCAGAAGACCAGAACGGGCAATGGACGGTACAATAGGGATAAACTGTAACGGAGTAACAATAGCCAAGCCAGGAGGTCAGAACCGGAGAGGATAATAGTACTAAAACGAGACAGAGAACAGAGTGAGTGGACAGACCGGGTCATACACGAGAAGCAAACAAGCAATGCAGTATACATGCACACCAGGGGGGTCAGACACACAGCCAGAATAACAGTATAGCTGACAGGGAATCCTAGTCTGGAATGAGTATAAATACCCCTCCCAGATCCAAAGGGAAGCCAGCAAAATTAACCCTGAGGAAACAGGACATTAACCATGTCCAAACCATGACAATGTACTTATGGTGCTTCTGGTCTTGTATTCATGTACTTATTGTGCTTCTGGTCTTGTATTCATGTGCTTATGGTGCTTATGGTCTTGTTTTCATGTACTTATGGTGCTTCTGGTCTTGTTTTCATGTACTTATGGTGCTTCTGGTCTTGTTTTCATGTACTTATGGTGCTTCTGGTCTTGTTTTCATATGCGTATGGTGCTTATGGTCTTGTTTTCATGTACTTATGGTGCTTCTGGTCTTGTATTCATCTACTTATGGTGCTTCTGGTCTTGTATTCATGTGCTTCTGGTCATGTATTCATGTACTTATGGTGCTTCTGGTCTTGTATTCATGTACTTATGGTGCTTCTGGTCTTGTTTTCATGTGCTTATGGTGCTTCTGGTCTTGTTTTCATGTGCTTCTGGTGCTTCTGGTCTTGTATTCATGTACTTATGGTGCTTCTGGTCTTGTTTTCATGTACTTATGGTGCTTCTGGTCTTGTATTCATGTACTTATGATGCTTCTGGTCTTGTATTCATGTGCTTATGGTGCTTCTGGTCTTGTATTCATGTGCTTCTGGTGCTTCTGGTCTTGTTTTCATGTGCTTCTGGTCTTGTATTCATGTACTTATGGTGCTTCTGGTCTTGCATTCATGTACTTATGGTGCTTCTGGTCTTGTATTCATGTACTTATGATGCTTCTGGTCTTGTTTTCATGTGCTTATGGTGCTTCTGGTCTTGTATTCATGTACTTATGATGCTTCTGGTCTTGTATTCATGTGCTTCTGGTGCTTCTGGTCTTGTTTTCATGTGCTTCTGGTCTTGTATTCATGTACTTATGGTGCTTCTGGTCTTGCATTCATGTACTTATGGTGCTTCTGGTCTTGTTTTCATGTACTTATGGTGCTTTTGGTCTTGTATTCATGTACTTATGGTGCTTTTGGTCTTGTATTCATCTACTTATGGTGCTTCTGGTCTTGTATTCATGTACTTATGGTGCTTCTGGTCTTGTATTCATGTACTTATGGTGCTTTTGGTCTTGTATTCATGTACATATGGTGCTTTTGGTCTTGTATTCATGTGCTTATAATGCTTCTGGTCTTGTTTTCATGTACTTATGGGGCTTCTGGTCTTGTTTTCATGTACTTATGGGGCTTCTGGTCTTGTATTCATCTACTTATGGTGCTTCTGGTCTTGTTTTCATGTACTTATGGTGCTTCTGGTCTTGTATTCATGTACTTATGGTGCTTCTGGTCTTGTATTCATGTACTTATGGTGCTTCTGGTCTTGTTTTCATGTGCTTATGGTGCTTCTGGTCTTGTTTTCATGTGCTTATGGTGCTTCTGGTCTTGTATTCATGTACTTATGGTGCTTCTGGTCTTGTTTTCATGTGCTTATGGGGCTTCTGGTCTTGTATTCATGTACTTATGGTGCTTCTGGTCTTGTATTCATCTACTTATGGTGCTTCTGGTCTTGTTTTCATGTACTTATGGTGCTTCTGGTCTTGTTTTCATGTGCTTATGGTGCTTCTGGTCTTGTTTTCATGTGCTTATGGTGCTTCTGGTCTTGTATTCATGTACTTATGGTGCTTCTGGTCTTGTATTCATGTACTTATGGTGCTTCTGGTCTTGTATTCATGTACTTATGGGGCTTCTGGTCTTGTTTTCATGTACTTATGGGGCTTCTGGTCTTGTATTCATCTACTTATGGTGCTTCTGGTCTTGTTTTCATGTACTTATGGTGCTTCTGGTCTTGTATTCATGTACTTATGGTGCTTCTGGTCTTGTTTTCATGTGCTTATGGTGCTTCTGGTCTTGTATTCATGTACTTATGGTGCTTCTGGTCTTGTTTTCATGTGCTTATGGTGCTTCTGGTCTTGTATTCATGTACTTATGGTGCTTCTGGTCTTGTATTCATGTACTTATGGTGCTTCTGGTCTTGTGTTCATGTGCTTATGGTCTTGTATTCATGTGCTTCTGGTGCTTCTGGTCTTGTTTTCATGTGCTTCTGGTCTTGTATTCATGTACTTATGGTGCTTCTGGTCTTACATTCATGTACTTATGGTGCTTCTGGTCTTGTATTCATGTACTTATGGTGCTTTTGGTCTTGTATTCATGTACATATGGTGCTTTTGGTCTTGTATTCATGTACTTATGCTGCTTCTGGCCTTGTTTTCATGTGCTTATAATGCTTCTGGTCTTGTTTTCATGTACTTATGGGGCTTCTGGTCTTGTTTTCATGAACTTATGGTGCTTCTGGTCTTGTATTCATGTACTTATGGTGCTTCTGGTCTTGTATTCATGTAGTGGTTTTGGTGACATCTTCATGTAGTGATAGATTTACAGATGTGACTATGACTGAGTGTGCAGGGCACATGCAGAGATGGGTGAGCGATGTTTGTGGCGAACAAAGGAAGGTATGTGGCCGCAGGCATTTTTTATTAAATGCGTCCCCCCTCAGGTAGGCAGGAGGTAGCACACAAGGCAGGTGCCTACCCTGGTCCCTGCCCTGGAGTGCTGCTCATGAGTGACAAATTACAGCATGTCCCTGAATGATTCATCAAGGAGCGGGGCGCCACAGAGTGAGGGAGAGCAGGAAACTGCTGCGTGTGGCTCTTTACCAGAGAGACTAGCTGGATGTGTGCAGAGGAGGTGAGCATCCTGATAGCACAAGCCGCTACCCAGCTGCAGCACAGAGGAGAAGGAGAGCACAAGCCCCTAAACAGCTGCAGCACGGAGTAGAAGGAGAGTACAAGCCCCTACCCAGCTGCAGCACGGAGAAGGAGAGCACAAGCCCCTACCCAGCTGCAGCACGGAGGAGAGGGAAAGCACAAGCCCCTACACAGCTGCAGCACGGAGGAGAGGGAAAGCACAAGCCCCTACACAGCTGCAGCACGGAGGAGAGGGAAAGCACAAGCCCCTACACAGCTGCAGCACGGAGGAGAGGGAAAGCACAAGCCCCTACACAGCTGCAGCACGGAGGAGAAGGAGAGCACAAGCCCCTACACAGCTGCAGCACGGAGGAGAGGGAGAGCACAAGCCCCTACCTAGCTGCAGCACGGAGGAGAAGGAAAGCACAAGCCCCTACCCAGCTGCAGCACGGAGGAGAGGGAAAGCACAAGCCCCTACCCAGCTGCAGCACGGAGGAGAAGGAGAGTACAAGCCCCTACCCAGCTGCAGCACGGAGGAGGAGAGCACAAGCCCCTACCCAGCTGCAGCACGGAGGAGAGGGAAAGCACAAGCCCCTACACAGCTGCAGCACGGAGAAGGAGAGCACAAGCCCCTACCCAGCTGCAGCACGGAGGAGAGGGAAAGCACTAGCCCCTACACAGCTGCAGCACGGAGGAGAAGGAGAGTACAAGCCCCTACCCAGCTGCAGCACGGAGGAGAGCACAAGCCCCTACCCAGCTGCAGCACGGAGGAGAGGGAAAGCACAAGCCCCTACACAGCTGCAGCACGGAGGAGAAGGAGAGCACAAGCCCCTACCCAGCTGCAGCACGGAGGAGAGGGAAAGCACAAGCCCCTACCCAGCTGCAGCACGGAGGAGAGGGAAAGCGCAAGCCCCTACCCAGCTGCAGCACGGAGGAGAGGGAAAGCACAAGCCCCTACACAGCTGCAGCACGGAGGAGAAGGAGAGCACAAGCCCCTACCCAGCTGCAGCACGGAGGAGAGGGAAAGCACAAGCCCCTACCCAGCTGCAGCACGGAGGAGAGGGAAAGCACAAGCCCCTACCCAGCTGCAGCACGGAGGAGAGGGAAAGCACAAGCCCCTACCCAGCTGCAGCACGGAGGAGAGGGAAAGCACAAGCCCCTACCCAGCTGCAGCACGGAGGAGAGGGAAAGCACAAGCCCCTACCCAGCTGCAGCACGGAGGAGAGGGAAAGCACAAGCCCACCAAGCTATATGGACTGAAGGGGCCGCATGTATGTGCAGGAGTTGTGCACACGCAGGAGCAGGCACAGAGCTGCACGTACTGGAGCAGGAGGAGAAGCTGGGAGCAGCAGCTGACACTGCAGAGGAGCCGCGGGCTGCAGCACGGAGGGCGATGCTGTGAGGAGGACACGACGGACGAGGTGAGAGGCTGCGCCGCCGCTTCCCTCATTAGCAACATTACCATTATGGCAGCAGTGATGGCATCTGAGGAAAAATCCTGCAGCGGGAGAGTCAGCATTAATGGGGGAGCAGCTCTGTACATGTACAGTGTGAGGGAGGCAGCCTCATGTATTGTATCAGGGCCATTATCATTGCTGGTAGTCAGCTAGGTATGTCACCAATCGTGTGTGTGTGTGGAGCAAATTACCTATATCTATGGATCACATTGTGTCATAAAATATTTATATCTATCACATACTATCAATGTATCTATCTAACATCTCTGTATCTATAGTAATATTTATATTTCTATCTGATGTCATATAAATTCTCACCAACATTAGGGCAACACTGTACCCAGGTGTATATATATAATATATCTGTAATTTGCACCTTATGCCAATTGCGGGGCCCTCTCGCCCTGTATCTGCTCACCTATAACCCATAGACAGATCTTCGTGCCCCCATGCCCTATACAATGGCCTGGCACCACTTTGCCATGACCACGGCAGCGTTAACCTTGAACTGGTAGAAGTTCAGTTGTTGGACCATGTGCAGACCCCCCACTCACACTGTGGGCACATGCAGTCTCCCACCATGAGCCTGTGCTTGGTGTATAGGTTAGGTCAGGGTGTCTGATTCCATGAGCCTGTGCTTGGTGTATAGGGTAGGTCAGGGTGACTGATTCCATGAGCCTGTGCTTGGTGTATAGGGTAGGTCAGGGTGTCTGATTCCATGAGCCTGTGCTTGGTGTATAGGGTAGGTCAGGGTGACTGATTCCATGAGCCTGTGCTTGGTGTATAGGGTAGGTCAGGGTGTCTGATTCCATGAGTCTGTGCTTGGTGTATAGGTTAGGTCAGGGTGTCTGATTCCATGAGCCTGTGCTTGGTGTATAGGGTAGGTCAGGGTGTCTGATTCCATGAGCCTGTGCTTGGTGTATAGGGTAGGTCAGGGTGTCTGATTCCATGAGCCTGTGCTTGGTGTATAGGGTAGGTCAGGGTCACTGATTCCATGAGCCTGTGCTTGGTGTATAGGGTAGGTCAGGGTGACTGATTCCATGAGCCTGTGCTTGGTATATAGGGTAGGTCAGGGTGACTGATTCCATGAGTCTGTGCTTGGTGTATAGGGTAGGTCAGGGTGTCTGATTCCATGAGCCTGTGCTTGGTGTATAGGGTAGGTCAGGGTGACTGATTCCATGAACCTGTGCTTGGTGTATAGGGTAGGTCAGGGTGACTGATTCCATGAGCCTGTGCTTGGTGTATAGGGTAGGTCAGGGTGTCTGATTCCATGAGCCTGTGCTTGGTGTATAGGGTAGGTCAGGGTGACTGATTCCATGAGCCTGTGCTTGGTGTATAGGGTAGGTCAGGGTGACTGATTCCATGAGTCTGTGCTTGGTGTATAGGGTAGGTCAGGGTGTCTGATTCCATGAGCCTGTGCTTGGTGTATAGGGTAGGTCAGGGTGACTGATTCCATGAGCCTGTGCTTGGTGTATAGGGTAGGTCAGGGTGACTGATTCCATGAGCCTGTGCTTGGTGTATAGGTTAGGTCAGGGTGTCTGATTCCATGAGCCTGTGCTTGGTGTATAGGGTAGGTCAGGGTGACTGATTCCATGAGCCTGTGCTTGGTGTATAGGGTAGGTCAGGGTGACTGATTCCATGAGTCTGTGCTTGGTGTATAGGGTAGGTCAGGGTGTCTGATTCCATGAGCCTGTGCTTGGTGTATAGGGTAGGTCAGGGTGTCTGATTCCATGAGCCTGTGCTTGATGTATAGGGTAGGTCAGGGTGACTGATTCCATGAGCCTGTGCTTGATGTATAGGGTAGGTCATGGTGCCTGATTCAGCACATCCACCGCATCGCTATTAACCATACACTGCTGCCTCTGCTTTTTTTTTTTTTTTTTACAATGAATTATTGCAGTGAAAGCTAAGTGATCACAATCCGAGCCTGCAGATTCATATAGATCATGTCTCTACCGGCAAGCTATCATTCCAGAGGCATTTGCAGTTCTCTCATCTCTTGGTTTTTATGTGGGAAGGGGCTCCGCTTCTTGTCATTCGCTCTGGATTGCGGGATCAGTCATGACTTTACTCCTACAGGTCAGGAGAATGGGAATTGTGCTGCAATGCTAGTCTCATTATCGAGGTATCCCCCACATAACAGGAATGCGTCACATACAAGACCTGAATGACTCACGCGACAAAACACAAATGCGTCATCAATTAGGTTCTGCGATTTTCCCTCATGGTTCCCTCTGCTAAATCCGTACAGTCACTGCTAGAATGGCAATAATAACCATCATTTAAATGCTCATGGTAAAATCCAGAGAAAATCATTGATAGCGTTTTGAAGATAATTTCCAAATTGCCCCATTAGAGAACACATTTTTTATTATTATTTCATCATCTTTGGTGTTTTAAAGGACAAGATTAAATAGAGGAAATTATTTTCATTTATTTAGCTAGCCTTCAATGGCTAAATATGGTGGCTCAGTGGTTAGCACTGCAGCCTTGCAGCTCTGTGGTCCTGGGCTCAAATCCCACCAAAAACAACATCTGCGAGGAGTTTGTATGTTCTCCCCGTGTTTGTGTGGGGTTCCTCCAGGTACTCCAGTTTCCTCCCACATTACAAAGACATACTGATAGGGATTCTAGATTGTGAGCCCCATTGGGGACAGCGATGATAATGTCTGTAAGGTGCTGTGGAATTAATGGTGATATACGGTAAGTGACGCAAATAAATAATGATATTGAAATCATATAATTATATAAAAGGTTCTTTAGTATATAGTAAATATCTTTATGGCTGTGTTTTATTATTGTCATGTTTCCTATTGAGTAAATATTATTGTCATGTTTCCTATTGCGATTTTACCTTTCTATAGAGATTTAACATGACATGGATAGCATCATCCATCCGCCAATATTTAGTTTGAGGGGTTTGGTTCCTTACGGTGATATGAGTGAATGTGTTATGTTTGTCCCTTCGCTATGACGCCGAAAATATATCTCCCATAAATATCGGATCAATGCAATCTCCAATATTAATCACTGGCCACTGGCTCCAAAAAGTCTCAGAACAGTGCTTTGATCAGAGGAAGCTCTAACCTGGGAAGTGTACTTCCCCACCTCTGCGTAAACAAATCCCTGTCCTGGAGACTGGTTCCCAGAACTGATTTCCTGTGGTAATTACCTGGTCACTGCAAGAGGTCCCCACTTCAGTGGAGGTTGAAGTGTCAGCTCCTTCTCACTTCCCCAGTTATAATTAGTTTCTCTCTTCCCCAATGATATGTAATCCCATATATTCACTGTGAAGTCCTACTTCAATGGAGGTTTAAGTGTCAATTCTTTGTCACTTCTCCAGTAATAAATATGCTCAATGTGAGGGTGATATGTCCTATTTCTGGAATTGTCTGCATGGATTTAAATTTTTCTCTAGGATACCTCCCCCTTTTAGAGTTGGCATGAGAGGCTGATTTACAGATTGTCTCGCAAGCCCATCTTGTGGCACAACCTCCTTGGATTCTATAATAGCCTCTCATTCTTGGACTTGTAGATGGGATTCTCCATGAGGTCACTCGGTGCCTCAAGACTGGCATCTGGGTAGTGCAGTCTGAAACTACTGGCTAGAGGTAGCCAAAAGCAACATTATCGCCCCAACCTCACAGGAAGCGTCTGGGACCTGCTCTGGGTCAGTAACTGGACCTATCTTACTGGATGATGAGGGTCCAGAAGGCAGTGCTTTACCTGTGTTCTGGGCAATCAGACTGCAGCTGACAGCGGCTATGTAGGCTGTTTCTCCAGGGGATAACAACACTTTCCCCTCACCCTGACAGACTGGGGATACTACTTTCCCACCATCCTGACTAACTGTGAGTACCACTTTCCCACCATCCTGACAGACTGTGGGTAACACTTTTCCTTCACCTTGACAGGCTGTGGGATACACTTTTCCTCCATCCTGGCAGGCTGTGAATAACGCTTTCCCATCACCCTGACATGCTGTAAGTAACACTTTTCTTCACCTTGACAGATTGTGGGACACACTTTCTAATCATCCTGACAGGCTGTGGATAACACTTTCCCATCACCCTGATAGGCTGTGAAAATCACTTTTTCATCACCCTGTCAGGCTATGGGTACCGGTTTCCCATCCCCCCAACAAGCTGTGGGCAGCACTTTTTCCCACCCCGACAGGCTATGGGTACACTCTTTCCCATCACCCTGACAGGCTGTGGGCAACACTTTTCCCTACCCTGATAGGCTATGGGTACACTTTCCCATCACCCTGACAGGCTGTGGGCAACACTTTTCCCTACCCTAAGAGGCTATGGTTACACTCTTTCTCTATCACCCTGACAGGCTATGGGACACACTTTCCCATCATCCTGACAGGCTGGAGATAAAACTTTTCCCCACTCCTCGAAACCTCAAGAGCAGTGCTAGTCATAGGGCAGCTACCGCCGACCATGTGACAGACCGCCGTGACACTGGTCAGCTGCACGGGACTACCTGCTTGATGATCCCCGTGCCTGTTCACATCACTCTTAGCATTGATGCTCGCTCCTTTTAGAGGATCCTCAACAATGTATTCCCGCAGTGTGACATGGCTGACTTCTGTACAACGAAACATATTATCCTGTCAAAGACTGAACCTGTCAAAGACTGAACTCCTGGTGTTTCCTCCCGCTACTAATGTACCTATACCCGACATTGCTATTTCTGTGTGTGGTTCCACTATTACTCCCCAGCAACATGCCCGCTGTCTTGGGGTCATACTTGATTCCGAGCTTTCCTTTGCCCCCCACATTCGATCACTGGCTCGCTCTTGTCATCTGCACCTCAAAAACATTTCTAGAATTCGACCTTTTCTTACTTTTGACTCTGCAAAAACTCTTACTGTTTCTCTTATTCATTCTCGTCTCGACTATTGTAACTCTCTTCTAATCGGTCTCCCTCTTACCAAACTCTCCCCTCTCCAATCTGTCTTGAATGCTGCAGCCAGGATCATATTCCTCACCAATCATTACACCGATGCCTCTACCTTGTGCCAGTCATTACACTGGCTACCCATCCACTCCAGAATTCAGTATAAACTTATTACCCTCACCCACAAAGCCCTCCATGGCTCAGCACCACCCTACATCTCCTCCCTTGTTTCAGTATACCACCCTACCCGCGCCCTCCGTTCTGCTGATGACCTGAGGTTAGTATCCTCAATAGTCAGAACCTCCCACTCCCGTCTCCAAGACTTTACACGTGCCGCGCCAATTCTTTGGAATGCACTTCCCAGGTCAATACGATTAGTCCCCAATCCCCACAATTTTAAGCGTGTCCTGAAAACGCATTTATTCAGACTGGCATATCGCCTCAACACATTAACCTAACCTATCCCTGTGTGGCAGAGCCAAAAGTTTTACCATAACCAGGTTCCCAGCATCATGTTCCCACATGCTTTATGCATCCATTAGCCCTCTGTGTATGTACTGTTACACACTTAACATTATGGCTGGTCCATACAATAAGAGCAACTGTTACCACCCACCTTTCGTGTCTACCTCTCTCCTCATAGACTGTAAGCTTGCGAGCAGGGCCCTCACTCCTCTTGTTATTTGTTATAATCTACTGTATGTGATTATTGTTATGCTGTAATGTCTATTGTCTGTACAAATCCCCTCTGAAATGTAAAGTGCTGCGGAATATGTCGGCGCTATAAAAATAAAATTTATTATTATTATTATTATTATCATCGTGCATGACATTGACATCCAAGATATTGGAGAAACCGCCAGGGACCCGCCTGTAGGACTAGTCACCTGTGCAGCTCAGTCCTCAGCAGTTATTAAAAGTATGTTTTTCTCTGAAACGCCACAGCATTACAAGGACAATCATACAGGGCTGTGATACTACAGCCAGTGGCTGTTACATGCCGAACATTGTTTGGGAAGCATGCATCAGCAGACAGGTTCCCTTTAAAGGTGTTGTCCAGGCTTGGGATAAAAGTGTGCAGTAAATCTATAAATCTATGTGACTGCAGACTGCCAAATCATGACAAGGTGCAGTGCGCCTGCTGTCATCAGTCCGATCAAGTGTGATCGGGTGGTCATGCAATGGCGCGTATGCTATTTGCACGTGCCAACTAGATAAGTTTGGCGTCTTTCAGTAGAAAAGAATTGAGAGAAGCTGAAAAAGTGTAGTCCACACATGACTGCAAGTTGGATACCTGCGGTCACATGACCAGCTGCTCACATCAGCAATACTGGGGCCATTATTACTGTACATGGGGGGACTCAGGGGACATTATTGCTGTTCATGGGGGGACTCAGGGGACATTATTGCTGTACATGGGTGGACTCAGGACATTATTACTGTACATGGGGGACTCAGGGGACATTATTACTGTACATGGGTGGACTCAGGGGACATTATTACTGTACATGGGGGGACTCAGGATATTATTACTGTACATGGGGGGACTCAGGGGACATTATTACTGTACATGGGGGATTCAGGGGACATTATTACTGTACATGGAGGGACTCAGGGGACATTATTACTGTACATGGGGGACTCAGGGGACATTATTGTACATGGGGGGACTCAGGGGACATTATTACTGTTCATGGTGGGACTCAGGGGACATTACTGTACATGGGGCGATCGGACATTATTACTGTACATGGGGTAGTCGGACATTATTACTTAGTACATGGGAGGACTCAGGGACATTATTACAGTACATGGGGGGACTCAAGGGGTATTATTACTGTGCATGGGGGGACTCGGGGCATTATTAAATGTTAAAATAAGTAGAACTCGGCACTCGAGGTATGCAACAAGAATTACCGTATATACTCGTGTATAAGCCGACCCGTGAATAAGCCAACCCCCCTAATTTTGCCACAAAAAACTGGGAAAACTTATTGACTCGTGTATAAGCCTAGGGTGGAAAATGCAGCAGCTACTGGTAAATTTCAAAAATAAAAATAGATACCAATAAAAGTAAAATTAATTGAGACATCAGTAGGTTAAATGTTTTTGAATATCCATATTGAATCAGGAGCTCCATATAATGCTCCATACAAAATACACCCCATATAATGCTGCACAAAGGTTAATAATGGCCCCATAAGATGCTCCATAGAATAATATACCCCATATAATGCTCCATAAAGGTTATGGCCCCATAAAATGCTCCATAGATTATGCCCCCATAAAATGCCTCATAGAATATGCCCCCATGTGCTGCTCAATAGAATATGCCCCCATATGCTGCTTCATAGATTATGCCCCCATATGCTGCCACATAGAATATGCCCCCATATGCTGCTCCATGGAATATGCCCCCATATGCTGCTCCATGGAATATGCCCCCATATGCTGCTCCATGGAATATGCCCCCATATGCTGCCCCATGGAATATGCCCCCATTTACTGCCCCATGGAATATGCCCCCATATGCTGCCCCATGGAATATGCCCCCATATGCTGCCCCATGGAATATGCCCCCATATGCTGCCCCATAGAATATGCCCCCATATGCTGCTCCATAGAATATGCCCCCATATGCTGCTCCATAGATTATTCCCCCATATGCTGCCCCATATATTATGCCCCCATATGCTGCAAAAAAAAAAAATGCCATACTCACCTCTCCTGCTCAGGACCCGGCACCTGTGATATTCACCTGATCGGGGTCCATCGCTGCTCACCACTGTCTGCGCGTCCTCTGTCAGTGACTGGTCAGCCAGCAGAAGGCGCAGCGCGCACTAACCACGTCACCGCGCCCCCTGCTGGCTAAACATCACGGACACAGGAAGCAGCAGATGGCGGTGAGCAGCGTGGGAATGAGGACAGGTGAATATCGCTATACTCTCCCGTCCTGGAACGTCTCTGCAGCCTCGCTTCTCCACTGTCTCCCTTCCTGCCTTTAGCAGTCACGTGATACCGCTCATTACCACTTATGAATATGCGCATATTCATGAGTTTAATGAGCGGTACCATGTGACCGCTGAAGGCAGGAAGGGAGACAGTGGAGAAGCGAGGGGGCTGCAGAGAGTTCCAGGACGGGTAAGTATGATCTGTGACACCCCCGCCCCCCTCCCCCGTTGACCCCAGGTATATGACTCGTGTATAAGCCGAGAGGGGGACTTTCAGCCCCAAAAAATGGGCTGAAAATCTCGGCTTATGCACGAGTATATATGGTACATTATATTCACAATCTAATTAGTCCAATGTGAATACAATTTCATTCTTGTTGCATACCTCTGTTGAGTGCCAAGAGAAAAATTCTATCATTAATTGGAACCCTACTCGGGCAATTCCTCACAGATCCGGAGTACCGTACACTAATTATTAAATGTTTAGAATGCCATTAAGACGCATTATTTTCTATAGGGGCACCAGTAGCATAGCGAACAGGTGGCAGAGGCTTCGGTCACCGGGACCATTTGTTCCGAGAGGGCCACCCAGAGCTACCACCACTCCTAACTGTATCGGCATATGCAGCACGCCAATACAGTTAACCCCTTAATCCCTGGGCCATTTTTCGTTTTTGCATTTTCATTTTTCCCTTCCCTTTTTCCCAGAGCCATAACTTTTTTATTTTTCTGTAAAAATAGCCATGTGAAGGATTGTTTTTTGGCCGAACAAGTTGTGCTTTTGAACGACACCATTGGTTTTAACATATCGTGTACTGGAAAACAGGAAAAAAAATTCCAAGTGCGGTGAAATTGCAAAAAAAAGTGCAATCCCACCCTTTTTTTTTTTTTTTTTTACTATGTTTACTAAATGCTAAAACTGACCTGCCATTATGATTCTTCAGGTCATTACGAGTTCATAGTCACCAAACAAGTCTAGGTTCTTTTTTCTTTAAGTGGTGAGAAAAAAATCCAAACTTTGTTAAAAAAAGAAAAAAATGGCGCCATTTTCCGAGACCCATAGCATCTCAATTTTTCGTGATTTTGGGCTCGGTGAGGGCTTATTTTTTTGAGCGCCGAGCTGCCGTTTTTATTGATACCATTTTGGTGTAGTTACAATCTTTTGATCGCCCTTTATTGCATTTTAATACAATGTAGCAGCGAACAAAAAACCTTAATTCTGATGTTTTGCATTTTTTTTCTCGTTATGCCGTTTATCGATCAGGTTAATTTTTTTTTATATTGATAGATCGGGCGATTGTGAATACGGCGATACCAAATATGTTTATGTTTGATTTTTTTTTTATTGATTTATTTTGAATGAGGCGAAAAGGGTGTGATTTGAACTTTTATGATTTTTTTTAATTTTTTTATATTTTTAAAAACTTCAATAGTCTCCATGGAAGACTAGAAGCTGCACTGGCGATGATCAGATTGCCTGTATGTAGCAGAAATGCCCACTTGCTATGAGCGCCGACCACCGGGCAATGACAACCATAGAGGTTTGCTGGAGACTAGTGATGAGCGAGTATACTCGTTGCTTGGGTTTTCCCGAGCATGCTTGGGTGTCCGAGTATTTTGGTGTGCTCTGAGATTTACCGTATATACTCGTGTATAAGCCGAGATTTTCAGCCCATTTTTTGTGGCTGAAAGTCCCCCTCTCGGCTTATACGCGAGTCATATATGCCAGGGGGTCGGTGGGGGAGGGGGAGCGGTGGTGTCAGATCATACTTACCCCCCCTGGCACGGTCTCTGCAGCCCCCGCGTCTCCCACGGTCTTATCTCCTTCCTTCAGCGGTCACGTGGTACCGCTCATTAAAGTCATGAATATGCACATATTCATGACTTTAATGAGCGGTACCACGTGACCACTGAAGGAAGGAGCCTGAGACCGGGAGAAGCGAGGCTGCAGAGATCGCGCCAGGAGGGGGTAAGTATATGTGATATTCACCTGTCCCTGCTCCATCGCTGCGCGCTGCTCTGTCCTCCGCTTCCTCTGTCTGTGATGTTCAGGTCAGAAGGTGCGGTGATGTAGTTAGTGTGCGCCACGCCCTCTGCCTGACCAATCCCTGACGGAGAGACCCGGAAGACAGCGGCATGCAGTAATGGAGCGGGGATTGGTAAATATTGCCAGTGCCGGGGTCCTGAGCCAGTGGTGACCCTGGCACCTGTCCCCCATAGCGTGCCGATGTCTCCGCCTGCTCAGGACACCGGCACCTGGCCCCCCGCGACGAGAGGTAAGTATGTCATTTTTTTTTATTTGCAGCAGCAGCATATGGGGCCTATTCTATGGAGCATTTTATGGGGCATAAACTATAGGGGCATAATCTATGGAGCATTTTATGGGGGCATAATCTATGGAGCATCTTATGGGGCAGCATATGGGGGCATTATCTATGGAGCATCTTATGGGGGCATAAACTATGGAGCATCTTATGGGGGCATAATCTATGGAGCATCTTATGGGGCAGCATATGGGGGCATAATCTATGGAGCAGCATATGGGGGCATAATCTATGGAGCATCTTATGGGGCATAATCTATGGAGCATTTTATGGGGCAGCATATGGGGCATATTATTCTATGGAGCATCTTATGGGGCCATTATTAACCTTTGTGCAGCATTATATGGGGCGTATTTTGTATGGAGCATCTTATGGGGCCATCATGAACTGTATGGAGCATTATATGGGGCTCCTGATTCAATATGGATATTCATAAACATTTAACCTACTGATGTCTCAATTCATTTTACTTTTATTGGTATCTATTTTTATTTTTGAAATTTTCCAGTAGCTGCTGCATTTTCCACCCTCGGCTTATTCACGAGTCAATAAGTTTTCCCAGTTTTTTGTGGCAAAGTTAGGGGGGTCAGCTTATACACGGGTCGGCTTATACGCGAGTACATATGGTAGTTTTCGTCTTCTCAGCTGCATGATTTGCGGCTGCTAGACAGGCTGAATACATGTGAGGAATGCCTATATGTTAGGGAATTCCCACATGTAATCAGGTTGTCTAGCAGCCGTAAATCATTCAGCTACTTAGATAAAAACTAAATCTCCGAGCACGCCCAAATACTCGGAGGACACTCGAGTATGCGAGTATACTCGCTCATCACTACTGGAGACCTCTGTTTGTCACGCCAACCCATCGGTGACCCGTGATCACGTGGACCGTGGGCCAGAAGTACGAGTTAAATGCCACTGTCAGAGATTGATAGTGGCATTTAATGGGTTAACAGCCACGGGTGAATCGCGATTCCACCCACGGCTGTTAGAGACACATGTCAGTTGTTCAAAACAGCAGACAAGTACTGGGAAGTATGTGGGCTCAGCTCCAAAGCCCACATCAAAGGGAGGGATTCCGACGTGGGCGTATTATTAAGCCTAGCATCGGAAAGGGGTGGTCCGAAGTTAGACTAAATTTATTTCTAAATTCCTAACTATTTAGTGCTGTAATCTAAGCTGTTTTCTAATATATTTGTATTAAAAATCCCCTATCCTTTCCTAACTACACTATCTAACTCTATTTTTTTCCTGTGTCATGACGCTTCGTTTTGAAAATCCCAGTGCATGTTGGTATACTCAATTGAAGCTTCATAAGAGCAGGGGGCAGACTCTGCAGTCAATGTTACAGGCCCTGCCACCTCCCTGAAAGGAAGAGTTATTAGTGACACTCATTTCAAGGGCCCTACTGCGTCTCTCTCGGTAAACTGGGCACTGTGCGGTCTGCACAGTGACATAATCTGCTCTGTTATTGGTTCAGATCAGTAATAATCAGCTAACAGCAGAGTGGGGTCAGAAAATCCAGTGAGCAGAAGACTAGTTGGGTCACTGGCAGTATCGCTCTGTAGGCGGTTGATTACTGATCTGAGCCAACAACAGAGCAGATTCTGTCACTGTGCAGACTGCACAGTGCCCAGCTCACAGGGAGAGACCCTGCAGGTTTAAGCACAGCCCCTGAAACGAGCCTCACTGATGACGCTTCATTTCAGGGAGGGGGCAGGAACTGTGACAGTGACCACAGCCTCTGCCCCCTGCTCGGATGATGCTTTGTTTGAGTATTCCAGCATTCACTGGGATTCCCAAAGTATTTTGAGGAAAAAAAAAATAGCTTACAGCACTAAATAGAGATTTAGAATGAAATTTAGTTTGACTTCCGACCACCCCTTTAAGCTTTGCTGTAATGCAGGGCGACATGATCTTTGAACTACTGCTCTACATTTTTTGTCACTTTAACCCCTTTCTGCCATATGACGTACTATTCCGTCCATGTTCCCTGGGACGTAATTCCCATGGACGGAATATGCGATCAGCCGTGCTCACAGGGGAGCGCGGCTGATCGCGGCCTGTGAGTCACAGACCGCTCCCGGCACTTTAACCAAACATGATCGCAGCGTTCCGGGAGCCGGCAGAGGGGCCTCCATGACGCGGTGTCCTGATCAATGCCATGGGGACCCGATGTCGTCACGACGACATCCGGGTCTCCACTGCTAAAAGACTTCCTGGCATGCGCAGTCTCTCAGGTCAGTATGCAACTTTGTGCAGCGCTGACAGCTTCTATAGCATGCAGACCTGCATGCTATAGAAGTGATCAGCCTGCACAAAATGAGTGTCCCATAGTGGGACACAATGTAAACGTAAAAATGAAATAAAAAATTTTTTTTTAAATAATTGTAAAAATATTTTAAAAAAAGAATAATAATAAAAATCAATATTTATTCAATCAATAAATAAATATTTAAATAAAAAAATCTACACAATAAAAGTACATATATTTAGTATTGCCGCGTCCGTAACGACCTGCCCTATAAAAGTGTCCCACTAGTTAACCCCTTTAGTGAACACCATAAAAAAAGGACAAGGCAATAAAACAATGCTTTATCATCATGCCGCTGAACAAAAAGTGGAATAACACGCGATCAAAAAGACGGATATAAATAAACGTGGTACTGCTGAAAACGTAATCTTCTCCCGCAGAAAACAAGCTCCCATACAGCATCATTAGCGAAAAAACAAAAAAATTATAGCTCTCAAAATACAGCGATGCAAAAATAATTATTCTTTATATAAAATAGTTTTTATTGTATAAAAGCGCCAAAACATAAAAAAAAATAAATGAGGCATCGCTGTAATTGTACTGACCCGAAGCGGCGCTCCTTCCCTTCCAAGCTCTGCCATGCGCCCAAACAGTGGTTTACCTGCATATATGGGGTATCAGCGTGCTCCGGACAAATTCTACAAAATCTTTTGGGGTCCAATTTCTCCTACCGTATTACCCTTGGTAAAATAAAACAAATTGGATCTGAAGTAAATTTTTTGTGAAAAAAAGTTAACATGCAAACCACCCGTGGGTGTAAAGGGGGTTAAGCCTTCCCATGGTTTGCTGAATAAAAGGGAGTGCAGCTCCATGATGAGTGCTCTGTAGTCATGGGCGAGCATACTCGTTGCTTGGGTGTCCTTCGAGTATTTTGGCATGCTCGGAGATTTAGTTTCTGTCTCCGTAGCTGCATGATTTGCAGACCGAATGAATTTATGTGGGGATTGCTTGTTTGTTAGGGAATCCCCATATGTATTCAAGCTGTCTAGCAGCCACAAATCATGCAGTTGCGTTGACAAAAAACGAAATCTCTGAGCACGCCCAAATACTCGGAGATCACCTGAACATGCTCGGGAATACCCGAGCAACGAGTATACTCACTCATCACTAGTGCTCTGTTGTCTACATTGTTTATCAGGCACAGTTCTGTACATTTTGAGTATTACTTATGTGTATCAAAACCATGGAAGTCTCTATCTAAACTATTGCCAAGGTGATGGAAAACCAATTTACCATCGTTTTACTTTCTTATGAAAATTTCATTAAAAAGTTTTCAGTCTTCTTCAGTGTCATTATCAGTGAAATTGTACATGGTTGTTGTAGTTGAAGACTTTGCTGTGGTCCTTTCTTTCTTTCTTGTAATGGTTGGAATGTACATGCATGAAGCCTACATCAGCAGCATCTTAATTCTAGGCCCTAAATGAAGCTAGCTTGTTTGTGTGGCAATTCTCTTTCCGTGTGGTCTGTGATGAACGAAGATTGTTACCCCCAAAATGCATTTTAGACGTCACCCCTATAAAAATCTTATTAGCACTGTCTCATTACTGGTACAATGCTTGTGAAAATATGCTTTACTTCATATGAAAATGACGGAGCTTTGATGCACCTATGCCCATGGTTTGGCTATGAGATTGGTGTTTTGGACAGCCTAGCTTGTGATGGACAGCGCTCGCTCCTAGAGCGTACACTGCCCTGCATGTGTGCGCATATGCATTGCTACTGGCCATACTGATTGTGGATACACATAGTGGCTGGTCATGTTCTACTCCCTCAGATGAGTGTGGGTCAAATCCTCCACCAACTTTTAACTTAAGCTGTGGATAGTTGATGATTTGGGACAACCCTTTTAACATTGGCACCAGTGTCCTCACAATATGTAATATGATGGCACTGTATAACCAAAGAATAATAATAAGTCAACTGTTCCTGTTGCTATTTTTCAGTTTGTGACAAGAGAAAGGTATTGACTCACTTTGTCATCAAAGGGTAGGATTAAGATGAAAGGTTAACTCCTCTGTCATAAAGTTGGATGGTGACAATAGAAGATCATACAATTGACAAAAAGTGGTTTGCTGGGTCACCATCTGCCTATTCCTGCACAGTGACCTCTGCATAAGTCAAAGAGCATAATCACAAAACTCTCATAAAAGCCAGTGAGCCATTTTCTGACTGGTGTCTTGAGTCCAGGCAAAAGAAAATCCCACAAACTCCAGGCTGTTAAAATACATGTAGACACTAATTACATTAGTTTCATTTTATACTTACAGTACATTTACTTGGAGGAAGCTGGCCTAATGCTATCTGCATCCTCCCAGCATTCCTATATATGGTGATGACATTGTTTCTCGTCATTAAATCACTATTGCTAGTGTACTGCATAAAGCAGAATCCTGGAAGGATAACAGATTATCTCTTCCCAGCATCCTGCTGTTTAAATGGATGTTTCTATGAAAACAGCCAATGTTTTCTTTCTGCATTTGGGGTCTAATGTCTGTGTTTAGCACATTTGCAATATAAAGCTAAGAATTTAATTTTAGTTTGATTAAAAATACAAAATTGATGCAGTGTCACTTTTATGTTAGCATGGGATACTGTAATAAGTCTGATCTGCAGGTAGCATGTGATAGAACGGGAGGAGTTAAACATTGAAATTGCAACACCAAGAAGGAAAAGTTGTGGAATTAGGGAAATCACAGGATTGATAGACTTGTTAATGTTGTGCAAATTATGGAAAAATACTTGTACTTACACACCGCTTGTAACGCTCTACTAAGGAGCCAGACAGCGCACAGCGAGACAGATGGAAAAGAAGCACTGCAACTAGGAAAATATTACAGGAACACCCTTGAATCTTGACCTGCTCAACCCTGAGCTCAAGAACACCCCTACACGGGTTCTTTCACCCCGTGCTGCAATCACGTTCCTATCCCTGTCCTGCCATAAGCACACCCCTAGCTAGTGTTTGGGGTAACAGGAATGCTTGTCCTGCTCTATAATGAAAACACAAAGGGAAACCGACAAGGGTAAAAGAAAACAGCAATTACTTTGTGCACCAAGACTGTAACGAGCTGGGTGGTGGAAGCAATGTGCCAAAGCCCAAGGAAGACCTGGAGGGGCGTGACTAGGAGCCTCACCCAGTCCGACCATGGACATGCAGCAGCTAACGACACCGCGGTCCGTGGAGAGACTAGGGAGGTGATCCAGGTGCTACTCCAGGACTGACCTTGGGTAGATGGGGGCTGACCCTAGGAACGGGTAACTGGATGACCTGGGGGAATGTCCAACAGATGGAGGCAGGCAGAGAAGATGACAGGAACTGCAGGTGCAGACAGGACAGTCTGACGGAGAAATGAGCACTGGTAGGTGCAGCTGGCTTGGTTGCCGTTGAGGTGAGCACTGGCGGGTGCAGCTGGCTCAGCTGCCATTGAGTTGAGCACTCGTGGGTGCAGCTTGCTTGGCTGCCGTTGAGGTAAGCACTGGCGGGTGCAGCTGGCTCAGCTGCCGTTGAGGTGAACACTGGCGTGTGCAGCTGGCTCGGCTGCCATTGAGGTGTGCATTGGCGGGTGCACCTGGCTCAGCTGCCGTTGAGGTGATCACTGGCAGGTGTAGCTGGCTTGGCTGCCATTGAGTTGAGCACTGGCGGGTGCAGCTGGCTTGGCTGCCATTGAGGTGAGCACTGGCCTGTGCAGCGGACTCGGCTACCGTTGAAGGAAGCAGTGTCGGGTGCAGCAGACTTGACTGCCGTTGAGGAAAGCACTGGTGGGTGCAATGGACTGAGCTATCGTTCAAGGAAGCTCTGGCGGATGCAGCAGACTTGGCTATCGTTGAAGGACACACTGTTGGGTGCAGCAGACTCGGATACCATTGAAGGAAGCACTGGTGGGTGCAGCAGGCTGAGATGCAAGTACTTGGACCTGAGAACTGACAAGCGTGTTTGGAACAAACTCACAACATTGCACAGGCACCTTCATGTTGGAGGAGGTGGTTTAAATAGTAAGTGACCTCCAGCTATTGGCTGGGGACACTTTGGAGGAATGTACTCGGCCCCTTTAAGAAAGAGGAAGTGTGCGTGTGAGCTCTTTAACACAGTGCCTGAAGATCTGCTAGGAGTGCATGCACCCCGGGCAACAGCAGACCCGGAAGGAGCAGGACGGGAGCCTCGGTGGTGAGTACGCTGGTTTCTCTGCAGAAGGAGAGAGGGACTGCAGGCAGAGAAGTGGGCGCTACACAGACTAAGGAAATGTACATAAAGGGAGAGGCAAACCAAAGGTAGATAATGAGAAGAAAGACCCCCTTCAAACTTTCAAACAGAAATCTTCAGAGATGACTTCTAAATGTCTTCTCATTCCACAGCTCTCAGCTTCAAACTAATTCCAAGGTATGGCATGCTATAACTGGCAAGTACCCAAGCTAAGATACCAGAGTGGATTGGAGAAAATCAAAACAGCTGAGATAATTCAGGACTGATGGCTTTATGAGACAAGCAGAAGAGTTTAACATGTGCAACCAAGGGAACAAGGGAAATCTGTGTAGCTAACTGGCAAGCAAAGCAATTCAAACCAGTGCAGGCATGTGTGTAGCCAAACGCTGTGATCCTCTGACCCCTGAAATAGAGGAAACCACTCTCTGTTGCAATATCTCTGTGATACCGTGGCATATTATCAATGATGTTTTTACTGAAATGTGCTGCCACTCCAAATACTATTGGGCACGCAAATCATCATGATCCGCTGCTGGCAGCTCCCTTTGCGGTTGCCAGCCAATGACGTCCCAGATGTGCTTGATGGGAGACAGGTTCAGAGACACTGCAGGACATGCTAGCATGTTTAGGCCATGTAGGTTGTGCAAAGTAGCAAGAACAACACACCTGGCGTTATCATGTTGACAAAATACTCCTGGGGTACATTGGAGAAATGGCCATACCACTGGCTCTATAAACAAATCAATCTAACAGCGAGCGAGGTAAAATATTTCTGTGAGTGCATTTTCTTTCAGAGGCGCTAAGCAACCATGGATGGATGGCATAGCTTTTTTGTGAGGTTGGTGTCTATTGATTTGTCGTCTTCTGGTATGCTTGAGAGGGGCGACCAAATCAATAACTGATGCAAGTGTAACATTGAAAAAAAAGTATCTGTTCTGTGTTGTGGAGTGAAGATATGGTGGACAGTGGTAGGGCTGGCCTTAGCCTGAATGGGTAAAATATCAATAGGGTGGCAGCACCAAAGAGTAGTTTTGCATCAGTTACCCAGGACGCAAGCAAGGGCAAGAGGCCATTTTTAAAAAATATTCCTAAGAACATTGATTTAGGGTTTCTATCCAAAGTTTTTTTTGACCTAATATGACTCCACCCATATATATTGTACTATAAATTCCTTTGAACATGTAGTGTGGAATCTGCATATCAAATGTACATTAATTCCACTACGTCTGAACTCACGCTTAAAGGGGAATTCTGATATTATACACTTACTAGAAATAAGGCCCAATGCTATTGCATTGGGAGTACGGTGAAATGAACATCTGCCGGTGGGCGGCTCAGCCAATGAGCGGTGCCATGCGGCTGTGGCGAGGGATTTGAATCCCCCGCCAAAGCTGCGCGGCACCGCTCATTGGCTGAGCGCCCCTGGCGCTCCGCCAATGAGTGGCGCAGGATTAAAATCCCCCACCCCGCCGGCTGAGCCAATGAGCGGTGCCACGCGGGATTTGAATGCATGCATGGCCCTCTCACCCCCCTATCCTGGTATGCATGGTCCTCTCACCCCCCTATCATGATATGCATGGTCCCCTCACCCCCCTTTCCTGGTATGCATGGCCCTCTCACCCCCCTATCCTGGTATGCATGGTCCTATCACCCCCCCTATCCTGGTATGCATGGTCCTCTCACCCCCCCTATCCTGGTATGCATGGTCCCTTCACCCCCCAATCCTGGTATGCATGGTCCCCTCGCCCCCCTTTCCTGATATGCATGGTACTGTAAACCCCCCAATCCTGATATGCATGGTCCCCCTCACCCCCAAATCCTGGTATGCATAGGCCCCTCACCCACTATCCTGGTATGCATGGTCCCTCTCACCCCTATTAAACACATACAAAAAACCCCATTTATACTCGCCTTTCTTCCCTGTGCTCCAGCGCTGTCACGTTCTGTTGGAGGTCGGGGGAGGAGTGTGGCGCTGGAGTACGCGCATGCCCATACCGCGCTGTACGGCGCCAAATTGCTGAAGACACACTGTAAATGTGTCTTCAGTAAAATGGCGCCGGATAGAGCTATGCACATGCCCATACCGCACTGTCCGGCGCCAAATTGCTGAAGACACACTGCAAATGTGTCTTCAGTAAAATGACGATGGATACCGCTTTGCGCATGCGTGATTCTGATGCCACACTCCTGCCCCGGTCTCCGGTGAGAAGAGAAGCGCTGCGACAACGTTCCTCCCGGTCAGGTAAGTATGTAATGCCCCGCCGGCTGAGCCAAAGAGCGGTGCCGCCCGGGATTTGAATCCCCCGCCAAGCCTCATCCGGTGGTCAGCTCAGCCAATGATGCTCATTGGCTCAGCCGGCGGGGCAGGGGATTTGAATCCCAGCCGCTATATCGGAATACCCATAACTTGGGTGTTCCAATATGGCGGTGCCATTTTTATCACAGCTTCCGGCCGCGGTGGATTGTGAGAAAGCGACACAATCGCTGGAAGCTGTGACAGAGCCGATTGGCAATTATATATTAGAAGCTGTATCCATGGATATTACATAAAGGGATAGTATATGCAGATCTCACCAATGGGACCCACATCTATCTCAAACATGAGGCACTACTGCTTTTCATGGAGAGGTGGTCAAAATTCCTATACACATGAAGGGTAATTCTGCCATCTCTTGGCTGAGAGCAGCGCGTGTCATGGCCGAATTGGTGAGATTGGCATCTAGTATATATTTCTGGCAAATCCTGTGGATAAGCTGTAAATGGGTAAGATGAGAATACCAGATGATGTACAATGTAGCTGGGGATTGTACAAAGTGAGAAAAAAAATATTTGCTTTCCTTCATAATCTGCATCATAAAGTGCCCATAGGTTATATGGCGCATTGCCTCTCCAGTGACCTGAACATGGAAGTGCAGCACTACATACACAACATGGAGAGGTGTGGCACAGTTTGTGGAAGAATACCGAAATATAATCCTAAATAACCCCTTTAATAAGTGTGGGCTCACACCATTTAGTAATGCTGCAAATAATTTTGCACAAAGTCTATAAACAAATCCACGCCTTGGATATTGGTGCAAATTTGTGTGTGATTTTCTTGTCTGTTATGAAAAGAAATGAAAAAGTCAATGGATAGAAAAATATACAATACATTGTACATAATACATCAGCAGAACCTTATAATACAGACGTCAGCCTCTGCTGAACCTCATAATACACACCTCAGCCCAGCGTCGCACTGGAGTAGTTTGGGCCCACCAGAGAAAATCATTCTTGGGGCCCAGCATGCCTAAGGGGTACTAGCTGCAGAGATTTCCCTTAGCTTCCATCTTGTCAAGCTGATAATCAGGTATTTTTTCCAATTACACTGCTCAAAAAAATAAAGGGAACACTAAAATACCACAGCCTAGATATCTCTGAATGAAATATTCCAGTTGCAAAGTTTTATTCATTGCATAGTGGAATGTGTTCTGAACAATAAAACATAACAATTATCAATGTAAATCAAAATGAATATCCCATGGAGGTATAGATTTGGAATTATACTCAAAATCAAAGTGGAAAATCAAATTACAGGCTGATCCAACTTCAATGGAAATGCCTCATGACAAGGAAATGATGCTCAGTAGAGTTGAGCGAAACGGGTCGAAAAAATTCAAAAGTCGCCGACTTTAGGCAAAGTCGGGTTTCATGAAACGAAACCCGACCCTAGGATGAGGTCGGCCACGAGGTCGGCGACTTACGCGCCAAAGTCGCGTTTCAAAAGTTTGTTTTGCGCTCTTTTTCAGCCAATCAGGATCCACGGACACTGTGGGCAACGTGATGACATAGGCACGGGTCACCACCATCTTTCAGAAGGGCATGCAAGTGATTGGCTTGCTTTGGTGGGCGTCACAAGGGGTATAAAAGGGCGTGCACGCCGACCGCCATCTTACTTCTGCCGATCTTAGTATAGGGAGAGGTTGCTGCTGATTCTGTAGGGAGAGCGTTAGGCAGGGAAGAAGACAAAAAAACTGCTTCTGCTGCTAGCGATTTGGCCTGCACAACACACAAGTCACTGTGTGTGCAGTGCAAGGGGAGGCTATATTGTGGTGTATCAGTGGTGTTGGTTGTTGGGCTGCCTTCTAAGGCTTCCTGACACGCTGGCATTGCTGTTTACCCACTGCTCCGCAAACTGCTTTTTTAAAAGCAATCCAATCTCCCTTATCCTCTCGTCACTTTGGTCACAGGCAGCTGTGCCATCGAGCGTGTCACATAGCGCTCAGATATCAGTGGGCCGCACACAATCCACAAGTGTCCAGTGTCCAAAAGTGTACGCAGAGATTCAAAATCTCCATTATCCTCTCGTCACTTTGGTCACAGGCAGCTGTGCCATCGAGCGTGTCACATAGCGCTCAGATATCAGTGGGCCGCACACAATCCACAAGTGTCCAGTGTCCACAAGTGTACGCAGAGATTCAAAATCTCCATTATCCTCTCGTCACTTTGGTCACAGGCAGCTGTGCCATCGAGCGTGTCACATAGCGCTCAGATATCAGTGGGCCGCACACAATCCACAAGTGTCCAGTGTCCAAAAGTGTACGCAGAGATTCAAAATCTCCATTATCCTCTCGTCACTTTGGTCACAGGCAGCTGTGCCATCGAGCGTGTCACATAGGGCTCAGATATCAGTGGGCCGCACACAATCCACAAGTGTCCACAAGTGTACGCAGAGATTCAAAATCTCCATTATCCTCTCGTCACTTTGGTCACAGGCAGCTGTGCCATCGAGCGTGTCACATAGTGCTCAGATATCAGTGGGCCGCACACAATCCACAAGTGTCCAGTGTCCAAAAGTGTACGCAGAGATTCAAAATCTCCATTATCCTCTCGTCACTTTGGTCACAGGCAGCTGTGCCATCGAGCGTGTCACATACTGCTCAGATATCAGTGGGCCGCACACAATCCACAAGTGTCCACTGTCCACAAGTGTACGCAGAGATTCAAAATCTCCATTATCCTCTCGTCACTTTGGTCACAGGCAGCTGTGCCATCGAGCGTGTCACATAGCGCTCAGATATCAGTGGGCCGCACACAATCCACAAGTGTCCAGTGTCCAAAAGTGTACGCAGAGATTCAAAATCTCCATTATCCTCTCGTCACTTTGGTCACAGGCAGCTGTGCCATCGAGCGTGTCACATAGCGCTCAGATATCAGTGGGCCGCACACAATCCACAAGTGTCCAGTGTCCAAAAGTGTACGCAGAGATTCAAAATCTCCATTATCCTCTCGTCACTTTGGTCACAGGCAGCTGTGCCATCGAGCGTGTCACATAGCGCTCAGATATCAGTGGGCCGCACACAATCCACAAGTGTCCACTGTCCACAAGTGTACGCAGAGATTCAAAATCTCCATTATCCTCTCGTCACTTTGGTCACAGGCAGCTGTGCCATCGAGCGTGTCACATAGCGCTCAGATAGCAGTGGGCCGCACACAATCCACAAGTGTCCAGTGTCCAAAAGTGTACGCAGAGATTCAAAATCTCCATTATCCTCTCGTCACTTTGGTCACAGGCAGCTGTGCCATCGAGCGTGTCACATAGCGCTCAGATATCAGTGGGCCGCACACAATCCACAAGTGTCCACTGTCCACAAGTGTGTGCAGAAATTCTAAAACTCCCCTGTCCTATAGACACCTTGTACCTTGTTTTACATTACTATATAGTTTGTTGGATTTTGTCTACATTTCTACCAAAAATGAGGAAGGCTGGTGGAAGAGGCCGTGGAATTGGGCGGGGGTTGGCAGCTGGTAATGATGGTGTTGGTGGTGGATCTGATGGTAGTGGCAAGAGCAAAATAGGACCAAATGCAGGAGGTGCTGACCCTGCGTCATCGTCTGTCTACATAAGGCCTCGAACGCTTAGTTTTCTAGGAGTTGGCAAACCGCTTTTAAAGGCAGAGCATCAGGAAAAAGTTTTGTCTTACATTGCTGACTCGGCCTCCAGCTCTATCGCCTCCTCTTCTTCAGTTGTAAAAAGTAAAAGCACTGAGTCATCATTGGAGGCTCATGTTCATGAACCACACCTTTCCTTGTGTCCTTCACCCCAACCAAGATTGAAGGATGACGCAGGCCATACTACTGATTACTCCATGGAGCTGTTTTCACATACCATGCCTGGATTATCAAGTCAAATGGTGAATTACCCAGGCCAAGATGAATCTGACATGGAGTGCACTGATGCACAGCCGCTGATGGATGATTCTGCTGGTACATTCACTCAGAGCACTACATTGTCCTCGCAGTGTACAGAGCCAGATTTTGACCCTGATGAGACTCAGGTGCCCCTTCCCACACACTATACCACCATACACGGTGACACAGAGAAAGGTGCACATGACATAGAAGAGGAGGTGATGGATGACCCAGTTGTTGACCCAGATTGGCATCCATTGGGGGAAGAGGGTGCTGCTTCCAATAGCTCAGATGAGGAGCATCCACAGCAGACATCGACATCGCAACAGCTGTTATCTGGCAGGCCCGGAGCACTCCAAAGACAGGTTCCAAACATCAAAAGAGTTGCTGGACAGCTTGTCCAGAGGGTCAAAAGATCACAGCGTGCTAGGCCGCAAAATGTCTGCCAAAGTAGGAAGAGTGCAGTGTGGCAGTTTTTTGAACAAAATCCTCATGATCAGGCCAAGGTTATCTGTAAGAAGTGCGCAAAGACCTTTAGCCGAGGGAAAAATCTGAAAAATTTGAATACCAGTTGCATGCTTAGACATTTAACCACCATGCACTTGCAAGCGTGGACACAACACCAAACCTCAAGTGCCACATGTGCAACTGATCACAACGAAGGTAGTCAGCAACGCTACATTGTTTCCCCCACTGTAAGCACACCGGTTAGCACAGCAGCAAATGTTGAGGTGTCGTTGCAAGGCCACAGCAGTCAGGGAATCCCACTGTTATATCAACGAAAGACTGATTCTAGGCCATCAGAAAGAACACCAACTCCATCACCATCATCAACCCTCTCTCAGTCCGCCCTGTCCACCGCTACTTCCACCATATGCAGCTCTCAAGTCCAGCTCACCCTCCCAGACACTATGAGTAGGTCAAGAAAGTACTCAGTCTCTCATCCGCGTACACTGGGTTTGAACGCCCACATTGCCAAACTAATCTCGTTTGAGATGATGCCCTTTCGGTTGGTGGAAAGCACAGCTTTCCGCGAACTCATGGCCTATGCAGTACCACGCTATGACCTACCCAGTCGCCACTTCTTCTCTCGCAAAGCCATCCCAGCCCTCCACCATCATGTGAAAGACCGCATTGTCCATGCACTCAAGCAGTCAGTGAGCGGAAAGGTGCACCTCACAACTGATGCATGGTCCAGTCGGCATGGCCAGGGCCGTTACGTGTCCATCACTGCGCACTGGGTTAATGTGGTGGATGCAGGGTCCACAGGGGACAGCGGTGGTGGGACAGTGCTGCCTAGCCCACGGTCTAGGAAACAGTTGGCTGTAGGCGTTCGACCCTCCTCCTCCTCCTCCTCCTCCTCCTCCTCCTCCAGAAGCGACAGCTCGTCCACAGAGCGCAGTCGTACGAGCACTCCATCTGCAGCTGGCACTGTTGCACACGATGTGTCCCCCTATCGAGCAGCTAGTGGAAAGCGTCAGCAGGCTGTGTTGCAGATGATGTGTTTGGGCGACAGACACACCGCCGAGGTGCTGGCCGAGTACTTGAAGCGACAAACTGAGTCATGGCTGGGCAGTGTACATCTTGAGGCAGGCAAGGTAGTTAGTGATAACGGCCGTAATTTTGTGGCAGCCATAGCCCTTTCAAAACTCAGCCACATACCTTGCTTGGCTCACACCTTGAACCTGGTGGTGCAGTGCTTCCTCAAAAATTATCCGGAGTTAACAGCCCTGCTCCAGAAGGTGCGAAGACTGTGCGCGCACATCCGCCGGTCGCCTGTACACTCCGTTCGTATGCAGAAGCTGCAGCGATTGCTCCACCTTCCCAACCACCGCCTCATTATCGACATTGCAACAAGGTGGAACTCCACCCTGCACATGGTGGAGCGGCTGTGCGAGCAGAGGCAGGCCATAATGCATTTGTGGGAGGATACACGGCCAGGCACTTTGAGAGCAGACATGGAGTTGACAGGCGTGCAGTGGTCGAAGCTGAAAGACCTTTGTAAAGTCCTTCAGTGTTTTGAGGAATGCACACGGCTGGTAAGCGCAGACGACGCCATCCTAAGCATGAGCATCCCACTTATGCGTCTGCTCATGCAAACTTTGACGCACCTTAAGGAGCAGGCGTCTGCAGCCAATGTTGATGAGGAGGAAGAGGAGGAGGGAATCCTTGATGACATTCAGCCATTGTCTGCTCAGGGACCTCTCCTGGACGAGGTGGAGGAAGAAGAGGAGGAGGAGGAGGATGATGGGGATGATTACTTAGGGGAGGAGGATGCATCTCGTGGGGCAAGTGAAAATGTTGGCGTGGCAAGGTCTGGTACAGGGTTTGTGCGTGACTGGAGGGATGTGGATTTGCCAGAAAGTGCTCCTCCACCCAGCACTCGCAGTGCATCATTGACACCGGGAACATTGGCCCACATGTCAGATTATGCCTTGCGGATCCTAAAAAGGGACCCCCGCATTGCCAAAATGATGAACGATGACGACTACTGGTTGGCCAGCATCCTGGATCCACGCTATAAAGGCAAATTACAAAACATCATGCCACAGGAGAACCTTGACCTAATATTGGCTAATAAACAAGCAACTCTGGTAAATCGGTTGCTTGAGGCATTCCTAGCACACAGCAGCGGTGATGGTTCTCACACGAGCCGTACGGGCCGGGGGCAGCTTGGCAGAGGTGTTCGTGGTGCACACAGCAGAAGTGGCGTTGGAGACAGGGGTTTCATGACAATGTTGTGGACTGATTTTTCAAATACCGCTCACACAACTGGTAATACTGCATCGATGGAAAGTGACAGGAGACAGCAGTTGTCAACTATGGTTACAAACTACTTTTCCTCCCATATCGATGTTCTCCCACACAGGTCATTCCCCTTTGACTATTGGGCCGCTAAACTGGACACCTGGCCTGAATTGGCCCAATATGCCTTACAGGAGCTCGCTTGCCCAGCTGCAAGTGTGCTATCGGAAAGAGTCTTCAGTGCAGCTGGATCAATCCTGACAGAAAAAAGGACCCGTCTGTCAACCCAAAATGTGGATGATCTAACCTTCATTAAAATGAACCACGCATGGGTTTCCAAGGATTTTGTCCCACCTTCCCCTGATGACACATAGGGTGACAGAAAAATGGCTTGCTTTGGTCCACCTCTTCCTGGTACTTCACCTATTTCGCCTTTTGCATCAGTTGAATGTCCAACATCAACATATGCCACTTTCTAAAACTCCCTAACTGTGCTGCCTCCCCCCCCATGGCCGGGGTCACCACCTAGCGCACGACACCATGCGAGTGCCGTTGCCCTGGACAGGTGGGTAGGCCGACTCTTGGGCGCGGGCACTGGCACAGGGTCCCTCATAGTGCAATCAAGTGTCTCTGACGGTGGTGGTGCACACCCGCCGTCAGACACACCGCTGTACTATGAGGGGCCCAGTGCCAGTACCGACGCCCACGAGTGGGCCCCCCTTGCTTGGCCAGGGCCCCAGCATTTGCAATCTTTACCTCTCCCTGCTCCTCCGCTGTGTAATCTGGGCCGTCAAATCCATACTGTGCCTGACACCGTCTGAGCCTGCCTCCTGATGTATAGACATATATTTTGAATGTGTACGCTATCCATACATGTTATCCGGGGATATGTTACCCCTTCTAAACTTTGTGCAATGACGTGCAATCCATACTGGGCCTAACACCATCTGAGCCTGCCTCATGCTGTATAGACATATATTTTGAATGTGTACGCTATCCATACATGTTATCCAGGGATACGGTACCCCTTCTAACCTTTGTGCAATGACGTGCAATCCATACTGGGCCTAACACCGTCTGAGCCTGCCTCATGCTGTATAGACATATATTTTGAATGTGTACGCTATCCATACATGTTATCCAGGGATACGGTACCCTTTCTAACCTTTGTGCAATGACGTGCAATCCATACTGGGCCTAACACCGTCTGAGCCTGCCTCATGCTGTATAGACATATATTTTGAATGTGTACGCTATCCATACATGTTATCCAGGGATACGGTACCCTTTCTAACCTTTGTGCAATGACGTGCAATCCATACTGGGCCTAACACCGTCTGAGCCTGCCTCATGCTGTATAGACATATATTTTGAATGTGTACGCTATCCATACATGTTATCCAGGGATACGGTACCCTTTCTAACCTTTGTGCAATGACGTGCAATCCATACTGGGCCTAACACCGTCTGAGCCTGCCTCATGCTGTATAGACATATATTTTGAATGTGTACGCTATCCATACATGTTATCCGGGGATACGGTACCCCTTCTAACCTTTGTGCAATGACGTGCAATCCATACTGGGCCTAACACCGTCTGAGCCTGCCTCATGCTGTATAGACATATATTTTGAATGTGTACGCTATCCATACATGTTATCCGGGGATATGGTACCCCTTCTAACCTTTGTGCAATGACGTGCAATCCATACTGGGCCTAACACCGTCTGAGCCTGCCTCATGCTGTATAGACATATATTTTGAATGTGTACGCTATCCATACATGTTATCCAGGGATACGGTACCCTTTCTAACCTTTGTGCAATCACGTGCAATCCATACTGGGCCTAACACCGTCTGAGCCTGCCTCATGCTGTATAGACATATATTTTGAATGTGTACGCTATCCATACATGTTATCCGGGGATACGGTACCCCTTCTAACCTTTGTGCAATGACGTGCAACCATACTGGGCCTAACACCGTCTGAGCCTGCCTCATGCTGTATAGACATATATTTTGAATGTGTACGCTATCCATACATGTTATCCGGGGATACGGTACCCCTTCTAACCTTTGTGCAATGACGTGCAATCCTTACTGGGCCTAACACCGTCTGAGCCTGCCTCATGCTGTATAGACATATATTTTGAATGTGTACGCTATCCATACATGTTATCCGGGGATACGGTACCCCTTCTAACCTTTGTGCAATGACGTGCAATCCATACTGGGCCTAACACCGTCTGAGCCTGCCTCATGCTGTATAGACATATATTTTGAATGTGTACGCTATCCATACATGTTATCCGGGGATACGGTACCCCTTCTAACCTTTGTGCAATGACGTGCAATCCATACTGGGCCTAACACCGTCTGAGCCTGCCTCATGCTGTATAGACATATATTTTGAATGTGTACGCTATCCATACATGTTATCCGGGGATACGGTACCCTTTCTAACCTTTGTGCAATGACGTGCAATCCATACTGGGCCTAACACCGTCTGAGCCTGCCTCATGCTGTTTAGACATATATTTTGAATGTGTACGCTATCCATACATGTTATCCAGGGATACGGTACCCTTTCTAACCTTTGTGCAATGACGTGCAATCCATACTGGGCCTAACACCGTCTGAGCCTGCCTCATGCTGTATAGACATATATTTTGAATGTGTACGCTATCCATACATGTTATCCGGGGATACGGTACCCCTTCTAACCTTTGTGCAATGACGTGCAATCCATACTGGGCCTAACACCGTCTGAGCCTGCCTCATGCTGTATAGACATATATTTTGAATGTGTACGCTATCCATACATGTTATCCGGGGATACGGTACCCCTTCTAACCTTTGTGCAATGACGTGCAATCCATACTGGGCCTAACACCGTCTGAGCCTGCCTCATGCTGTATAGACATATATTTTGAATGTGTACGCTATCCATACATGTTATCCGGGGATACGGTACCCTTTCTAACCTTTGTGCAATGACGTGCAATCCATACTGGGCCTAACACCGTCTGAGCCTGCCTCATGCTGTTTAGACATATATTTTGAATGTGTACGCTATCCATACATGTTATCCAGGGATACGGTACCCTTTCTAACCTTTGTGCAATGACGTGCAATCCATACTGGGCCTAACACCGTCTGAGCCTGCCTCATGCTGTATAGACATATATTTTGAATGTGTACGCTATCCATACATGTTATCCGGGGATACGGTACCCCTTCTAACCTTTGTGCAATGACGTGCAATCCATACTGGGCCTAACACCGTCTGAGCCTGCCTCATGCTGTATAGACATATATTTTGAATGTGTACGCTATCCATACATGTTATCCGGGGATACGGTACCCCTTCTAACCTTTGTGCAATGACGTGCAATCCATACTGGGCCTAACACCGTCTGAGCCTGCCTCATGCTGTATAGACATATATTTTGAATGTGTACGCTATCCATACATTTTATCCAGGGATACGGTACCCTTTCTAACCTTTGTGCAATCACGTGCAATCCATACTGGGCGTGAGAACGGCTGGCGAGCTGTTAAGCAAGCTACAGCACCTGTCCAGACAAGTACAGGGATTCCCTAGCGAGGAGACTTATTTGATTGTTTTCTATGTTGGGACAGCAATTTTTGGGGAGCACTATACTCTGGAGAATGATAGATGGGGCCCACCATACACTGGAACATTCCAAAGGTGGACATCAGACACTGGAGCAGCATTTACAGGGCCCATTATACACTAGAGCATTAGAAATGGGGCCCATTATGTTTGGAGCATTATTTGGGCCCATAAGACAGTGGAGCTTCATCCATGGGGACCAACATATACTGTAGCATTATGTGGAGCTCATCATATACTGTTTCAAACATTATATGGGACCAATGATTTTGTATGGAGAAATAGATGGGCCTCGTCATGAGATGTAAAAAGTGAGGTATTTTTCATTGTACTATACCGCTATTTCTCTGCCGTATCGGAGCATGATGAGTTGTGGTATGTGTTAAAGGGGCGCTCTTTCGCCCAGGGCACATGAAAACCTGCAGCCAGCCCTCCCCCCCCACAAATTTAGCCAAATAACCCCCATTTTTCAGTGCGTAACTTGTATTATGAAGTTAATTAAGGTTGACAAGCTTAAGTAAGAAGAATTGATGCTTTTGGCATTCAAATGGGCACTGTAGGTGTGTTTCCTGTCCTCCTCTCACTGCCGACTTTTATTCCCCATTGACTTACATTGGGTTTCGTGTTTCGGGACGACCCCGACTTTTCCCTATAATCGGACGATCTTGCTCGACCCGACTTTTGGAAAAGTCGGGTTTCACGAAACGAAACGCGACCCTAAAAAAGCAAAAGTCGCTCAACTCTAATGCTCAGTAATGTGTGTGACCTCCACGTGCCTGTATGACCTCCCTACAATGCCTGGGCATGCTCCTGATGAGGCAGCGGATGGTCTCTTGAGGGGTCTCCTCCCAGACCTGGACTAAAGCATCCGCCAACTCCTGGACAGTCTGTGGTGCAGCGTGACGTTGGTGGAAGGAGCGAGACATGTTGCCCCAGATGTGCTTAATCGGATTCAGGTCTGGGAAATGGATGGGCCAGTCCATAGCTTCAATGTTTTCATATTGCAGGAACTGCTGACACACTCCAGCTACATGAGGTCTGGCATTGTCCTGCATTAGGAGGAACCCAGGGCCAATTGCACCAGCATATGGTTTCACAAGGGGTCTGAGGATCTCATCATGGTACCTAATGGCAGTCAGGCTACCTCTGGCGAACAAATGGAATGCTGTGCGGCCCTCCAAAGAAATGCCACCCACATCATTACTGACCCACTGCAAAACCTGTCATGCTGAAGGATGTTGCAGGCAGCAGATTGCTCTCCACGGCGTCTCCAGACTCTGTCACGTCTGTCACATGTGCTCAGTGTGAACCTGCTTTCATCTGTGAAGAGCACAGGGCGCCAGTGGCAAATGTGCCAATCCTGGTGTTCTGTGTTAAATGCCAAGCATCCTGCATGATGTTGGGCTGTGAGTACAACCCCAATCTGTGGATGTCGGGCACTCAGACCATTCTCATGGAGTCAGTTTCTAACCGTTTGTGCAGACACATTCACATTTGTGGCCTGCTGGAGGTCATTTTGCAGGGCTCTGGCAGTGCTCCTCCTGTTCCTCCTTGCACAAAGGCAGAGGTTGCGGTCCTGCTGCTGGGTTGTTGCCCTCCTACGGCCCCATCCTGATGTACTGACCTGTCTCCTGGTAGTGCCTCCAGCCTCTGTACACTACGCTAACAGACACAGCAAACCTTCTTGCCACAGCTCGCATTGATGTGCCATCCTGGATAAGCTGCACTACCTGAGCCACTTGTGTGGGTTTTAGAGTCCGTCCCATGCTACCACAAGTGTGAAAGCACAACCATCATTCAAAAGTAACCAAAACATCAGCCAGAAAGCATTGGTACTGAGATGTGGTCTGTGGTCCCCACCTGCAGAACCACTCCTTTATTGAGGATGTCATGATAATTGCCAATAATTTCCATCTGTTGTTTATTCCATTTGCACAACATGTGAAATTGATTGTCAATCAGTGTTGCTTCCTAAGTGGACAGTTTGATTTCACGGAAGTTTGATTTACTTGGAGTTATATTCTGTTGTTTAAGTGTTCCCTTTATTTTTTTGAGCAATATATATATATATATATATATATATATATATATATATATACTAGCAGAAGAGCCCGGCGCTGCCCGGGCATAGTAACTAACTATGCCCATATACCCATCATACATATTCTCCATCCCATAGTCCCATGCCCATATACCCATCATACATATTCGCCATCCCATAGTTGAGTGCCCATATACCCATCACACATCCTCCATACCATAGTCCCGTGCCCATATACCCATCATACATATCCGCCATCTCATAGTCCCGTGCCCATATACCCATCATACATATCCTCCATCCCTTAGTCCAGTGCTCATATACCCATCACACATCCTCCATCCCACAGTCCTGTGCCCATATACATATCCGCCATCCCATAGTCCCGTGCCCATATACCCGTCAAACATATCCTCCATCTCATAGTCAGGTACACATATACCCATCACACATCCTCCATCCCATAGTCCCGTGCCCATATACATATCCGCCATCCCATAGTCCCGTGCCCATATACCCGTCATACATATCCTCCATCCCATAGTCCAGTGCCCATATACCCATCACACATCCTCCATCCCATAGTCAACCATTATGACATCATAATGAGCGGTGGCAGGGCTTGCAACCTATGATGACATCAGCGTCGCCATGGCAACCATTGTGACATCATAATGAGGGGCGGGGCTTGATATGCACACACTGCTTCCCCATTATGCAAATAGGGGAATTATGACATCATAATGAGGGGTGGGGCTTGATGCACACACACTTTTTCCCCAGTATGTAGATAGGGGCAAAATTGTTTGGTGAATTGGAACGCGCGGGGTTAAAATTTCACCTCACAACATAGCCTAGGACGCTCTCGGGGTCCAGACGTGCGACTGTGCCAAATCTTGTGGCTGTAGCTGCGACGGTGCGGATGCCTATCCCGGACATACACACACACACACACACACACACACATACATACACACATACATACACACATACATACACACTTTGAGCTTTATATATTAGATATATATATATATATATATATATATATATATATATATATATATATAAAATACACAGGGTGGGCCATTTATATGGATACACCTAAATAAAATGGGAATGGTTGGTGATGTCAACTTACTGTTTGTGGCACATTAGTATATGGGAGGGTGAAAACTTTTCAAGATGGGTAGTGACCATTGCGGCCATTTTGAAGTAGGCCATTTTGGATCCAACTTTATTTTTTCCAATGGGAAGAGGGTCATATGACACATCAAACTTATTGAGAATTTCACAAGAAAAACATTGGTGTGCTTGGTTTTAACGTAACTTTATTCTTTCATGAGTTATTTAGTTTATGACCACTTATAAAATGTAGTATTACTTTTGCGGTGTTGCTATCAGTGTGTCAAGAGTGGGAGAAGAGGGTTGCATTGACATCCAATACAATGGGCAGCACTTTGAACACATTTTATAAGTGAAGGAAAAACTGCCTGTGCAGCCTCCCCACCTGACCGGACATGAACTCATTAGCGTGGGAAAGTTTCTTAACATTTTCCCACGCTGTCGAGTTCACCTCAGGTCAGACGGGGATAGTCTGCGCAGCCTAAGTGAAGTCAGCAGTAGTCACTGAGGCTGCGCAGACTTCTCGCCTGACCCACGGTGAACTGACCATGGAGAAATGTTCAGAAACTTTCCCACACTAATGAGTTTATCTCCGATCAGGCGGGGAGGCTGCGCCGGCAGCTTTTCCTTCATTCCTCCATGGTTTACAGCCGGGCTGGTCGCATTAGCACCACTCCCGGTTGTAAACTATTTAACCTCTTGAGATGGATTGTAGCGTGGGAAATGACTGTACGACGGACAGGTATGGGATATTGTTGCTTTTTTATTTTGGATTTTTTACAGGAGAACAATGGCTTCGATTGGATTGGAAGTTAAAAAAAGATGGAAAAAATGTGTGTTTATTTAATTAAATGTCTTTAGTCTTAGGCTGCCTTCACACATCGCAGTTTTTTCGCGGCGGTTTTTACGGCGCGATTTTGCCGTGAAAACGCGAAAAAACAGCATCCCATGCAATTCTATGGGATTCCGCAATGCTGTGCTAATGCTGCGGAAAAAAACGCAGCATGCTCATTAATTTGCGCAATCGCGGCGATTCCGCCCACAGAGGAATGCATTGTTCTGCTTACTTTCCGCATGTGGCTGTGCCCACCATGCGAAAAGTAAGCAGAACATTTGCGGATGGTAGCCACGGTCCGGAGGAGAGGATACTGTCCTCCGGGCTCTGGGTCCAATGTCCCTGTAAAAAATAGAATTAAAATAAAAAAATCGGATTATATTCACCTTCCGGCGTCCCGCGCAGTGTCGCCAGGCTTCAGCGATACACGCGGCAGCTCCCGTTCCCAGTGATGCATTGCGATGACCTTTGTTAACGTCGCGTCTCGTGATCATGTAGCGATCTCGCGAGACCGCGACGTCAAAGGTCATTGCCGCAATGCATCACTGGGAACGGGACCTGTTGGAGCATCGCGGAGACCTAGGAACGCTGCGCGGGACGTCGGAAGGTGAATATAACCCGATTTTTTATTTTTTTTTAATTATTTTTAATATTAGATCTTTTTACCATTGAAGCAGCATAGGCAGCCTCAATAGTAAAAACTTGGTCACACTTGTAATCTCTCCGGCCCTGAGCGGTCTGCTATGAAAGAGTATATCTCTGAGAGCATCCGTAAAGGGCATATACGGCCATCTGTCTCTCCTGTGGCAGCGGGGTTTGTTGTGAGTTCATTTTCTGGTCTACCAGTCAGGCTCCCTCTGGTGGTAACAGGAGGTAGTGAGGCTGATTTAATCAGTAGAGATCTGCCACCTGATAATGAGGATGACGATTGGACCTCAGGAATCTCAGATTGGATTTAAGACAGCCGACGCCCTACTCTGGTGCTGGTGATTCCTTCTGCTTGTCAGGTCTTGGTTCTCAGCTCTGTTCCAGTCAGCTCAAGCTAAGTTCTCTGCTAATGTTCACACTTGATTTTGTTGTTCTATTCAGTTTTTTGTGTGGTCAGCCAGCCCCGACTTGGGCTGTGCTGAATTTCCACTCTTATTTATCTGTATTTGCCAATTTGCTTTTTGTCCCTTATTAGATTGGCCTCTTTTTGCTCTGTCTCAGAATATTTCAGAGTGCTGATATAGTGGGAGAAGTCTAGTGACTTCAGGGTTAATTTTGCTATCAGAAGTGTTGGACATTATTGTGTAGGGTTTTGGGCAGATTGCAGACAGTGTCTTTCCTTTCCTATCATCTCTAGTTAGTTTGGGCCCCATCGTTTGCTCAGCCTATTTTCCTACCTGTGTTTGTGTTTTCATCTTGTTTCACCGTCAATACACGTGTGGGGGCTGTCTATTCCTTTGGGGTCTGTTCTGGGGCAGTTAGTTTTCCTTTTTCTTGCTTTAGGCTTATTTAGTTCTCCGGCCGTGACGAGGCGTCTAGGTTCATCGTAGGCAGGCTCCACGGCTGCTGCTAGTTGTGTGATAGGATCAGGGATCTGCAGGCTGCGTAGTTACCAACCTCTCTGGTTTTTCTGGGCTTAGCATGTTTAGGTTTTTTCCTCCTCGGTGACCCATTCATAACAGGGGTTCTTTTTTGTAAAAAAAAAAAAGGATGCTGGTTTACGCCCATGCCTTGATTTTCGGGAACTGAATAAAATAACCATAAGAAACACTTATCCTCTCCCACTGATACCTGATTTGTACAATCAATTGTCGGGGGCTAGGTGGTTCTCTAAGTGTACGCTCCCCTGAGGTCCAAATCTCATCCGTGTGCGGGAGAGGGATGAATGGAAAACTGCGTTTTTCACCTCTGAGGGTCTGTTTGAAAATTTGGTTATGCCCTTCGGTTTGACTAACGCACCAGCGGTATTCCAGAATTTCATTAACCATGTTTTTTCTGATTTTATTGGACGCTTTGTAGTTGTTTATTTTGATGACATATTCATATATTCTTCTGATAGACAGTCATATGGGTCATCTTCCTGCGGTTCTCCAGAGGCTCAGGGAGAACTCACTCTTTGCCAAATTGGAGAAATGTTCATTTTTTACTCAAGAATTGTCCTTTCTAGGGGTCATCCTGTCCACTGAGGGGTTTCGTATGGACCCTAGAAAGGTACAGGCCATTATGGATTGGGTGCAACCCAGAGCTCTCAAGGGTCTTCAGCGATTTCTGGGTTTTGCCAATTATTATAGAAAATTCATCAAGGGGTTCTCTCAAGTGGTCAAACCCCTCACTGATCTCACCCAAAAGGGGGCGGATCTCAAAAACTGGTCAGCTCCAGCTGTGGCGGCGTTTTCTTTGTTAAAAGATCGTTTCATGACTGCTTTGGTACTAGTTCAACCTGACTTGTCTAAACCATTCATCATTGAAGTGGATGCCTCTGAGGTGGGAGTGGGGGCTGTGTTGTCCCTGGGGCCCACCACATTAACTAACTTAAGACCCTGTGCCTTCTTTTCTAAAAAATTTTCCTCTGCTGAAAGAAATTATGATGTGGGTAACCGAGAGTTGTTGGCCATTAAATTGGCTTTAGAAGAATGGAGGCATTTTTTGGAGGGGGCTGTCCATCATATCACTGTCGTTACAGATCACAAGAACCTGTCTTACATCGAATCCGCCAAACGTCTGACTCCAAGACAGGCAAGGTGGTCACTTTTTTTTCCCGATTTCAGTTTTCCATCACTTTCAGACCAGGTTCTAAGAATGTGAAGGCGGATGCCTTGTCTCGCAGCCTAGATCCGATATCGCCTCCTGAGCCTCCTTCCTCCATTCTTCAGCGCGGAGTGGTGGTGGCTGTGGTGTAACCGAGATTGGAGCAGGATATTCTTGAGGCCCAATCTCTTGCTCCTCCGTCCATACCTGAAAATAAGCTCTTTGTGCCTGTCCAGTATCGGTTAAGGGTGCTTCGGGAGTTCCACGACTCAGCTCTGAGTGGGCATCCTGGAATCTCGGCCACTCGTAAAGCCATCACTAGGCTGTTCTGGTGGCCCTCGTTGACTTCTGACGTCACTGGTTTTGTGTCCTCCTGTGAAATTTGTGCCCTCGCTAAAGCCTCCCACAACCAGCCGGCCGGGGAATTGGTGCCACTGCCAATTCCGGATTGACCGTGGGCTCACCTGTCCATGGATTTCATCACCGATCTCCCACCCTCTAATGGCAAAACCGTGATCTGGGTAGTTGTGGATAGGTTCAGTAAACAAGCACATTTTGTACCCTTAATGGGCCTTCCTAATGCTGAGACTCTATCTAAGCTATTCATTGAGCATGTGATTCGGTTGCATGGTGTGCCTGTCAGTGTGGTGTCTGATAGAGGGGTGCAATTCGTGGCAAAATTCTGGAGAGCTTTTTGTAAAAGGTTGGGCATCAGTCTGACCTTTTCATCGGCCTACCATCCCGAGACCAATGGTCAGACTGAAAGGACCAATCAGTCTTTGGAGCAGATCCTGCAGTGTCTTGTCACATCCAGACAGGATTATTGGTGCTCTGTGATACCTATAGCGGAATTCGCCTTCAATAATCGTGTCAATCAGTCTACTGGTACTTCTCCATTCTTCTGCAACTATGGGTTTCACCCTCATTTTGGTGAATTCTCCAGACTAAATTCGGAGTGTCCAGGGGCTGATTCGGCCTTTTTGCGGTTGGAGGAGGTTTGGAGGGAGGTTCAGAGAAACATTGGGGAGGCTCAGGGCAAATATAAATTTTTTGTGGATAAACGACGCTCGGTGGGGCCAACTTATCAGGTGGGAGATAAGGTATAGTTATCCACCAAAAACATAAGGCTGAGAATTCCCTCTGCTAAGTTGGGTCCCAAGTTTATTGGTCCATATGAGATTTTAGAGGTGATTAATCCTGTGGCCTTTCGCCTGCGTTTGCCTCCGTCATTACGGATTCCTAATGTGTTCCATAAGGCGCTTCTGAAGCCGTCGGTGCCTTCCTCTGATGAGTCTCCCTCGCACCCGCCGCCTGTTATGGTAGATGGTCAGACCGAGTACGAGGTGGAACAGGTGGTGGATTCTTGCATGCTCCGTCGTTCACTTCAGTACTTGGTCCATTGGAAAGGATACGGTCCTGAGGATCAGTCATGGGTGCCGGCGCGTTCGGTCCATCATGCAGATCGGTTGGTCTGGGCCTTTCACGCTCGTCATCCAGGGAAGCCTGGGGGTCCAGTGGCCCCCCATTGAGAGTGGGGTGGGGTACTATCATGGTCCAGTCCGGAGTTTATCTTCTGCTGTCTTCACTCCGGACTGGTCATGCGGGGGTTAATCTCAGCCTCGTTCTGGAGCTAGCTGGGCTATTTCAGTCTCTCACAGCCTGCTGACCAGTGTTAGTGATAGCTGTTATGAATGAGTCACCGGAGGAGGAGAAAACAAAAATACAAGCTAAGTCCAGAAAACCGGAGAGGTTGGTAGCTATCGGATTGCAGACCCCTGATCCTATTCACCACAACTAACAGTAGCCGTGGGGGGTTCCTACGGTGCCCTAGACCCCTCGTCACAGCCGGAGAACTACATAAGCCTAAAGAAAGAAAGGGGAAACCTAAACTGCCCCAGAGCAGACCCCAAAGCAATAGACAGCCCCCAACATGTAATGTCGGTGAAAAACAGATGAAAACACAGACAGAAAGACAGGCTGAGCAAACGATGGGGCCCAACTAACTAGATAGGACAGGACAGAAAAGATGCTGGCTGCAATCCGCAAAAAACCCTACAAAAATGTCCCAACCGTCTGATAGGAAAAAAGGCCCTGAAGTCGCTAGACTTCAAAATCACTATATCAGCACTCAGGTATATTCTGAAAACAGAGCAAAGAGATCAACTGATCAGAGACAAAAATGGAATTCAGCCAGTCCCAACCAGGACTGGCTGAATACAAACACTAAGGAAACCAGACAAAATCTCATAGAATAATAGCAGGGCAAAAAAAGTAGACAGGAACTAAAACTGGATGCCAGAACTCAGAGCAGAAAGGATCACCAGCAACCCCTGCAGGGCGTCGGCTGCCTTATATCCACTCAGAAATTCCAGATGTCCAATCACACTCCGCCTGTTCAGATGACAGGTTCTTCCCATCCCAATCAATTTCACTACCTCTCTTCACCAGCAGAGGGAGTTCATCAGACATCAAAGGTGAAGGGGAAAATGAACTCACAACAGATAGCTCAAACTTCCAGTTTAGAGCCTCTGACCCTTGTACCTTGGTGATCCTCCTGCCTTTGACTGATATTCACGTGTATGACCCAGACTGATCTCTGACCCCGTCTCTTGGTATTCTTCTCTGCTGTTACGTTCCCTCTCTGGCATCTGACCCCCCCAGCTTGTACCCCAACCACGTATTTCGTCTCACGTTTTGGACTCCATGCTCATGTTCTGGCTTTCTGACTCTCGGCTTGCTATTTTGACTACGTGTATTGCTGCTCCTTCTGGTACGTCTGCTCCTGCTAGTTTCTGACTCGGTTCGTCTGACTATTCTCTCTCGTTACCTGTGGCACCTGTGCTGTTGCTCAGGTTTGCTGCTCTTAGTGTGTGACCTCTCTTCCCTCACCAGCTCCCCCTGGTGGAGGTTTCACTACAGTTGGAAAGTGGAACTCTTTAGCATTAGTGGACAGTTCACACATGACAGACATGGGTAGCAACCCGTTCTTTTGTTACCTGTTAGAGTCACCTGTAGGTTTCTTTTCAAAGATCCAATAACAGATTTAACCCAAAAATCTCCAATATTTTTATTCCTTTTATAAGCAAATAATGGTGGTACAGTTAGTTCCTCAATATGCGGTAAACATTTCCCTAACATACCACAATGTTTTTTTATTATAACAGATAGTCATATGTAAAAGTTTGGGCACCCCTATTAATGTTAACCTTTTTTCTTTATAACAATTTTGGTTTTTGCAACAGCTATTTCAGTTTCATATATCTAATAACTGATGGACTCAGTTATATTTCTGGATTCAAATGAGATTTATTGTACTAACAGAAAATGTGCAATCTGCATTTATACAAAATTTGACCGGTGCAAAAGTATGGGCACCCTTATCATTTTCTTGATTTGAACACTCCTAACTACTTTTTACTGACTTCCTGAAGCACTAAATTGGTTTTGTAACCTCATTGAGCTTTGAACTTCATAGCCAGGTGTATCAAATCATGAGAAAAGGTATTTAAAGTGGCCACTTGCAAGTAGTTCTCCTATTTGATTCTCCTATGAAGAGTGGCATCATGGGCTCCTCAAAACAACTCTCAAATGATCTGAAAACAAAGATTATTCGGCTTTTCAGGGGAAGGATACAAAAAGTTGTCTCAGAGATTTAACCTGTCAGTTTCCACTGTGAGGAACATAGTAAGGAAATGGAAGAACACAGGTACAGTTCTTGTTAAGCCCAGAGTAGCAGGCCAAGAAAAATATCAGAAAGGCAGAGAAGAAGAATGGTGAGAACAGTCAAGGACAATCCACAGACCACCTCCAAAGACCTGCAGCACCATCTTGCTGCAGATGGTGTCACTGTGCATCGGTCAACAATACAGCGCATGCATAACGCCTTTTTGTATGACCAAACAACTCAATCTTTGTTTCATCAGTCCACAGGACCTTCTTCCAAAATGTAACTGGCTTGTCCAAATGTGCTTTTGCATACCTCAGGCGACTCTGTGTGTGGCGTGCTTGCAGAAACGGCTTCTTTCGCATCACTCTCCCATACAGCTTCTCCTTGTGCAAAGTGCGCTGTATTGTTGACCGATGCACAGTGACACCATCTGCAGCAAGATGATGCTGCAGATCTTTGGAGGTAGTCTGTGGATTGTCCTTGACTGTTCTCACCATTCTTCTTCTCTGCCTTTCTGATATTTTTCTTGGCCTGCCACTTCTGGGCTTAGCAAGAACTGTACCTGTGTTCTTCCATTTCCTTACTATGTTCCTCACAGTGGAAACTGACAGGTTAAATCTCTGAGACAACTTTTTGTATCCTTCCCCTGAAAAGCTATGTCGAATAATCTTTGTTTTCAGATCATTTGAGAGTTGTTTTGAGGAGCCCATGATGCCACTCTTCATAGGAGAATCAAATTGGAGAACTACTTGCAAGTGGCCACTTTAAATACCTTTTCTCATGATTTGATACACCTGGCTATGAAGTTCAAAGCTCAATGAGGTTACAAAACCAATTTAGTGTTTCAGGAAGTCAGTAAAAAGTAGTTAGGAGTGTTCAAATCAAGAAAATGATAAGGGTGCCCATACTTTTGCACCGGTCAAATTTTGTTTAAATGCAGATTGCACATTTTCTGTTAGTACAATAAACCTCATTTGAATCCAGAAATATAACTGAGTCCATCAGTTATTAGATATATGAAACTGAAATAGCTGTTGCAAAAACCAAAATTGTTATAAAGAAAAAAGGTTAACATTAATAGGGGTGCCCAAACTTTTACATATGACTGTATATCTTTACTTTCCTCATTATATGTAGTTATTAATGGGATTCTTTTCAAACCTCTTTTCTTGCTGATATCTAACTTCCCACCAATTAATTCATTCCTCTCTTTTTCCAAAGTCTTCATTTTTACATTCTCCAACATATTTTGAGGATAACCCCTATTCATAAATTTTTTGATCATGGTGTCCATAACCGCATCAACCTCATTATCCATTTTAACAATCCTCCTCACTCTCAATAATTGGCTGAGTGGTATTGATCTTACCATACTGCGTGGGTGTTTGCTGTCATATACCAATAAATTATTCTTATCTGTTTCCTTAATAAACAGTGTAGTAACTAGTTCACCTCCCATTTGTTTTATCAAAACATCCAGGAACTGTAACTGTGTTCTTGAAGAAACCAAAGTGAATTTGATTGTTTCATCAATCGTATTTAAGAACTGATGAAACTCATTTAATTCATCCTCTGTGCCAGTCCAGAGGAGAAAAACATCGTCGATGTATCTCCACCACACCAACGTATGTTGAAAGTGGGGAGACACATAGACGAAGTTCTCCTCTAGGACCCCCATAACAATATTTGCATAAGCGGGGGCCATATTGGCCCCCATTGCTGTACCACGTCTTTGAGTATAAAAAAAACACCAAATAAAAAATTATTTCGGGTCAAAATTATTTCCAACATTTTTAATAATTTTTTTTTCCTTCCTCAGTGTATCCGGTTTGTTTCAACATCTCATCAACTGAACTAAGGCCACGCTTGTGGTCTATTGAAGTATAAAGTGACACGACTTCAAAAGACGCCAATATCACTTCCCCTTGTAATTCAATTGTTTCAAGTTTTTTAAAAAAATCTGTCGTATCCAATATATATGATTTACAACTCCTTGCAATCGGAGTTAATATTTTATCCAAAAATATCCCCATTCTGCTGAACAATGAGTCGACCCCTGATACTATCGGTCGGCCCAGGGGATTTATTAATGTTTTATGGATTTTTGGAATTGTATATAGTACAAGGGTACGTGGGTTTTTGACAAGCAAAAAATCAAATAAATCTTGATCAATTATATGAAAATCCAAGGCTTCTTGTAGACACTCCCTTATTTCTTTAAATATTTTAAATTTTGGATCACAATCCATTATCAAATACACTTCATCATCCAAAAGTTGTCACCTTATTTCATTTAAATAATTAACCTTGTCCATGACGACGACCGCACCCCCTTATCGGCGGGCTTAATAACTATGTCGCCGTCATGGACAAGTTCCTGCAATGCCTTATATTCATCCTTTGTAACATTCGGATGTCTAAAACCCCTAGTCATAGAACTTCTCAATTTTTCAACATCACCCCTGACTGCTTTCTCAAAAGCTTCTATCACAGCTGAATTACTTGGAGGAAGAAAATCACCCTTCTTTCTCAAATCAACTTGGTTTAAATCAAATTCACTTTTCCTCATTTTTTTCACATTATTTTTACCATAAAACCACTCTTTAAGCTTAATGTTCCTAAAGAAACGTTCTAAGTCTAATTGAAGTCCAATCAATCAGTGTGTGAACACGGGCTGTATGACAGACCCTTACTTAATGTTGATATCTGAGGCTCAATCAATACCTTAGTGGATATGTTGACTACAACATCTAGTCCTACAAGCCGCCCTGAAGAAAAAGGACTAGATCTTGTAGTCAACATATGCACTAAGGTATTGGTATATGACAGCCAACACCCACGCAGTATGGTAGGATCAATACCACTCAGCCAATTATTGAGAGTGAGGAGGATTGTTAAAATGGATAATGAGGTTGATGCGGTTATGGACACCATGATCAAAAAGTTTATGAATAGGGGTTATCCTCAAAATATGTTGGAGAATGTAAAAATGAAGACTTTGGAAAAAGATAGGAAAGAATTGGTGGGAAGTTAGATATCAGCAAGAAAAGAGGTTTGAAAAGAATCCCATTACTCACTACATATAATGAGGAAAGTAAAGATATATCTGTTATAATAAAAAAAACATTGGGGTATGTTAGGGAAATGTTTAGCGCATATTGAGGAACTAACTGTATCACCATTATTTGCATATAAAAGGAATAAAAATATTGGAGATTTTTTGGTTAAATCTGATATTGGATCTTTGAAAAGAAACCTACAGGTGACTCTAACGGGTAACAAAAGAACGGGTTGCTACCCATGTCTGTCATGTATGAACTGTCCACTAATGCTAAAGGGTTCCACTTTCCAACATCATCAATTCTTATGGAAATAATTTATGGACTTCCATGCGCTGCTTGACAAAATATAGAATCCCACTTACGGTGAAAGATTAATCATTTATTCCCAACGCGTTTCGAAGTAACAACTTCTTCCTCAGGGGTTTTGTCATCCCCTGAGGAAGAAGTTGTTACTTCGAAACGCGTTGGGAATAAATGATTAATCTTTCACCGTAAGTGGGATTCTGTATTTTGTCAAGCAGCGCATGGAAGTCCATAAATTATTTCCATAAGAATTGATGTATCAGCGGTCACTCGGTTTGACCCTTGGAAGTGCAGCAGCTGACCACGAATCCTATGTGCTTGATCTCTCCTACAAATAGGTGAGTGAATTTCTTTTAAGCTTTTATTATCAACTCGGATAAGACCCTATTGCGCTTTTCTGTTCCTTTAGTATATTGCATTGAAACTTTCCAACATCATGAAACTTCTAAAACCTATAAAATAAATCAGTACCTAACATGTAACTCTGATTTTGTGATATATCTTTTGGAATGCCCCTGTAAATTGTGGTATATTGGGGAAACCACATGGGATTTTAAGACTAGAATAAACCAACATCGGTATACTATTAGAAAAAAGAAACTTTATTTGCCGGTCCCGAAACACTTTGTTGAGTGTAATCATACTGAGAGGGACTTGAGGTTTAGAATAATTGATGTGGTCACTATACAGAGAAGGGGTGGGGATAGAGAACTCATACTTAAGAAAAAGGAACTGAAGTGGATCTATGAGCTGAATACATTAAAACCGAAAGGGTTAAATGTTGAATTTAAAATACATTGTGTTATGCGAAAGGGTTCTTCTATATGGGTTATATTGAAGGCTTATGGATATAAAGGGAATAATTTTTTATGATTATCCCTGATTTTAATCTTTTTTTATTGTTTTAGATACATCACTATTTGTAAGGGTATGTGCACACGCTGCGGATTCTGCTGCGTTTCCGCAGCGTTTTTGGCTCTGCAGAAACGCAGCAGATTCTGCTGTGTTGTACAGTACCTTTATTTCCTATGGAAATAAAAAAAAGCTGTGCACATGCTGCGTTTTTTTCCGCGCGGTTTTGCTGCGGTTTACAATCCGCAGCATGTCAATTGTTTGGTGCAGAAACGCTGCGGTTTTGCACCTCATCCATTATGAGGTGTAAAACTGCAGGGCAAAACCGCAGAAAAAAACGCAGATAATCCGCAGATAAACCGCAGAAAAACCGCAGCACTTTGTCCTGCGGATTTCCTGCGGTTTTCTCTACAAAATCCGCAGATACTAAAAACTACGTGTGCACATAGCCTAACAGTGTTGAAATTGCCCTGGTGAAGATATTAAGAACATGGAGGACGAATGGACCTATGTAAAAAATCTTTTATAGAAAATGATTTTTCTGAGAAGTGACTTTTTGACTAAAAGATTTTGTCTATGAATGAGGTTTTTTATAATAGTTCTGTCATGAGGTCAGCCAATCATATATTAATTTGATGACTAATGGATTATTATAGCTGCGGGGATAACTGATATATATTGCCCTTTAGTCATTGGGGTGAATCAGGTGGCCTGATGAGGGTCATGTGGCGCACGTGAGTGATTTTGGATAAACCGGAAGCAACCTGGCAAGGGTGTTGTCCGGGGTTCCAGGGCAAATTAATAATACTAAAATCTCTCTATATCTAGTAAGAGATATTGGCAGCAATATAAAATTCCTTATATATTAATATTTTTAAGAAATACCAGCGGTTAAAAATAGCAGCGATATTGTGTTAAAAGTAGTCAAAAGAAAATTAAGGATGATGGTGCTGCATATTCTAAGTAAAACGCTGGATTAAATGTATATAGTATTGATGCAAATAAAGGACTTGTGGCGTTATTTGACCTTCTGCCACACACAATATGGCGCCTTTGAAGGGATGAATACACCAATGCGCCTGTGCAGAGAGGGAAAATGCCACAGTCTTCTATTGGCTGGCTTAACATGACAGAGCTGATGACTCATAGCACATGCGCAGTAGAGCTACAGGAACGCCAGATATAGAGTTTTCAGCGTTCACGGCATCCTCCATGTGGTGGTATGTAAACTAAAGGGAATATATGAGACAATGTGTTATTGTATGATTAATATGAATGACGAGCAATTATATAAACACTGTGGAAATGGAGCTCAGTAAAAAGCACAAAGATTGTAAACAGCACAAAGCACTTTTGGCACTATTTGCACATGTGGATCCTATTGACTATAATGAAAGAAATTGTATGCACTTAAATGTATTTTTGTAATGTAAAATGATTGGCACTACTAAGAGATTGTTATATGGTCAATAAATAGACACTTTTTTTGTAATACCCACTGCTTGAGAAAGGCTCAGTTGAGCCGAAACGTTGCCTTGATAAGTGCGCTGAATAAACTCACTACCACTTGAAAGATTTACTATGGAGTGCTGCCTTTATTTGGAATGAATATTGGATATTGTGGCTGAAAACGGGACTTTCTGCCAGGGGCCATGCACCCGAATCTAAGTACTGTGCGGTTTCCCCTTTTTTTTCAATATATCTAGCTATATATATATATATATATATATATATATATATATATATATATATATATATAAGAGAGAGAGAGGATTATTTGTTTTTTAAGCAATGTGTACAGTTTTTTTTACAATGCTATTTTAACATGAGTTTTTACATAGAGAGAACTGCTGAATGTAAAAGCTTAAATTAAAGTCGCATTGCATACGGATAGCATACGCATGTCAGATGGATGTTTCGTGGAAAAATCGCACAGAAATCGCATTACACTGGCATAGCACTCGTCCGTTTTTTCGGTCCAGAAGTCGGACCGTTTTTTCTCGCAAATGGCTATGAGCCCTAAGGACGAGGTCACACTTGCGAGTGCAATGCGAGAAACTCACGTGAGTCTCTTGCCTCAGTACCTGGCACTGCCGCCGGCACTCTGGACTGTAGTGTGTGGCTGCATGTTTTTCTATGCAGCTGAATGTTCCGCTCCGAACCACCATCGGCAGTGCCGGGTATTGAGGCGAGAGACTCGCGTGAGTTTCTTGCATTGCACTCGCAAGTGTGACCCCAGCCTAACTTCTATTTACAAATTACTAAAAGGCATTTAGCCCCTTTGTTCATCTACTATATAATTGTCTAATTCTTTCTGTCTGTAATGGAAATCCTGCCTTGCTGATTGGTCGCGACAGTTGCTTAGTCGTTGCGGCAACACGGCTGCATTGCTTATTGTACAGGCACATTACAGCCATTAAAGGCACCACTGCTGCGTCACTCATTACACAGGCACAGTCCTGTACATATTCTGGAGTACAATACATTAGGTAACAGCAGAAAAGTGATTGCAGCTCTGGGTGTAACTGGAGTACAATATATTAGGTAAGATCTGAACAGTGACTGCAGCTCTGGCTGTAACAGGAGTATAATACATTAGGTAAGAGCAGAACGGTGACTGCATCTCTGGGTGCAACTGGACTACAATACATAAGGTAAAAGCAGAACAGTGACCGCAGCTCTGGGATTAACTGGAGTACAATACATTAGATAACAGCAGAACAGTGACGGCAGCTCTGGGTGTAACTGGAGTACACTACATTAGGTAACAGCAGAACAGTAGCTGCAGATCTGGGTGTAACTGGAGTACAATACATTAGGTAACAGCAACACAGTGACTGCAGATCAGGGTGTAACTGGAGTACACTATATTATGTAACAGCAGAACAGTGACTGCAGCTCTGGGTGTAACTTGAGTACAATACATTTGGTAAGATCTGAACAGTGACTGCAGCTCCGGCTGTAACAGGAGTATAATACATTAGGTAAGAGCAGAATGGTGACTGCAGCTCTGGGTGTAACTTGCGTACAATACATTAGGCAAGAGCAGAACAGTGCAGCTCTGGGTGCAACTTGCGTACAATACATTAGGTAAGTGCAGAACGGTGACTGCAGCTCTGGGTGTAACTGGACTGCAATACATTAGGTAAAAGCAGAACAGTGACTGCAGCTCTGGGAGTAACTGGAGTACAATACATTAGGTAACAGCAGAACAGTGACTGCAGATCTGGCTGTAACTGGAGTACAATACATTTGGTAAGATCTGAACAGTGACTGCAGCTCTGGCTGTAACAGGAGTATAATACATTAGGTAAGAGCAGAACGGTGACTGCAGCTCTGGCTGTAACTGGAGTACAATACAATAGGTAACAGCAGAACAGTGACAACAGCTCCGGGTGTAACATGAGTATAATACACTAGATGGTGGCCCGATTCTATTGCATCGGGTAGTTTAGAGTCTCTGTTTAAAATAAAAAATAGTTATGTACTCACCTTCCGAAGGCCCCCCGGACTCTGTCCCGCCTCTCACCACGCTCCTGGCATCTTCCGGTCTCAGTAATTATTAGCGAGAAGGGCCGGAGATGACGTCACTCCTGCGAGAGCGCGACGTCATCAGCAGTGTTTCGCACAAAGCATTACTGGGACCGGAAGATGCCGGGAGCGTGGTGAGAGGAGAGAAAGAGTCCGGGGGCCATCGGGAGGTGAGTATATCACTATTTTTTATTTTAACAGAGACTCTAGAATACCCGATGCGATAGAATCGTGCCACCATCTAGTATCTATATAACCTGCAACCAGCAACATGGAAGGAGGTCACTGATTAGTCTATATACGAACTTTCAATAGTGTGTGTTTTTTGTACAGCCTGTAATGGCTATTTTAATTGTTTTTATATCAGTGTTGTCAAGCATGTTTTTTCGTCACTAAAATTTATACATTTATTTATTTGAGTATATATTACTTGGGTGATTCTGGCATTGTATACACGTTTGCCATTTGTTCCTCTTTATCTAGCAGTTGTGCGACTCTTGCAAACCCTGGAGAGATATGCAAATGTCACTATTTACCAGTGGCAATTTTCCTTACTGTGCTGTTGCCATGTGTCAAAAGGTGATCTAAAAAAATTAGAATCTTCCATTGTTAACCCCTTCGCGCCACAGCACCTTTTCGTTTTTGCGTTTCTGATTTTCGCTCCTCTTCTTCCCAGAGCCATAACTTTTTATTTTTCTGTCTATATGGCCAAGTGAGGGCTTGTTTTTTGCAGGACAAGTTGTACTTTTGAACGACACCATTGATTTTACCATATCGTGTACTCAAGAACAGGAAAAAATTCCAAGTGTAGTGAAATTGCAAAAAAAAATGCAATTCTACAACTGTTTTTTAGATTTTTTTTTACTATGTTCACCAAATGTTAAAACTGACCTCCCCCTTTATGATTCTCCAGGTCATTACGAGTTCATAGACACCAAACATGTCTATGTTCTTTTTTATTTAAGTGGTGAAAAAAAATCCAAACTTTGTTAAAAAAAAAAAAAAAAAAAAAAAAAAGGCGTCATTTTCCGAGACCAGTAGCATCTCAGTTTTTTGTGATCTTGTGTTGGGTGAGGGCTTATTTTTTGTGTGCCGAGCTGATGTTTTTAATGATACCATTTTGGTGCTGATACGATCTTTTGATCGCCCGTTATTGCATTTTAATACAATGTTGCGGCAACCAAAAAAACGTAATTCTGGCATTTTGAATTGTTTTCTCGTTATGCCGTTTAGCAGTTGGGTTAATTTCTTTTACATTGATAGATTGGGTGATTCTGAAGGCGGCGATCCCAAATGTGTGTATGTTTGATTTTTTTATTGTTTTAGTTTGAATGAAGCGAAAGGGGGCTGATTTGAACTTTTATATTTTTTAAAATATTCAGGATTGAGAGTCCTCAGTAGTTGATACCTTTTTAATGGCTAACTGAAAAGATGGTAATACATTGCAAGCTTTCGAGACTACTCAGGTCTCTTCATCAGGCTAGACTAATACAAAATCTGAAGTCACATATTTATGCAGAATACAGCCTAGAAAAAATGCAATAGATAAGACAAGTGACGTGAAGCAGAACTATCAATATGGGAGAGGGAGAAACATAAATATAAACATTGGACCAGTTCATAGATAAGGAGTCTGGATGTTTTATGGTCCTCTGATTGGGGTCTAGTTCTGTGTTGCTCCGCAAGGTTTTAAAAGGAAATTCCTTAATTGATGTAAAAAGACATAAATCCATGCGACACATTCATTCCAGCACTGAGAGTGTCAAAGTTCGTCATAAATTTGTACTTCCAAACTCGTCTCTCTCTCTGAGATGTGAAGTTACCTTTCAATACCAGTAATTTCATATCCATGCTGCTGTGATCAGGGATACAGAAATGTTTTGCCACAGGTAGATCCATTCTTTTTTCTCTTATAGTGTGACGATGAGCATTCATCCTTGTTCTAAGCTTTTGCCCTGTCTCCCCCACATACAGACCCCCAGTTGGACATTTAGTACAAATAATTAAGTACACCACATTAGATGTAATGCAGGTGAAAGTACCTGGGATCTTGTAGTCCTGATGTGAGTTGGGGATCTTTATCTTGTCCGTGGTCATTATAAATGGACAGGTTTTACATTTTTTCTGGTTGCAAGGAAAGGTTCCTGCAGCTGTTGGAGAGGACAGGGAGCTTCTGACAATGATGCTTCTTAAATTTGGGGGCTGCCTAAAACACAGTAGTGGGGGGTCTGGAAAAATGGATTTTAATCGGGCATCTTTTTGTAGTAAAGGTTGTAATTTCCGTGCAGCTCCCCTTAGCACCTCCAGATTTGGGTTGTAGGTGACTACTAGAGGCACTCGGTTATTTTCTTCTTTAGCTTTGTAATGTAGCAGGTGATTCCTTGACAATCTGGTGGCTCTTGTAATTTGGTTTTCAATTGTTCTTGGATGGTAACCCTGATTCAAAAAGGTCTTTTTGAGGCGACCAAGGTGTTTGTCTCTATCCATGGGGTTGGAACATATACGATTGTATCTGATGGCTTGGCTATAGATAATAGAGTTCTTTATGTGTTTTGGATGGAAACTGTCCCATTTAAGGTATGTTGGACTGTCGATTGGCTTCTGATACAGGGATGTCTCTATTTCATTGTTTTTTAGCTTAATGATGGTGTCCAAAAAATTAATCTCGGTACTGGAGTAGTTGAGTGTTAAATTGATGGTGGGATGAAATTGATTAAACTGTTCGTGGAACGTCTTTAGCTGTTGCTCAGACTCCGTCCAGATGATTAAAATATCATCAATGAAGCGGTAGTAGGCCAGGGGCCTGATGGGGCATGAGGACAAAAAAATCGCTTTCAAGCTTGGCCATGAAAAGATTTGCATACTGTGGAGCCATTTTACTTCCCATAGCTGTGCCAGTCTCCTGTAGATAGATCCTGTTGTCAAATTCAAAGTAATTGTGGGTGAGGATGAATTTTATAAGTTTCACCACAGCATCAGCATCAGTCCCTGTGTTTTCCATGAAGAATTTGCAGGCATGTAAACCATCTTGGTGTGGGATATTAGAGTACAAAGATTCCACATCCATGGTGGCCAGGATGGTTCCTTCTGGTAGAGGACCTATTGCTGCTAGTTTATTCAATAGGTCAGTTGTGTCCTGAATGTAGCTGGATGCTACATACAGGCGATGATCAGATCGCCTGTATGTAGCAGAATTGCTGACTTGCTATGAGCGCCGACCACTGGGGGGCGCTCATAGCAATCCGGCATTGACAACTATACAGGTCTGCAAGAGACTTCTGGTTGTCATGCCGACTCATCAGTGACCAGCGATCACATGACGGGGGTCACCGATGGGCGGATTTCCGGTGCAATTGCCAGAAGTTCACGTTAAATGACGCTGTCAAAGTTTGACGGGTTAACATCCGCAGGTGGATCGTGATTCCGGGCACATGTCAGCTGTTCAAAACATCTGACATGTGCCAGAAAAGATGTAAGCTCGGCGTCTGAGCCCACATCAAAAGGGGAGACATGACATGCGCTGTACAAGTACAGGGCATGTCGTGAAGGGGTTAAATAGCATATCATAGCCTGCTGAGATACGCAAACATGACTATTTACCTGTAATTTGTCTGAATCTGCTGCTGAAAAAAAACCTACCCACACATTGCAAGCTAGATAGAGGGAATTTGTACATAACACCTCTGTGAGGTTACTTGTGAAAAATAAAGCCAATTTTTTTCATAACGCATTCAATATGAGAAAGGGTGACGTTAAGGAACGTGACCGTGGATGTGGTGGTGCCCGCCAAGGCCATGTGACAGATCAGAAGACTGTATCTCGTTCTAGCTTCCTGTTCCTGTCAAAGTTTGGTCAGCGCGCTACACCACTGTTAACCCCTTAATGAACGGAGCTTTTTTCGATTTTTCGTATTCGTTTTTCGCTCCCCTTCTTTCCAGTCTATATGGCCATGTGAGGGCTTATTTTTTGCGGGACGAGTTGTACTTTTAAATGACACCATTGGTTTTACCATGTCGTGTACTCGAAAACAGGAAAAAATTCCAAGTGCGGTGAAATTGCAAAAAAGTGCAATCCCACACTTGTTTTTTGCTTGGCTTTTTTGCTAGGTACACTAGATGCTAAATCTGACCTGCCATTATGATTCTCCAGGTCATTACGAGTTCATAGACACCAAACATGTCTATATCCTCTTTTATCTAAGTGGTGAAAAAAAAATTCCAAACTTTGCTAAACAAACAAAAAAAATATGCGCAATTTTCCGAGACCCGTAGCGTCTCCATTTTTCGTGATCTGGGGTCGGGTGAGGGCTTATTTTTTCCGTGCCGGGCTGACGTTTTTAATGATACCACGTTTGTGCAGATACATTCTTTTGATCGCCCGTTATTGCATTTTAATGCAATGTCTTGGCAACCAAAAAAACGTAATTCTGGCGTTTTGAATTTTTTTCTCGCTACACCGTTTAGCGATCGGGTTAATGCTTTTTTTCTGATAGATCGGGCGATTCTGAACGCAGCGATACCTAATATGTGTATGTGGGATTTTTTTTTGTTACTACTTTATTTTGATTGGGGCGAAAGGGGGGTGATTTGAACTTTTAGGTTTTTTTAATTTTTTTTTTATTTTTAAACATTTTTTTTTAACTTTTGGCATGCTTCAATAGCCTCCATAGGAGGCTAGAAGCATGTGCAACCCGATCGGCTCTGCTACATATGGGCGATGAGCAGATCACCCATATGTAGCAAATTTACTCCTGTGCTTTCAGTGCCGACCACTGGGTGGCATGAAAGCCATATGCCTGGAACAACCATTGAGGTCTCATAGAGACCTCTGGTTGTCCAGGCAACATGACACCGACCCCCGATCACATGACGGGGGCCGGCGATGAGGTAATTTCCGGCCCGGCGGCCGAAAATGCTATTTAAATGCCCGCTGTCAGCTTTGACAGTGGGATTTAACTAGTTAATAGGCGCGGGCGGATGGCGATTCCGCTCGCGCCTATTGCGGGCACATGTCAGCTGTTCATAACAGCTGACATGTCCTGGCTTTGATGCGGGCTCAGCGCCGGAGCCCTCATCAAAGCAGGGGATATGTCTAATGACGTACTGTGTCCGTCATTGGACATTAAGGGGTTAAACCCAGACAAGTGCGATGATGTTGTGGGTTGGATGGCAGACAAAGGCTCCAGTGTGTTGACAGCAGCACCACGAAGTCTTCCACACAGTCCAGTCTCAGTAGCAAAGAGGCTGGGACTCTGAATCCTCAAACTGGTCCTCCTTCCTCCCCCCCATCAAGATTCCCAGGAGACATATGACCACAACGATGGCCACTCCAAGGATCTGTTTATGTTCCCTTGTAATTATACAGGCCTCTCAATGTGCACATTAAAGAGACATGAGGAGGTGGAGTGCAGTGATACCCAAACATTTGAGCATACACAGCCAGGAGAAAGCTACGTTGGGGAAGGTCAATTCATGTCTGAAAAGGTGGAGCATAATCATGACACACAGTTGCCATCAGATCAGCCTAAAATCGCAACTCAGAAGGAGGATCAGATTGATGAATTGGAAGATGACGTGGTCGATGATGAAGCCACTGATCCAACCTGGCACGGTGGCACGCCTAGCGAGCACAGCAGTGCAAAGAGGGTTGGATCCATAGCATGAAAATATGCAAGAAAAGGTAGTGGTTTGACCAGAAGGAGAACTCGGTCAGCTTTTCCACAGAACTCCCCAACTCGGCTAGATAACAGGTCAAGGGTGCGTTGTTCCCCTGTATGGCAGGATTTTTTCTTAAAGTCCTTCAGACAAACAAACTGTAATTTGCAGCATCTGCCATACCAAGCTGAGAAGAGGCAAGAACACTGCCATCCTGAGCTCCACCAGCATGCAAAAGCACATGGCAGCCAAGCACCCCAGTAGGTGGGCCGAATGCCTGGGTACAAAATCTGTGTTTGAGGGTGAAACCACTGCCCCTTCCCCTGTGTTAAGGCCTTCCCAATCTGCTGTCCAGTATGCAAGTGCTGATGCCTCCTGCCCACAACCTGCGGTTGCAAAGACACTGCAGTCAGCACCCACGTCCAGTTTGTTGCCCCAGCGTTCAGTTGGCCCTGCCGCAGACGTTTCACAGGAAGCAGAAATCTCCACCCACCCACAGGCCCAAATGCTAAACACCCACATTACCAAATTGTAAGCCCTGGAAATTTTGCTGTTTTGGCTTGTGGGAATTGAGTCTTTTCACGACCTCTTGGTGGTGACAGCCCCACGGTACTCGATTCCCAGCCTCCATTATTTTTCCCGGTGCGCTGTCCATGTATTACATAGGCACATGTTACTCAATATCAACCGTGCTATGGCCAACGCAGTCACAGGGAAGGTCCACCTAATCACAGACACATGGACAAGTTCTTGTGAACAGTGATGCTACATTTTCCTGATGGTATACTGGGGGAACCTGGTGGAGTCTGGGACAGAGTCAGATGGTGGAACATCACACATCTTACCCACACCAAATATAGAGGCCCAACTTCCATCAGGGTTTCAGTCCCCTCGTATTCCAGTTCCTGTCTCTCCTCTTCAACCTCAGCTGAACTAGCCTCCCCATCACTCCCCAGCTGGGAGGCAACACGCTCTGTTGAAGCTCATCTGTTTAGTTGATAAAGTTCACAAGGCAGCAAAGCTGTTAAAAGGGATAAAAGACCAGACCGATCAGTGGCTCTCCCGCTGAACCTTCAACCTGGTCTGGTTGTGTGCGATAATGGGCGTAATTTGGTGGCGGCTTTAAAGCTCAGCAAGCTGATACATGTTCCAGCAGATGAACATGCTCTTTTCACCAATAAGGATTACAGGGGAGGGCAATGCACACCAGGTGCAATTCAGGGGAGGGCAATGCACACCAGGTGCAATTCAGGGGAGGGGAAATGTCCACCAACTGGGCCATTTTCATGAAACCGTCACATCAGCAAGGGCTAGCTATGGGTGTAACTATGATGAGGGAGAAGTTGACCAAAATGGTGAAGGACTACTTAAGTGACCAAAGCAGCATCCTTCCTGATTTTTCATTGCCCTTTAACCCCTTTCTGCCATATGACGTACTATCCCGTCCATGTGCCCTGGGACTTAATTCCCAAGGATGGGATAGTACGTCATAGCGATCAGCGGCGCTCACGCTATGCCCATTCTGTTTTGGATATGACACTGGTTTGTCCCTGTATCCCTACCTGTCCATTGTCTTTTGATATATGTAATTATTAACACTAATAAATTTACATTTTATGACATTAAGTGTGGACCTTCTGTCGCTTTTTTCTGGAGCTTTGCTCACGTTTTTGTGCCTATGTATGCGATAGGTCATATTCATCCATGTGTGTTTTCTCATATATATTGAATTACTGTGTACAATGGGATGACAATTGTCATTAGCATGCTATTATGCTATTAACCATTGTAATAGCTGCAAAATGTATTGTGAGATCCCCATCATGTTCTCTTTCAGCGTGTATGATACAGACCCCTTGGGTAATTTTTGGAAAACTTTGCACATTGTGCAACTTGTACTCCCTATCTCTCTCTATATATATTCCATTATTATAATTTTTTTATTGTGTTGCCCTTCTCACGGTTTCTTTAAGCGTGTATCAGGGAGCCTGATGTTGATTTTTGGGTCTGCACTTGGACATTGTGGATCATAAATGCATTATTAATATGCTCCACACACTTATTTTATTTTTCTGTGTAAAGCTGAAACATAAGAGTAATGAAACATGCTCTGTGTATATGCTGCTAGTTTGAAAATCTTACCTCATCATCCCTTTGTAAAGGGAAATTCAACATAATACCTCTGTTAGCATACGCCATATGCTGCTCATATACGCAGCACCCCAGTAGGTGGGCGGAATGCCTCGGTACAGAATCTGTGTCTGATGGTGAAACCACTGGCCCTTCTCCTGTGTTACATCATTCCCAATCTGCTGTCCAGGAAGCAGGCGCTGATGCCTCTTGCCCACAACCTGCAGTTGCACAGTCACAACAGTCAGCAAACACGTCCAGTTCATTCTAGTTGTCCGTTGTCAGCATATATATCTCTTTCCAAATTGTTAGATAGGGCATACATATTCGTTAGCACTTTACATTGTCCGGTGCTGGACAAAGACCATTGCTGGCTTTTCCAGGCTCCTAAATGAGACTTGTGTCTCTTTATTAAACTGTCGCTTCTTTTAAATTTTCTAAAATTTGTTGTTGTTTTTTTTTTTTAAATGGTGGTGGGGTATTGCCCATTTTCCATACATTTTAAACACGTCTAAGAGACTGGGTTAATACACTCCACAGACCTATTCAGGACTCAGCCTTACACATATTGGAACATGGTCATTGCCAATTGCTAATTCCTTTACCTGAGCTTTGTAACACTGCATGTCACCTGAGTAATGCACTCCACAGACCTCGTCACTGGGACATATCCTGTAATTCCTCCATGGTTGCTCAAAACCATGCAAAAAATACATTTGGCCTGGTTGGGTAGTTTCCAGAAAAAGTGTGTAGGCTTGTGTAGATTAGTCAATGTCATTCCTCTCTCTTTCCCTTCAGGAGGCTGCTTCCACGTAAAATGAGGCTTGTACATGTACCTGACATGGGTTTCAGGCCTGACAAACTGACCACAGTACAGGTCCTTGCTTGCATACACTGCATTTAGAATTTAATTCTAATACTTTTTGTGTCTGGTAGAATCCAGTTACTAACATTGAGCATACAGCTCCATCAACTCCTGTATTATATTCACCTTGCAGCAGCTTCACCCACTTTTATAGTTTCTCCATTGGGATCCCGTGGCCAAAATGAACTGTGGTGCTCACAAAACTCAGGTTTCATGGCATCGGCTGGCCCTCTAAAAATGTGATGCAAGGGCCGCATAATGACATGGCGGTGGACGTGGTGGTGGTGGCGGGCGAAGCCCATTCAAATGGCCGTATTTTAGCTGGCATTGTAAAGTGAAGGGGAATATGTATTCCACTATCTAGCTAGCAATTTGGAATGAGGGATGGACCTTCCAAATATAGGAGTGTGAGCTCTCCCAAATGTATGATACAGGGCCACCTGGGGACCCTTCCCAAACTCAGGTTTTACGTCATCTTCTGGCCATCTGAAAATGACAATTGAAGGCCGCATAATGACCTGGCGGTGGACATGGTGGTGGTGGCGGGCAAAGCCCATAATTCAAAAGGGCATGTTTTAGCTGGCATTGTAAAGTGATGAAGAATATGTATTCCACTATCTAGCTAACAATTTGGAATGAGGGAGAGACCTCCCAAATGTAGATGTGAGAGCTCTCACAAATGTTAAAGGAAAAGCTAAATCCAAAACGCTCCGTGTGAACATATGCTAAAGGGGAGGTAACTTTTTTTTTTAATTTTGCGCTATATACATGTAATTAAAGAAGAAAATGTTTATTAGCATTTTTCTCTTTAAAAAAAGTTAGGTTTGGTCTGGTAGGTCTTTATATAAATACGTAAAGTAGTCTGACAACATTATTCCCTGATACCATATGTGAGTGAGAAAGGCATGCAGGCATCTTCTCTATGCCGTTACCATTTAGTTGTAGCTCTTTCCCATCCATTTCAGCTTTTTTCTCAGGCTCTCCAGACCTGTTTGTTCCAGCAGAAAAATATTCGGCTTTCCCATTGACTTGCATTGAATTAGTTATTTGGTACGAATACACGGCTATTAGAAATTATTCGTGCCTATTTTCCCGAATCCGAATATTTCACTATTCGCTCATCACTAGTCACAGCATCTTTGTTATTTCTGTAGCAAAGACAGCCCTCGTAATTTACAGGTCTTTGTCTCCAGAAGCATAAGCTGGGCACCACAACGTACAGGGCACTACAACATACTGGTGACTACAACTTACTGGATACTACAATGACAGTTTGCAATTTTCACTCAGCAACATCCAATGCTGCTTGTTTCTGTAAAACACCATGGAGTCAAAATCGTCACTACACCTGTAGATAAATTCCCAAAAGGGTATATTTATATATACAGTACAGACCAAAAGTTTGGACACACCTTCTCATTCAAAGAGTTTTCTTTATTTTCATGACTATGAAAATTGTAGATTCACTCTGAAGGCATCAAAACTATGAATTAACACATGTGGAATTATATAATTAACAAAAAAGTGTGAAATAGCTGAAAGTATGTCTGAAAAATATTCAGAATTGAGAGTCCTCAGTGGTTGATACCTTTTAATGGCTAACTGAAAAGATGGTAACACATTGCAAGCTTTCGAGACTACTCAGGTCTCCATCAGGCATAGACTAATACAAAATCTGAAGAGTCACATATTTATGCACAATACAGCACAGAAAAAATGCAATAGAGTCCGGATGTTTTATTGTCCTCTGATTGGGGTCTCCTAATGTGTTGTGATGCCCCCACAATAATGAAATGAAAATATGTCTTATATTCTAGGTTCTTCAAAGTAGCCACCTTTCGCTTTGATTACTGCTTTGAGCACCCCCCATTTCCTCCTGTTACCCTTGTGAAAATAAAAAAAAATTGGGGGCTAAATACATTTTTTGTGAAAAAAGTTAAATGTTCATGTTTTCCTTCCACATTCCAGTAATTTCTGTGAAGCACTTGAAGGGTTAATAAACTTCTTGAATGTTGTTTTGAGCACCTTGAGGGGTGCAGTTTTTAGAATGGTGTCAATTTCGGGTATTTTCTGTCACATAGGCCCCTCAAAGTCACTTCAAAAGTGATGTGGTCCGTAAAAAAATGGTTTTGTATAGTTTGTTGTAAAAAATAAGAACTCGATGGTAAACTTTTAATCTTTCTAACGTCCTAGCAAAAAAAAAAATTAGGTTTCAAAAAAATGTGCTGATGTAAAGTAGACATGTGGTAAATGTTATTTATTAACTATTTTGTATGATCTGACTCTGATTTAAGGACATAAAAACTAAAAGTTTGGAAATTTCAAATTTTTTTTTACAAATCTCCATTATTTTCAAAAATAAATGTACAGTTAGGTCCATATATATTTGGACAGAGACATTTTTCTAATTTTGGTTCTGGACATTACCACAATGAATTTTAAACAAAACAATTCAGATTATTATTATTATTATTATTATTATGCATTTATATAGCGCCATTTATTCCATGGCGCTTTACATGTGAAGATGCAGTTGCAGTTCAGACTTTCAGCTTTCATTTGAGGGGATCCACAATAAAATTGGATGAAGGGTTTAGGAGTTTCAGCTCCTTAACATGTGCCACCCTGTTTTTAAAGGGACCAAAAGTAACTGGACAATTGACCTCAAGGCTATTTCATGGACAGGTGTGGGCAATCCCTTCGTTATGTCATTCTCAATTAAGCAGATAAAAGGCCTGGAGTTGATTTGAGGTGTGGTGCTTGCATTTGGAAGGTCATTGTGGTAATGTCTAGAACGAAAATTAGAAAAATGTTGTCTCTGTCCAAATATATATGGACCTAACTGTAAGTCATATCAAACAAATGTTACCACTATCATGAAGTACAATGTCAAAAGTAAACAATCTCAGAATTGGTGGGATCTCTTGAAGCGCTCCACAGTTATTACTTCATAAAGTGACACTGGTCATAATTTAAAAAATTGCCCATGTCAGAAAGGTGAAAACAGGCTTCGTTGTTAAATATTGGCAGTTCAGATTGTAAGGTGACATGACACCCTCCCTAAATGTAAAACAAAACACTGTGAGCACAGCTAGAGGGTGGCGCTGAAGTTAGGTTCCCAAACCATATAGATAATAGGTATAAACTTAGCACTCAACTTAAGTGTAATCAAAGGAGATTTATTGTAGTATGAAGGTAAAACGTTTCGGTCAATTAATGACCTTCTTCAGTTACGTGTTTATAATAGATATCTTGCAATAGAATGTGAACCTATTAAGTAGCTCCGTGTGCTCAGTATAGGGACAGACTGTCCTCAGACTGGGCTGGTAAGCAAGAAATTTATTATAAACATGTAACTTTAGAAGGTCATTAATTGACCGAAACGTTTTACCTTCATACTACAATAAATCTCCTTTGATTACACTTAAGTTGAGTGCTAAGTTTATACCTATTACCCTCCCTAATTGGTGAATATTTGCTATATATTGGTGTGGGTCTCTATTATGCCTTCTTGTTTTTCCCTCTTTTTGTTGCATAAATAGCTTTTTGGATTATAATTTTTGTGGTTTATTCTACGAGTTCAGCTGGTCACTGTCTGAATACATTGTTTATGGTAAAGTTTGTTCTGTGATGGTTGTTGTTCTGGATGTCATAAGTTGAAAAAAACTAATTAGAAATTAGCAGATTAATATCCTCCTTTCTCTCTGACCTAAACTACTCCAGACTTTTATTAATAAGGTGGATAAGCTGTTTTTAGATCCATCTCTTGCCATGTATGACCTTGCACTATGATGCAAACAACCTCCGAGTATGCCAGTGACTGCACCTGAAAGACTATCAATTTGCCAAAACTGGGGGTCTACCTCTAAGTATAGTTTACTGCAGCAGTCCTGCTCATTATTTCACTTGCTTCACATTATATACAGTGGGGAAAAAAGTATTTAGTCAGCCACCAATTGTTTAAGTTCTCCCACTTAAAAAGATGAGAGGTTATCTATGGGGTTGAGACCTGGAGACTGGCTAGGCCACTCCAGGACCTTCATGTGCTTCTAATGAAGCCATTCCTTTGTTGCCCTGGCAGTGTGTTTGGGATTATTATCATGTTGAAAGACCCATCCACGTTTCATCTTCAATGCCGTTGCTGATGGAAGGAGGTTTGCACTCAAAATCTCACGATACATGGCCCCATTCATTCTTTAATGTACACGGATCAGGCGTCCTGGTCCCTTTGCAGAGAATTGGCCCCAAAGCATGATGTTGCCACCCCCATGCTTCACAGTAGGTATGGTGTTCTTTGGATGCAACTCAGTAATCTGTCACCTCCAAACACGACAAGTTTTGTTTCTACCAAACAGTTCTACTTTGGTTTCATCAGACCATATGACATTCTCCCAATACTCTTCTGGATAATCCAAATGATGAACCTCTTATGTGCTTCTGTAAGGTACTTTTTCCTGCATTTGGGATTGGTGCACTGACCTCAAATTTAGCAGCATATATAGATGGAATAATGAATCCCAAAGAGATTTTAAGAGATTCGACACATTTAATTCAAACCATTGAGAACATCAGGTGGGAGGAGTCCTATTTATTTATATCTATGAATGTAACAGGACTGTATACAAATATTGACCATGTGATAGGTCTGGAATGTTTTGAACTGTTTGTCGCTGGTGACGATAGGGTCCCGGAAACTCTAAAGGATTTCATTATGAGAGGAATGTCCTTCATTTTGAATAATAATTATTTCACGTTTGAGGGGAAGGTTTACCATCAGAAACGGGGCATGGCCATGGGCTCGAGGGTGGCGCCTACGTATGCAAATTTATTCATGGCCATCTTCGAGTCCTGGCATGTTTTTAATAATACATTCAGGGATGATATTATCATTTATAAGCGTTTTATATATGATATTTTTATAATTTATAATAATCATAAGAGCACAGTATCTGAGTTCCTGGAGATTATCATGTGCAATAATTGGGGAATTGAATTAACACCTGAGATTAGTAAAATGGAGATCAACTTTTTGGATTTAACGATAAAACATGATGGTAAAGGTGAAATAATAACAAGTATTTTTTTTAAAACAGTTGACGCCAACAGCTATGTACACTACAAAAGTAACCATTGCAACAAATGGTTGACAAACGTACCAAAAAATCAGTATCAACGAATAAGGAAAAATTGCACCTTATTAAAAGATTATGAGCACAAAGTAAATGTCTAAGACAGAGATTTTTAGAGCGTGAATACCCTAGAGAATTAGTTAAAAAAACATACCGTATTTTTCGGACCATAAGACGCACTTTTTTTCCCCCCAAATTTTGGGGGAAAGTGGGGGGTGCGTCTTATGGTCGCAATGCACGGTACCTGGTGCGCTGGTGGCAGCGGGCGAGGCTCTGCGGTGCGGTGGTGGCAGCGGGCGGCGCTCTGCGGTGCGGTGGTGGCAGCGGGCTGTGCTCCGGTGCAGGGGCGGCGGCTCCGCCGGCGTTTCTTCGCAGCCCGGAGGCCCCCGCACACCCCTTGCTGGGCGCCGCCATGTTGCGGTGGCCTCCGGGAGCATGGATGCCGGCAAGATGGCCGCCGGTCCGGGGACGACGCATGCGCAGCTTCAGATCTCGTGCCGAGATCTCGGGGGGCGAGATTCAAATCTCGGCAACGAGATCTCGTCCCCCGAGATCTCGGCACGAGATCTGAAGCTGCGCATGCGCCGTCCTCGGACCGGCGGCCATCTTGCCGGCGTCCATGCTCCCGGAGGCCACCGCAACATGGCGGCGCCCAGCAAGGGGTGTGCGGGGGCCTCCGGGCTGCGAAGAAACGCCGGCGGAGCCGCCGCCCCTGCACCGGAGCACAGCCCGCTGCCACCACCGCACCGCAGAGTGCCGCCCGCTGCCACCACCGCAGAGCCCACCTGCCCCTGCCTCAGCTGCCCCTGCCTCAGCTGCCCCTGCCACAGCTGCCCCTGCCCACCTGCCCCTGCCACAGCTGCCCTGCCCCAGCACAGCTGCCCCTGCCCCTACCACAGCTGCCCCTGCCACAGCTGCCCCTGCCCCAGCACAGCTGCCCCTGCCCACCTGCCCCAGCCACAGCTGCCTCTGCCCCAGCACAGCTGCCCCTGCGACACCTGCCCCTGCCACAGCTGCCCCTGCCCCAGCACAGCAGCCCCTGCCACAGCTGCCCCTGCCCCAGCACAGCTGCCCCTGCACAGCCCACCCGCCCCAGCCCCAGTGCAGCTGCCCCAGCACAGAGCCGCCGCCACCGCACGAGCCTGGACCACTGAATGACCCCTGTGACTACTTCTCCACCTGTGCCGGATCCCTTCCCAGGTAAGCTGAATTCGGACTATAAGACAGACCCCCATTTGACACATTATTATTTTTTTTCCTATTTTCCTTCTGAAAATAGGGGTGCGTCTTATGGTCCGGTGCGTCTTATAGTCCGAAAAATACGGTACTCGGAGGCAAAGGGAATTTCACAAAGTAGTTTAATACATGGGACAGACAATAAATAGTTTATGCATCACCACATTTTGAGAGCTATAATTTTTCCATATTTTGACCCACCGAGTCACGTGAGGGCTTATTTTTTGCGGGACGAGTTGACGTTTTTGTTGGTACCATTTTCGGGCACGTGACATTTTTTGATCGCTTTTTATTCCGATTTTTGGGGCGCAGTATGAACAAAAACCAGCGTTTCATGAATTTCTTTTGGGGGGTGCGTTTACACCGTTCCGCGTGCGGTAAAATTGATAAAGTGGATTTATTCTTCGGGTCAGTACAGTTACAGCGATACCTCATTTATGTCTTTTTTTATGTTTTGGCGCTTTTATGCAATGAAAACAATTTTATATAAAAAATAATACTTTTGCATCGCTTTGTTCTGCGAGCTATAACTTTTTAATTTTTTCGCTGACAATGCTGTGTGGCGGCTCGTTTTTTGCGGGACAAGATGTCGTTTTCAGCGGTACCATGGTTATTTATATCTGTCTTTTTGATCGCGCGTTATTGCACTTTTTGTACGGCGGTATGATGATAAAGCATTGAACTAGTGGGACAGTGTTATAGTGTGCGTCGTTACGGACGCGGCGATACAAAATATGTGTACTTTAATTGTTTTTTTTATTTTCAAAAAATGAATTTCTAAGGAATTTTTTTTTTAAATTTATTTAGAGATTTTTTTTTTTTTTTTAATAAATTATTTTTCACTTTTTTTTTTAACTTTATTACACTGTCCCAGGGGAGACATCACTGTCATGTGACAGATCGCTGATCTGTCACATCACAGATCGCTGTGACAGATCAGCAATCTCACACAGGCGCTGCACAGGCTTCCTCATGCCTGCGCTCTGCGGGCAGTGAGGAAGCCGGCTCCCTGCAGGCCCCGAAGGTCCCCGCCGCCATATTGGATCCAGGGACCTGCAAGGAAGGAGGCCCCTGCAGCAGAGCTGCACATCGCGCTGCTCCGGGGGTCTCAGGAAAGCACGGAGGGAGCCCCCTCCCTGCGCGCTTCTCTCCTATGCCGCCGGTACACTGCGATCATGTTTGATCGCAGTGTGCCGGGGGTTAATGTGTCGGGGGCGGTCTGTGACCACCCCTGACACATAGTGCCGGGTGTCAGCTGTGATAATCAGCTGACACCCGGCCGCGATCAGTGGCACTCCCCTTGTGAGCGCCGCTGATCGCACTAGCCGTACTATTCCGTCCTTGGGACTTAAGTCCCAGGTCACATGGACGGAATAGTATGTCTAATGTAGGAAAGGGTTAAAAAACATTTTAGCCCCCAGTAGAATTAGGGATGTGGGAGACAAAAAAGCCCCGAATGCAGGAAAAAGTACCTTACAGTAGCACATAAGAGGTTCCTTTAAATGTAAAAACAAAAAATGCTTGTGTTGTTTTGGGATCAGTGAAAATGTAAATACTTCTTATTCAAATATTGATGATGACAGAGTATATGATATGACATTAATTTTAAGCTAACATGTCAATCCAGTTTTGTTATTTATCTAATTGATTGTTGCTGTGGGAAACACTACACAGCCTCTACATTTAAGGATGAACTCACATAGACACAATATCTCTAAAGGATATCTGAAACATGGCTTGTCTCGACATTGTATTGAAAAACATGGGAATAAAGCATCACTGCAAGTTACACCCATAGATCATATACCAGCAGATACCCCAAACAGAATACAGTGTCTTAATAAGAGAGAAGTGTATTCGATATATAAACTAGACACCGTTCATCCAAAAGGCCTTAGTGAGTTGGTAGATCTTTTTTGATAAGCTGTCTTTTATGTTTTTTTGTCCCTAGCGGCCCGACTGATTTCTTTCCCTGACCTGGCAGGTGAGTGTGCTCACGTGGGGTCCAGTTTTGGATGTCGGACACCTAGTGGGAATTTTACCGAATAATCGGTTAATTCCAAATTACACAACCATTCCTTACAAGTGGAGAGCTAGCATAATGGTAATAGGAAGCCTTCAGTGTTCCGGCTTGCCTAAAACCTGTGGTTTTGAGTCCAGTCATTCTATTTTTATAAAATGTTAATATATTTATTATAGGTTTTATACACTTTTTAAATTAAAGATTGATTGTTTAGATGTTTAACGTGTTTTATCAGAGGTTATATTTACATATAAAGTTATTGTGACTGGCGTATGACATTTTGACATTGGAGGGGGGCGTTTTCACAGGAAGTGATGTTTGTCTGTTTGTGTTGTCATGATGGTCTTGTATAAAAGCACAACCATTGCTAACAATTGAAGAAATACACTCACTGGCCACTTTATTAGGTACACCTGTCCAACGGTGTGTTAAGACTTAATTTCTAATCAGCCAATCACATGGCGGCAACTCAGTGCATTTAGGCATGTAGACATGGTCAAGACAATCTCCTGCAGTTCAAACCGAGCATCAGTATGGGGAAGAAAGGTGATTTGAGTGCCTTTGAACGTGGCATGATTGTTGGTGCCAGAAGGGCTGGTCTGAGAATTTCAGAAACTGCTGATCTACTGGGATTTTCACGCACAACCATCTCTAGGGTTTACAGAGAATGGTCCGAAAAAGAAAAAAAATCCAGTGAGCGGCAGTTCTGTGGCCGGAAATGCCATGTTGATGCCAGAGGTCAGAGGAGAATGGGCAGACTGGTTCGAGCTGATAGAAAGGCAACAGTGACTCAAATTGCCACCCGTTACAACCAAGGTAGGCAGAAGAGCATCTCTGAACGCACAGTGCGTCGAACTTTGAGGCAGATGGGCTACAGCAGCAGAAGACCACACTGGGTACCACTCCTCTCAGCTAAGAACAGGAAACTGAGGCTACAATTTGCACAAGCTCATCGAAATTGGACAGTAGAAGATTGGAAAAACGTTGCCTGGTCTGATGAGTCTCGATTTCTGCTGCGACATTCGGATGGTAGGGTCAGAATTTGGCGTAAACAACATGAAAGCATGGATCCATCCTGCCTTGTATCAACGGTTCAGGCTGGTGGTGGTGGTGTCATGGTGTGGGGAATTTTTTCTGGGCACTCTTTGGGCCCCTTGGTACCAATTGAGCATCGTTGCAACGCCACAGCCTACCTGAGTATTGTTGCTGACCATGTCCATCCCTTTATGACCACAATGTACCCAACATCTGATGGCTACTTTCAGCAGGATAATGCGCCATGTCATAAAGCTCGAATCATCTCAGATTGGTTTCTTGAACATGACAATGAGTTCACTGTACTCAAATGGCCTCCTCAGTCACCAGATCTCAATCCAATAGAGCATCTTTGGGATGTGGTGGAACGGGAGATTCGCATCAGGGATGTGCAGCCGACAAATCTGCGCCAACTGTGTGATGCCATCATGTCAATATGGTCCAAAATCTCTGAGGAATGCTTCCAGCACCTTGTTGAATCTCTGCCACGAAGAATTGAGGCAGTTCTGAAGGCAAAAGGGGGTCCAACCCCTTACTAGCATGGTGTACCTAATAAAGTGGCCAGTGAGTGTAGTATGATGGTAATGGGAAGCCTTAAGTGTTCTGGCTTGCCTAAAACCTGTGGGTTTGATTCTAGTTAACTCTATTTTTATAACATTTTAATATGTAGTGATTATAGGTTTCATACACTTTTTTAAATTAAAGATTGATTGTTTAGATGTTTAATGTGTTTCATCAGAGGTTAGATCTTGATATAAAGTTATTGTGACTGGTGATATTTTGACATTGGAGGGGGTGTTTCCACAGGAAGTGATGCAAAACACAAGCCGCGGAAACACCATCACATGTTTCTCAACGCAAGCAATGACTAGCCAGGTCTTTCCCCGGGAAGGAACAACCACGGGAAGGGCAGTCTCCAATGAAGGAAACCACCTATGCCAAAACATGGTATCCATCCACAAACAGCTGTTTCGGGGTATTGCCCCTCATCAGTGTGGAGTAGGAAACTGGCCAGTAGGAGCAATGCCTAGTAGAAGACTGTGAAAATGAGGATGAATGAACTCATGGTGATCAACATCCAACACTGCGGAGACACCATCACGTTTCTCAACGCAGTGATTCTAGAGAAATGCCCCCATCCCTTATGGGAAATATGTAAAAACATGCAAAACACAAGCCGCGGAGACACCATCACATGTTTCTCAACGCAAGCAATGACTAGCCAGGTCTTTCCCGGGGAAGGAACAACCACGGGAAGGGCAGTCTCCAATGAAGGAAATGGATTCTGGAAATATTTTTGAGCTGGAGGTGGCAGGAGGTGGAGAGAGCTTGGATGTGCGGTTTGAAGTACAGGACAGAGTCAAAGGTTACTCCGAGGCAGCGGAGCTCCGGTACGGGGGAAAGCGTGATGTCGTCAATTGTTATAGAGAGGTCAGGTAAGGAAGACCTGTGAGATGGGGGGAGAGATGATCAGTTCAGATTTGTCCATGTTCAGTTTGAGGAAGCGGGAGGAGAAGAAGGAGGATATGGCTGAACAAGTGCACAAGTGGTGAGGTGTGATTTGGAGATGCGCAAGCTCCCCTTCAGTGATGTTGGATAAGGAGGTTATGGGGTTTGGGCATTGGTCTGGTATACAAAGGGGTTGTGGTGGTTGAATAATAAAGACTTGCCGTGTTTGGTCTATCTTGTTTTTGAAGTGCGTGGCGAAGTCCTCAGCAGAGATTAGGGAAGTTGTAGGGGGCAGTCGTGGGCGGAGGAGGGAGTTAAAAGTATTGAACAACTGTTTGGGTTTGTGGGATAAGGAAGATACAAGGGATGTAAAGTAGGCCTGTGTCATGAACTCATTTTCTGCTCCACCAGTTGAGTGTTCCACTTCTGTTCTCCCTCTGGTGATGACAGGAGGTAGTGTGGTTGGTTTAAGTGGTAGTGATCTGCCACCTGATGAGGAAGATAACGATTGGATCTCTGGAGTATCAGACTGGATATAAGACAGCCGACGCCCTATCCGGGTGCTGGTGATTCAGTCTGCTTCTCAGGTCCTGGACTTCAGCTCTCTTACAGTCTTCTCAAGTTAAGTTTGTTTTTTGCTAATGTTCACACTTGCGCTTGTTGGTCAATTCAGTTTTTTGTGTAATCAGCCTGCCCCTGCTATGGCTATGCTGAAATTCCACTCCTATTAATCAGTATTTGCCATTCTGCTTTTTGTCCCTTATTAGATTGGCCTCTTTTTTGCTCTGTCTCAGAATATTTCAGAGTGCTGATATAGGTTTAGAAGTCTAGTGACTTCAGGGTTAATTTTGCTATCAAGTGTTGGACAATATTTTTGTAGGTTTTTTTGGCAGATTGCAGACAGTGTCTTTTCTTTTTCTGTCCTTTTTAGTTAGCCGGGCCCCATCGTTTGCTCAGCCTATTTTCCTGCCTTTGTTTGTATTTTCATCTTGTTTCACCGTCAATACATATGGGGGGCTGTCTTTCCTTTGGGGTCTGCTCTGGGGCATTTAGTTTTCCTCTTTTCCTGCTTTAGGCTTATGTAGTTCTCCGGTTGTGACGAGGCGTCTAGGACCAACGTAGGAACGCTCCACGACTGCTGCTAGTTGTGCGGGTAAGATCAGTGATCTGCAATCTGCATAGTTACCAACTTCTCTGGTTTTCTGAGACTTAGCTTGTTGTCTTTTTTTCCTCCTCGGTTTCCCATTCATAACAGGCCTGTTTAGCAGAGGTGAGCGCTGATTTGAATGCAAGTGTTGCTTGTTTGAGTGCAGTGAAGTCGTCTTGTGAATGCGTTTTCTTCCAGCGCCGTTCAGCAATTCTGGATGCTTGCCGAAGCTTTTTAGTGGTGTTGTTGTGCCAGGGTTGTTTATTGATTCGTCGCACTCTGTTATGCATGACGGGGCGACCGAGTCAATGGCTGATGCAAGAGTGGCATTGTAGAAACTAGTGGCAGTGTCTGTGTCGTGGAGTGAAGATATGGAGAACAGTGGTAGGATAGAGTCAGAGAGTGTGTGAGTGTCTAGATGACGTGCAAGGTTTCTGCGGGGGTGCGCGTGTTGCTGGACATGGGTGACAGGTGAGGAGGACAGTGATGAGAAAGAGAGTAGATTGTGGTCAGATAGAGGTAGAGGGGAGGTTGTGAAGTTAGATAGGGAGCAGAGACGGGTGAAGATCTCAGTCTACCACCCTACCCTTGCTTTCTTTTCTGCTAATGTCCTGAGGTTAACATCCTCAATAATCAGAACCTCCCACTCCCGTCTCCAAGACTTTTCAAGTGCTGCGCCAATCCTTTGGAATGCATAACCCAGGTTAATACGATTAATCCCCAATCCCCACAGTGTTTAGCGTGCCCTAAAAACGCTTTTGTTCAGATTGGCCTACTGTCTCAATGCATTAACCTAACTATCTCTGTGTTGCCCATTCAAATTTTTGTTACCATAACCAGGTTCCTCACATCATGTTCTAACATGCTGCATGCATTAAATAGCACTCTGTCTGTATTGTTCCATACTTAGGCTGATAACCAGTTCATGCAGCATTACAAGAACACCCGATTCTTACACTTTGACTGGTCCGAACAACGAAAGCAATTGTTACCATCTACCTATCATGTGTCCCCTTTTCTTCATAGATTGTAAGCTTGCGAGCAGGGCCCTCATTCCTCTTGGTATCTATTTTGTCACCCTCACACCCTGACTGGTGGGGACCTGAGCCAGGGGGTTGTGGCCCCATTGTGCCACAAACCAGACTTCCCTGGAAGGGGCGTTACTAGGACAGCTGCCTTGGTTTTCACTGGAGCCTCTGATGGTGAGGTCAGGCTTGTGCGGCAGGCAGCTGTCAGGTGCCACTCCAGGGTGGTGTCTGGCTGTGGCTGCTGATCCCACTTGGGGAGACGGTGGCACGGCTGAGACACAGGGCAGGCTGGCATGGCTGAAACACAGGGCAGGCTGGCACGGCTGAGACACAGGGCAAGCAGGCACGGCTGAGACACAGGGAAGGCAGGTGTGGTGTATGAGGGAACAGGTAGAGACTTGTTCACACAGCAGGTGGTAGTATGGGTACTGACAGGAAAGAGTGAAGTATGACGGAACAGGTTTGGACCTGTTCACACAGGAGGAGCAGGTACGGGTACTGACAGGAAAGAGTGGAGTATGACAGAACAGGTTTGGACCTGTTTACACAGGAAGAGCCTGAAGAGTACAGAGCAGGCAGAGTCGCAAGAGAGCAAATCACGAGCAGAGCCGCAAGACTGCGGAGAAGAGTAGCAGAGCAGCAAGAGGTTCAGGTTCTGCAGCAGCAGAACCAGAGCCAAGCAGAACCGCAAGAGTACGGAGCAAAGGCAGAGCCTAAAGTGTACAAAGCAGGCAGAGTTGCAAGAGAGCAGAGCACGAACAGAGCTACAAGAGTGCGAACAGAAGCAGACAGGGAGGACACAAGGAAAGACACAACAGGGAAAGAAGCCAGAGACAAGGAGACACACAGACAAAGATAGGACAGAGTTCAGACTGGGCAACAGTACGAGGCAGGGCCAAGGACACAGGGACCAGAGTATACACTGGTACAAAGCAAGACTAGAACAAAGACCCAGAGACCAGTATATTCTGCTTCCTGGAGGTCAGACAGAGAAATACTAAGCAAAGCTAGGAGCAAAGCCTCCAGAGAAGGAGGATCACAGAGTGAGACCTGGAAGCTCTGTAGCATGATGCTAACTGAGTTAACACATTGCACAGGCATGGTTCCACTGGGTGGAGCTGCCCTAAATACTAGAGGGCTCTTGGTAATTGGTCAGGGACACATGAGACAGGTGCACCCTGACTCCATAAGAACCAGAGAGTTCTGGCGCCGCCCCCCTATGCACACAGCCAGGAAACATGGAAACATGCACAGAGCAGATAGGAGACAAGCGGCACAGAGCATGGAGCTGGCAGTAGACAGAAATCACAGTATGGCCTGGAGAACTGAGTAAGTTGGTGTGTGGGGGATGGTAGGCCATGCAGCGATGCCAGCAGGGTTGTTACATGTTTTGATATGTGTTTATTATTATGCTGTAGTGTCAATTATCTGTACATGTCCCCTCTACGATGTAAAGTGCTGCGAAATATGTTGGCGCTATAGAAATAACTATATATACTATATATATCTATAATAATAAATGCGCTAAGCAGCTTCCGGGTTGTAACAACTTCCGTCCAGTTGTAACTGGTGACGTCACCGCACACCTCTTGCCATGTTAACCCTCAACACACCACTCCTCCTCAACACACACCTCCTCAACACACACTCTTCTCACCTTTCACCATCTCCACTCGCGTCCCCCCCTCTTTCACGCCACATACGACCCTTTCTCTCACTCCGTCTCTCATACTCACGTCGTCATCGCCACTGCAACATGATCCCCGACATCTTCTTCCGCCGGCGCCATCCTGGATCCAGACGTTGTCCACGCTGGCAACATGTTCTTGCGGCGACGCCATCTTTTCTTTTTATTCATAAATCCATTAAAATGCAATGGTCCAAGCAGTTCAAAACAGCAATAACGCAGGAAAGTCGTGCAGATAGGACTACGCGGTTCAGCGGTAGAACCCGCCTTCTTCACGGTCCAGAATTCAGATTTTAATGGATTTATGAATAAAAAGAAAAAAATTTTTAACAGCATCCTGGATTGCTCACGTTATTGCTGGACTTTGCTTTGTTGTTGTTCACATTTGTATGGATGGACTCCTACATCCAGATCCAGGCACAACGGAGTTAACCAGGTCAGCTGAGGTTCCAGGTGGTTCACAGGAGTGAGCTGGTCTACATTGTTGGGGATATATATATATATATATATATATATATATATATATATATATATATATATATATATAAATTAGCCTGTGACAGTGTTACCTAATAATAGTTTGTAAAAACTATCTGAACTTATTATGTGATTGTATCTGTATTCTTTCAAGTCTAAAACACATTCTTTTTCAATAATTGTGATTGTGTTTTATTGTCTTTTATTCTAGGACTCAACAAGCCGTAAAGATGCCAGAACAAAGTAATGATTATCGAGTAGTTGTCTTTGGAGCAGGAGGTGTTGGGAAGAGCTCATTGGTTCTACGTTTTGTAAAAGGAACATTTCGAGACACTTATATCCCCACCATTGAGGACACGTATCGACAGGTGATTAGCTGTGACAAAAGTGTTTGCACCCTGCAAATTACAGATACAACTGGAAGTCACCAGTTTCCAGCAATGCAGCGACTCTCTATTTCTAAGGGTCATGCCTTCATTCTGGTCTTTTCAGTCACCAGCAAACAGTCAATTGAGGAGCTGAAACCTATCTATCAACAGATCCTGCAGATTAAAGGAAGTATAGAAAGTATTCCAGTCATGCTGGTGGGAAACAAGTGTGATGAGACGCAACGTGAAGTGGATACAAAAGAAGTGGAGGCTTTGGCCAAAGAGTGGAAATGTGCCTTCATGGAGACCTCAGCCAAGATGAATTACAACGTGAAAGAACTTTTCCAAGAGCTTCTAAATTTGGAGAAAAGGAGAAACATGAGTCTAAATATTGATGGCAAAAGGTCCAGCAAGCAGAAGAGGGCAGAAAAAATTAAGGGGAAGTGCAGTCTAATGTAAGCAATGGAAATTCTGGTGCATCTGTTTCATTCATGTATATACACAGTCATACCAGTTTTCACTTATTTTGTTGCTTGGAAGAGAGGAATCGATATCCCTTGCTGCATTTTAACACTGTGACTGCTCAGGCATACAGAAATTGCCTTGCACATTCATATTGCAGCAACGACAGGTTTTGCTTCACTATCAAATGTCATTAATTTTATTTTTTAAAATGTAAAATCTGACAGAACGATACCCCTTTTCTATTCTATTTTTTTTTTTAAAGAAAGAACACTGGAGCTATGAAATGTCTACTCTGCTTCAACATGCATATATAACACAAAGCTAAACAAGTTCATGGCTGTTAGCCTTATGATTACAGATACACTCAATTCTAAAAGGGTGGTGCTTCAATAAGTGTCAGGAATGTGTCCTGGTCCATAAAAAACATTAGAAAGTGATGTATTGAGGAGCACAAACAGAGGCATCAGAGAATACAAAGTTACCGTCGATCCTTACGGATGTAGTAATGAGTTAACAGAGGAGGCCTAAAAACAAGAAAAATCCAACTTAAGAGACTTGGCATTGAAAAGCAACCTGCATGCTTCTACTGATTGTCCATTCAGAATATTGCACAGTTCATTTGAAAAGAAAGAACAGAAACCATGGCTTTACCGATTAAGAAATGATATATTTGTGGGTTAAGGTGCTTATTAGTATTCATGCAAGCTTGGAGTTATGGACTGGACCACAAATTGATTCACACACCTCTGCACATGCATATGTACGTATGTCGGAAAATACTTATCTAGAAAGAGAAATGGATGAGATGACAATTTGGCACTTTTGAGTGGTTCTTAATAAAGCAACTCATTCCAAAAAGAAAAAAAAACCCATAACATTTGGCTTACTCTTCTCTGTAAGAAAGGAAAATGCCATTGAGACACCACTGTTATGTATTTTGTGTGCAACTTCATTGTAAAGTATTTTTATACTAATATTATTTAGCATCTTGTTGACTATACGCACAGTAAGAGGAAAAGATGTATACAAAATTAGTTGGTTACCTCTCTGTTGTCGGACCAGCCATCTATTAAATGTGTGGCATTAACCTCAAATATGGGATAGTAGTATAGAATACTCGGTACTTCATACTCAGTACTGCAGGATATTGTGATTACTTCATTAGAGAAAACCATGTGTAAATCATATCCCTTAATATATACTAAAAATATCAAAATATTTAAAAATGAGGACAAGATATTCCTAGATAGTTATTATTCTGAAGGAATGTATGCAATGGAAAGGGGCTGTCAAGTAGTATGTTAGCAGTCATCATACGTATATATACAACCCATCTCTTGTAACCTTTCCATAATGTAGAAGTATAGCAATGTATGTATAATCATTGTCTATGTGTAGTATTAACCTAGTACAGAGCAAAGTGTTAACGGCACAAGAGGTAGGTGAATCCTATAGGATTTGCCCCACAAACATACATTTTAAGCCCACACAGCTGTGTTCTCAAGCACAATGTACAGTGATTATCCAATCAACAGAATAGCACAGAAACTAATATGAAAAAAAGAAAATCCAGCGACCGTAAGAAAAAAATATTTAAAACATCATATTTTAGGTAATTAAAAAAATATGAAAGAAGAATTCAAAATAGATATTAGCTTTACCGTCGACACGTTTCGAGCTGATCAAGCTCTTAATAAATATTAAGAGCTTGAAACGCGTCGACAGTAGCGTTAATATCTACTTTAATTCTTCTTTCATTTTTTTCAATTATCTAAAATATGATGTTTTAAATGTTTTTTCTTGCAGTTGCTGGATTTTACTTTTTCCTCCGTCATGGCATCATTGCTCAGGAAACCAAGCCTGAGGTCTCTGCGTACCGTGCCGTCATTCCAGGCATTTCTCAATCCGGTGACCTGATGGTAGTTTCGTTTTTTTCACAGAACCTAGTATGCCTAGAGGGAACTTTAGAGGCTAAAGTTACATGATTAGAAAATAATCAAAATAATCAATGCCCCACGTTACACAATCAGGGGTGACTGAACCATGAAAAAGATGTTTAACAATGCTAGGAGAAACACTGTGAAGCCAGAAAAGAGCCTGTTAGTAAAAGTCAACTGTACTGATCATTTGCCAGTATTAGAAATGAAGTATCAAAATAATAACAGAGCACAAATCTGATTTTAAAAGCACAAGGAATTAAGTAAATTAAACCATTTCTACAGATCTGTTTGTGGATCGACCATTATGGAAAGGTACAGGGCCATTTAACTCTGCAAATAAGAAAACAGCACGTTTGTTCCTCAATATTAGACTACAAGAGCATAAAGAGGCTACTAACAGTAATATTCTAAAATATATTCTATTCTATACCAAGAACTGGTTATACATATTTATGGAGACAAATTCCTGTAATTATACAGCTATCAAAACAGAATATAGACTCGAACAAAGAACTAAATAAATGTATAAGCAACTAGAAAATATGTAAAACATTCTATCTGTACACATAGAAACCCACGTCTACAGATGTACGTCTATTGAGACTGGAAACGAATGTCTACAGAGATACCTACCAAGTGTCTTGTTGAGATTGGAAACAATTGAGCATAGTGATGGAAACTAAGGATACGCCTGTACATAAAGAAGGAACCAATGACATGTATCCTTAGGGGCAAATTGTTCACTAAGAATGTAAGTAGATATTTTTACAGATAGCAATTATCTATTGCTCCCATCAGACACCAGAGTCAGGGATAAGTGTTACAGGGAGGAGACTCAAGAGCACACATCTAAGGAGATGGAACTCCAGACAAAGGACACAAGACAGCATGTTCTGTGAGATAAAGTATTATTATTATTATTATTTATTGTTATAGCGCCATTTATTCCATGGCGCTTTACATGTGAGGGGGGTATACATAAAAACAAGTACAATAGTCTTAAACAATACAAGTCATAACTGGTACAGGAGGAGAGAGGACCCTGCCCGCGAGGGCTCACAATCTTCAAGGGATGGGTGATAATACAGTAGGCGAGGGTAGAGCTGGTCGTGCAGCGGTTTGGTCGATCGGTGGTTACTGCAGGTTATAGGCTTGTCGGAAGAGGTGCCCATAGTTATAGGCATAGGGATAAGAGACCTCAGGCAGGAGGACCGTTAAACTTAAATACATCGACTGAAACTAATGATGGGTTTCCACATGGAAGCAAAATAATATTGTAGGATTCGTAAAAGAAATAAAAGAAAATAATTATATTTCAAAGGAACTTTTGTGAGATTATGATCAGAATGTACCAGACTGCCTTTATAGGAATAATGAATACTGAGTAATACATCATTTTATGTGAATAAATGTATAGTAATTAGACAGTAATGACCAATAATTGTACATTTTACATGTTAAAATATATGTAGTATCTTTAATCCAAACGTGCACCGAGATCAACTAAAAAAAGGAACTTGTTAATTGCTTCAGACATCCCCTTTTAAAGAGAACCCGTCAGCACAGTAAATACATAGCTGTAATAGTGCTGTAATACTTACTGATTACATTAATAACTTTGGTGAAGAGATACGCTTTTTAATTCTTTAATCACCACTGGAAGTTTTCTGCTAATTGAATTTCGGTGCATCGGGGCTGGACTATGCATTGGGTCTTCTCCTCCCTGTCTGTGATTCTCACCCCCCCCCCCGACCTGCCTCCAATCTGATTCCCAGACCCCGCCTGCCTCCAGTCAATTATTTCTAGCCCCCCCGCCTGCCTCCAGCCTGTGATTCCAAGCCCTCCCCCGCTTGACTCCAGTCTATTATTCCCAGCTCCCCTGCCTGCCTCCGGCCTGTGATTCCCAGCCCTACCCCGCCTGCCTCCAGCCTGTGATTCCCAGCCCTCCCCTGCCTGCCTCCGGCCTGTGATTCCCAACCCCCGCCTGCCTCCGCTCTGTGATTCCCAGCCCCCCGCCTGCCTCCGGCCTGTGATTCAAGGCCTTGCCCACCTGCTTCCGGCCTGTGATTCCCAGGCCTCCCCCGCCTGCCTCCGGCCTGTGATTCCCAGGCTTCCCCTGCCTGCCTCTGGTCTGTGATTCCCAGGCCTTCCCCGCCTGCCTCCAGCCTGTGATTCCCAGGCCTTCCACGCCTGCCTCCGGCCTGTGATTCCCAGGCCTCCCCCGCCTGCCTCTGGGCTGTGATTCCCAGCCCTCCCCCGCCTGCCTCCGGCCTGTGATTCTCATCCCTCCCCTGCCTGCCTCCGGTCTGTGATTCCCAACCTCCGCCTGCATCCAGTCTGTGATTCCCAGCACCCCCCGCCTGCCTCCGGCCTGTGATTCCCCGCTCCCTCCACCTGCCTTCGGCCTGTTATTCCCAGCCCTACCCCGCTTGCCCCCGCCCTGTGATTCCCAGCCCTACCTCGCCTGCCTCCGGTCTGTGATTCCCAGCCCCCCGCCTGCCTACAGACTGTGATTCCTAACCCCCCCGCCTGTCTTCGGTCCGTCATTCCCAGGCCCCCCCTGTCTCAGGTACGTCATTCCCATCCCCCCGCCTGCCTCCAGTCAGTGAATGGCATCACTCTGTATGAAATCTCAGCAATGACCTGTCATTCACAGACAAGAGGCAGACGGAGGCAGGGTCGGTCTGGTCTGGCCTGGGAAAAACCCGGTGGGCCCTTGCAGGAGAGGGGAGAAAATGTATTTAACAAAAAAAAAAAGTTGAGGGTCCTTTAAAAGCGCAAGGGCGCGCGCACGCAGCTTGACAGCTGGGGATCGGGGAATCACAGACAGGGAGGAAAAGATGTAATTAGTAGAAAACTTGAAATGTCGATTACAGAAGATCAAAGTATCAATGTAATCAGTATTACAGTGCCGCTACCGCTATGCCTTTACATTACATTATAAAATAGTACTGACCAGTTCTCTGTAGGTGCTGTTTATGAAATATTTAGTGAATAATGTAAAGCAACCTCCAAAGCAGTGGGGGACTGTAAGGAAACCCATGATATGTAGGACGACGTAGACAGTCATCGATTACAATGGGCAGAGCTTGGTGTTGTCCATTGTAATGGTTTTATATAGACATCAGCCATAAAATACTGCTGTTCCCTAGCACAACTAATGGATGAGGTGTTCCTTGCAGAAAGATCCTGCGAAACAGCATCATTTTTAAGCAGTTCTGCACAGTATAAAATTATATAAATGAAAAGCATAATACTAAACATAAGCTATAAATGAAGCAAAACACCTGAACATACTAAGGCTATTTTATACTAATATTGGTCCGGTTTAGGTTGTTTTCTATTTCATTTTGTGCCAAATTAGCGTTATTTAACACTGAAAAATTGCAATTAATTATACGTATGTCTTGAATTATTTTTCAATTTTCTTTTTTTTAATCTAATCTATTTTAGACTATTATTTTATCCAATTGTTTTATATTGCTAACATATATTATAATTTATATAGATGGTCAGACAGATAGCTTGTCTTGTCAGCCGAAGACCACACTTCTAATAAAGTGCAATATTTTGACAAATTACAATATATTTAACATAATTTATTCAGAAAAATGGTACTTATCATTTTAATGGAAACTCTAATTCATATGAGCATGTAAAAAATAATTACATTGTCATCCAGAAAAAATGGACGATTTTTAATCTGAATTGTCCCATATGCCATCCGAATACAATCTGTATTGCTTCCGGGTTTTTTTTTTTTTTTTAATACATCAGCCGTTAATAAAATTTACAAGACCAAATTCAGTTTCCTATGTTAATAATTGCAAATTATATGCAGTGTTTCCGGTGTCTAATCCTCTGCTAGCCACGTTATTCTGGTTCTGGACATTTCACCTCCGGTTCTGTGCGCAATACAAGGAAAGAGTTTTCTGTTTCAGCACATATTAGGTGTAATAAGGCAGAGCCCTTCTCTCATTGTGGTGATGTAGAAACAGAGAAGGGGGCTGGCTTAGCTACTGACCAGAAGTGAAGTGGTGGGACCTGGGATGTAGCTGTTACTAGAGGATCGGGGAACCAGACCCAAATGAACCACATTCCTAATTTATTTAAGATACTAGTTGAAGTTTAGTTAGGTCTTTTTTTTTTTTTTTGGGGGGGGGGGGTGAATGGGGTAGGAAAACGGCACAGTTTTAGCCATGGCACAAATGGAGCTTACTAAATCTGCTGCTACGTCATGGCTGCCATGGATATTTGTCAGAATTAGTCAGTATTTTATATGAAAGGGGTTGTCTGGCCTTAAGCTACAAGTCTGCAGTCACTTTATATGACTGCAGATTTGTGAATCCTCACATCGAGCGCCTTGCACACTGAGAATTGTCTAGGAGTCTGTGGTCACGTGACTGCCACTATGTGATTTACATACTTCCTGCCACATTCCCACTAGACCGTGTCTGGCCTTGTGCAGTAGACTAGCAGTCAGTGAGACGGCACTCATCTAGGTGATTGTGTGTATGTGAATGACATACTTTCCTTTACATGCATAGAAGCAGCTTGGCTTAATTGGAATCACTAACAATGGATGGCACTCTGTTCCATTAAACCTCAAACATGTCTGTATATTATTTATCCAATGTCACCTGCTTTTTCTTTAAGAATAATTGTCATATGTGCATCTGCTACGAGCTATAGTTATGTATCAATAAAGAAAAGCCTGTGTAAATGCAGAGATCTGCTGATGATCCCTGGTAAATATTTTCCATGCATTTGCCAACTGGAAATGTGCTGTAAGTGATCTGAAATGGAAAGTATTTGGAAAAGGATTTCTTATAGTACACACATTAGAAAAGGAACGGTGAGGAGTAAGTGTTTTGGTACAAAAGCAATAACTGAGTTTATATGTGACTATCTAACTCGGCTGTTTCCTTACCTCGCAGACTGACACGGAGAGAGCCACGGCCATCTCTCTAGGATGGTACCTACCCATCTGACATGGGGCACCACTGCCATGTACACTGCCCATGGGACGGGGCAATGTGTAGAGGATGACGTTTTAGGAATACAGGGAGTCAGTAAAACAGTGTTTAATATCCTGTTTATTAAAGGAAATCAAGGATTATTGAAAATGTTCCTTTAGGTGCGAAAGTTCAGGTCCTGCACAATCATGTCTATACTTTAGCTAATAATTGACTCTTAGCATGAATCAATTTACCTGTTTGCTTACATTTATCTGAGCCTTACCAATAGTTGCTTCATGTAAACGCACTTTACATAATATACAAGAGCAAGTCAATTTAACGACAAATTAGATCAATTTATTTTACAATGCATAATTCTTTATTATGGCTGTTTAGACACTTTCAGTTGAATAGAGCTGTAATAGGGTATCCATACAGGCTGTGGGCCGCCTTATCTCTATCCATAGAGGCTGTGGGCCGCCTTAGCTCTATCCATAGAGGCTGTGGGCCGCCTTAGCTCTATCCATAGAGGCTGTGGGCAGCCTTAGCTCTATCCATACAGGCTGTGTGCCGCCTTATCTCTATCCATTGAGGCTGTGGGCCGCCTTAGCTCTATCCATAGAGGCTGTGGGCCGCCTTATCTCTATCCATAGAGGCTGTGGGCCGCCTTATCTCTATCCATAGAGGCTGTGGGCCGCCTTATCTCTATCCATAGAGGCTGTGGGCAGCCTTATCTCTATCCATAGAGGCTGTGGGCCGCCTTATCTCTATCCATAGAGGCTGTGGGCAGCCTTATCTCTATCCATAGAGGCTGTGGGCAGCCTTATCTCTATCCATAGAGGCTGTGGGCTGCCTTATCTCTATCCATAGAGGCTGTGGGCAGCCTTATCTCTATCCATAGAGGCTGTGGGCAGCCTTATCTCTATCCATAGAGGCTGTGGGCAGCCTTATCTCTATCCATAGAGGATGTGGGCCGCCTTATCTCTATCCATAGAGGCTGTGGGCAGCCTTAGCTCTATCCATAGAGGCTGTGGGCCGCCTTATCTCTATCCATAGAGGCTGTGGGCTGCCTTATCTCTATCCATAGAGGCTGTGGGCAGCCTTATCTCTATCCATAGAGGCTGTGGGCAGCCTTATCTCTATCCATAGAGGCTGTGGGCTGCCTTATCTCTATCCATAGAGGCTGTGGGCCGCCTTATCTCTATCCATAGAGGCTGTGGGCAGCCTTATCTCTATCCATAGAGGCTGTGGGCAGCCTTATCTCTATCCATAGAGGCTGTGGGCCGCCTTATCTCTATCCATAGAGGATGTGGGCCGCCTTATCTCTATCCATAGAGGCTGTGGGCAGCCTTAGCTCTATAGAGGCTGTGGGCAGCCTTATCTCTATCCATAGAGGCTGTGGGTAGCCTTAGCTCTATCCATAGAGGATGTGGGCCGCCTTAGCTCTATCCATAGAGGATGTGGGCCGCCTTAGCTCTATCCATAGAGGCTGTGGGCTGCCTTAGCTCTATCCATAGAGGCTGTGGGCCGCCTTATCTCTATCCATAGAGGCTGTGGGCCGCCTTATCTCTATCCATAGAGGCTGTGGGCCGCCTTATCTCTATCCATAGAGGCTGTGGGCAGCCTTATTTCTATCCATAGAGGCTGTGGGCAGCCTTATTTCTATCCATATGCCTCAAGATTTCATATAGCATTATTTTCCCAAAAAAGACCCCTTTCATTATTCCTCCTGAGGCACCTCATTGGCGCACATAACTGTATTACACAGCTGCAGTGACTCCACTCCTCTTTAGTACAGACGTTGAACACCTCCTTGTAGTTATACCTCAATGGGGAGAGGTTAAATAGGCAGATTATCAGGGTGTTTAAGCATAATACAGAAGCGAATGAACACCTTCAGCGCAAATATTTTCTATTACCTTTCTACTTCTTGAAGAACACAAGGTGCAAAGTTAGGTTTTTCCTTGCTACGGCGTGATGCTTTGGCGTCAATGGACAGTATGGCAGCCGATGCACAATTCCACAACGCACTCATTGCTTCCATATTTCCTGTGCTGATGATAATTCACTTGTAATTGTATTCACTTGTCACAATGCTAAAACATTTGGTGTAGCTTTAAGAATAAAGATCTTGCAGTACCCATTTCATAATGTTATCGTCTGTCAACAGCACCCTTGCTAAGGGATCTCTTCATCTGCTGGTTTTATTATTCAGACCAGAATAGATAATTATCCGCTTCCTAGTGAGGAAGGATATGACAAGTGAAGTGCTAAGATTCCATGTTATCCGAATACATTTATGAAAATCCTAATAAAACATTTTTCCTAATATTATATGTGATGTCAGTTGTCATTGTATTAGGCATTATACGTCATTTTCAGTTGTATGTGTACAATGTGTATACTAAAACCAGCATGCTGAAAGCACCAGGAGTGTTACAATAAGCACTTTGATAACGAGCAAAGCGAGTCCTAGGCATAGTCTTCCACAATTGACCTAATCCTGCATCCCAAAACAACTGCGTGTAATCAATCTTTTAATTAAATAAATCGAATGAGAAAAACAGATGCTTAGCAAAATTGTTTTTTTCTTCCTAATCACATATGCCAATCACTGCGTTCTACTCAGTTTACATCCAGGTGGACTGGATGTGCAATAATCTGTCAGGACGATATGGCTGTATGGGTCCAAAACAACGTTAAAAATGTTACCTTCTATGTTGTAAGCTTCTGTGCTAGTGCTCACCACATGCAAGTCACCCTGAAAGTGCAATGGGAGCGTGCCGAAGTACTCCGAGTGCCTAATGTTCTTGGAGTTTATTCTGCATGTTTCTTCAACGCTTGATTATTCAGCACCAGAACATCAAATTATTACATTCATTTTAATTGTTGTACTAGGACCTATAAAGCCATATGTTATGGCCTCACCTGGAGAGGTGGATTCTCTAAGCTATATGGATCGAAGGCAAGGCCCACTGGGCAGGACTTGCCAGATGGCACAAAGATCAGCGATGACCAGGACAGGAAGGTATGTAGGCCAGCAGACAGACAATCAATGCAGAAACACTAGAAGACACAAAGCCAGGAATGTGGATATACACAAGCATTGTAGATACATAGTCCAGGAGTTGCTAGCAGGCTCGGACTGGCCCATAGGGTAACAGGGCAATCCCCCGGTGAACCCCTGTGCAGATTTGGGCTCCCAACCCCACTGTATGGGCAGTATTTGGCATAATTCACTTGATTCACTCTGTACAGAAAAAAAGCAGCATCTCATCATTCATTATCCAATCTATCCAGTTTATCATTATATAGAGATATAGGTAAATTTGTGAATGAAGGTAGTGTAATAACTGTATGTAGGTGAAAAGTGGGCCTTCCCCAAAGTCAGTGTTACTGGTAAGCCCTTGGCAACAGTGCTTGCGAGTATTCAAATGGTTATGGCTGAGTTGTATGTTATCAGTAGACTGATGTCAACATACAGAGATTTATGCAACCAGCAAACAAATGGTTAACTGCAGGCAGTAGTAATAAACAGGAAAGCTGTATACTTGACAACTGTATGAACAGCAGCAGAGAAAAATAAGTTATGATTATGTGAGGGGAGCCAAGGCCGTAGTCCTGGCTGTCATAGATTGCTCAATCATACCCTGGTCTCCCGCCACATGCATATAATGTCCCCTTTGCTGCGTACCTTCTTTAACCCCTTTTGAACCATCAGGGTCCTATCTGATCTTTGGTTCACTCCTGTCGGTGTCATACAAAGAGAGACAGTCCAGTTTCAACTTGAAGCAAACAACTTTACTTGAATCCATTCGCAGTACATCCAGCTCAGTTACAGCAACATTATTATTATTATGCATCTATATAGCGCCATTTATTCCATGGCGCTTCACATGTGAAAAGGGGAAATATAGACAAGTATAATAAACATGTGTAAGACAAGGGACACACAAGTAAAAAAGGAGAGGGGACCCTGTCCGCGAGGGCTCACAGTCTACAGGGATGGGTGAGGATACAGTAGGAGAGGGTAGAGCAGGTTGTGCGGTGGTTCAGTAGACCGAGGATCATTGCAGGCTGTAGGCTTGTCGGAACAGGTGGGTCTTCAGGTTCTTCTTGAAGGTTTCCGTTGATGGTGAGAGTCTGATGTGTTGCGGCAGAGAGTTCCAGAGTATGGGGGAAGCACGGGAGAAGTCTTGTATGCGGTTGTGGGAAGAAGAGATAAGGGGGAGTAGAGAAGGAGATCTTGAGATGATCGAAGGTTGCATGCGGGTAGGTACCTAGAGACCATGTCACAGATGTATGGAAGAGACAGATTGTGGATGGCTTTGTATGTCATGGTTAGAGTTTTGAATTGGAGCCTCTGGGCAATAGGAAGCCAGTGAAGGGCCTGGCATAGGGGGGAGGCTGGGGAATAGCGGGGAGACTGGTGGATTAGTCAGGCAGCAGAGTGTAAGATGGACTGGAGCAGAGCCAGAGTGCTAGAGGAGAGGCCAGAGAGTAGGAGGTTGCAGTAGTCAAGGCGGGAGATAATAAGAGCATGCACTAGTGTTTTTGTGGTTTCGTGGTTGAGGAATGAGCGGATCCGGGAAATATTTTTGAGTTTGAGGCGGCAGGAGGAGGCGAGGGCTTGGATATGTGGTTTGAAAGAGCGCAGAGTCGAGGATCACCTCAAGGCACCGAGCGTGCGGGACTGGGGAAAGAAAGCAGCCATTGACATTGATGGATACATCTGGTGGAGGGGTAGCATGAGATGGGGAAAGATGATGAATTCTGTTTTGTCCATGTTCAGTTTGAGAAAGCGAACAGAGAAGAAGGCTGAGATAGCAGAGATTGTGGGATTTCAGTCAGTAAGGAGGGGAGGTTGGGTCCAGATAGGTAGATCTGCGTGTCATTGGCATAGAGGTGATACTGCAAACCATAGGATTCTAGGAGCTGTCCCAAGCCAAAGGTGTAGATGGAGAATAGTAGGGGTCCTAGGACAGAGCCTTGAGGAACACCAACAGACGGGATGAGGTGAGGAGGTGGTGTTTGAGAGAGAGACACTAAATGTTTGGTCTGTTAGGTATGATGAGATCCAGGATAGGGCCAAGTCTGTGATGCCAAGAGATGAGAGAGTCTGTAGCAAGAGGTAATGGTCTATGGTGTCGAAGGCAGAGGACAGGTCCGGGAGAAGGAGGACAGAGTAGTGTCGCTTGCTCTTGGCGGTTAGTAAATCGTTAGTGACTTTAGTTAGGGCAGTTTCAGTTGAGTGATGCGGTCGGAAGCCAGATTGTAACCGGTCAAAGAGGGAACAGGAGGAGAGGTTGGAGGACAGTTCAAGATATACATGCTGTTCCAGTAGTTTTGAGGCATAAGGGAGAAGAGATATTGGGCGATAGTTAGACACAGAGGATGGATTGAGGGAGGGCTTTTTGAGGATGGGTGTGATTGCGGCAAGGATGAGGGAAAGACACCATTTGTAAGTGACAGGTTGAAGAGGTGTGTTAGAGATGGGATGAAGACTGTGGCCAAGTTAGGGATGAGCTGATACGGTAGTGGGTCCTGGGCACAAGTGGTGAGGTGTGATCTTGACAGAAGGGTGGAGAGCTGACTTGTCATGTTGGAGAAGCTGGCTTTTGCAGAGCAGTGCTGAGTGGCTAAGAGGGGCATTGGGGGCTGCGGGCCAAAGTTTTGTCTGATCTTGTCGATCTTCAGCTTAAAGAAGGAGGCAAAGTCTTCAGCAGAAATGAGAGGAGGGGGAGGAGGTGTATCCTAGTGAACATCACAGTACACATCCTATCCTTGTCTATTCCTGTGCTTTCTTCTTCTAGAATGCTCCCGGGTCGTACCGACTCATCTGGTACCGCAGTGTTCCTTCTGTCCAGCTTAACTACCTTCAGGAGTTCCCCTGTCCATTTCACCCCATACATAAGGGCATCTGTCCATGTAGTCAGCTGCCACATCTTGGTGCTGCTCTGCATTCCTCTGCTGCTGTGACCCTTGGTTAATAAGCCCTGGATGACTGGGCTCCTAGCTTGAACGTTACGTGGTCAACTGCATTGCCCACGCTCGAAAGCCCTACTGGACTGTTTGGGCTCCCAGGCCCTACTAACTAAAATGCTGGGAACTCGCTGACTTACCCACAGTTGGCCTCTCCTAAGTTAACTGTTGCCTATCCTAATCTAAGTGTCCTTATATTCCCCCGTTCATGAAGAAAGGATTCATGATCAGAGCAAATTCGTCTGGCACGATAAAAGTCACCATACAGAATCGCTTTTATTGTGAGGAGCGGGTGAGAAGACGAGGATAGAAGAGTAGTATTACCAGAGAGGTCTTTTCTATGTAGGGAAGTGTTCACACGGCGTGTGATTGGATCACCAAACAATTGTATGTCCAAAAAGGGAAGGTGAGTATCAGGAGCACTAATGGTGAATTTTAGATTTAAATTATTGGAATTGAGATAGATTAGGAATTTCTCCACATTTGAGGATTGACCCTACCATACAAGCAGCAGGTCGTCCACGTATCTACCAAACAAAAAAATTAAATTATAAAAGGGGTTAGATTCAGAAAAAAATGAAACATTTTTTCCCACCATGCCATATAGAAAATTGCAAGGGATGGGAAATCTTGAACCCATCGGGGCACCATGTATCTGCAAGACTAATTGGGAATTAAACATAAAAAAATTGTGAAATAGAAGGTATGCAAGGGATTTCAAAATAAAATTAATTAATTTTGAGGAATAATTACTGCATTTACTGCAATGATGCTGGATAGCTTGAATCACTAAATCATGTAGAATATAGATTAACAACATCACAAGTGATTAACCAAAAATGTTCTTCCCAAAAAGAATTGTCAAAAGCATGTAAAACAGAGGAAGTATCTTTTAGTTAACTGGGAATTCTAGTAACCCATAAACTCAAATTATTATTAAGGGATCCAAACTGGAAATTATAGGACAGAGAGGAGGAGGAAAAATGCATTTGTGTATTTTTTGTAAACTATGGAAAATGGGAACAATGGGGTGATCAGGAAGGAGCCATTGGGAACCTTGTTATTAAATAAACCTAAATGTAAACCAAGGATACTGGACAATGTAAGCTTGTATGGCAGGGTGGGATCCGACAACAAGGGTTTGTAAGTGGAACGATCATTTAGAATAGTATGAACTTATTTCATATACAGTTGTGGCCAAAAGTATTGACACCCCTGCAATTCTGTCAGATAATACTCAGTTTCTTCCTGAAAATGATTGCAAACACAAATACTTTGGTATTATTATCTTCATTTAATTTGTCTTAAATGAAAAAACACAAAAAGAATTGTCCTAAAGCCAAATTGGATATAATTCCACACCAAACATAAAAAAGAGGGTGGACAAAAGTATTGGCACTGTTCGAAAAATCATGTGATGCTTCTCTACTTTGTGTAATTAACAGCACCTGTAACTTACCTGTGGCACCTAACAGGTGTTGGCAATAACTAAATCACACTTGCAGCCAGTTGACATGGATTAAAGTTGACTCAACCTCTGTCCTGTGTCCTTGTGTGTACCACATTGAGCATTGAGAAAAGAAAGAAGACCAAATAACTGTCTGAGGACTTGAGAAACCAAATTGTGAGGAAGCATGAGCAATCTCAAGGCTACAAGTCCATCTCCAAAGACCTGAATGTTCCTGTGTCTACCGTGCGCAGTGTCATCAATAAGTTTAAAGCCCATGGCACTGTGGCTAACCTCCCTAGATGTGGACGGAAAAGAAAAATTGACAAGAGATTTCAACGCAAGATTGTGCGGATGTTGGATAAAGAACCTTGACTAACATCCAAACACGTTCTAGCTGACCTGCAGTCTGAGAGTACAACAGTGTCAACCCGTACTATCAGTAGGCATCTGAATGAAAAGGGACTGTATGGTAGGAGACCCAGGAAGACCCCACTTCTTACCCCGAGACATAAAAAAGCCAGGCTGGAGTTTGCCAAAACTTACCTGAAAAAGCCTAAAATGTTTTGGAAGAATGTTCTCTGGTCAGATGAGACCAAAGTAGAGCTTTTTGGGCAAAGGCATCAACATAGAGTTTACAGGAGAAAAAAAGAGGCATTCAAAGAAAAGAACACGGTCCCTACAGTCAAACATGGCGGAGGTTCCCTGATGTTTTGGGGTTGCTTTGCTGCCTCTGGCACTGGACTGCTTGACCGTGTGCATGGCATTATGAAGTCAGAAGACTACCAACAAATTTTGCAGCATAATGTAGGGCCCAGTGTGAGAAAGCTGGGTCTCCCTCAGAGGTCATGGGTCTTCCAGCAGGACAATGACCCAAAACACACTTCAAAAAGCACTAGGAAATGGTTTGAGAGAAAGCACTGGAGACTTCTAAGGTGGCCAGCAATGAGTCCAGACCTGAATCCCATAGAACACCTGTGGAGAGATCTAAAAATGGCAGTTTGGAGAAGGCACCCTTCAAATATCAGGGACCTGGAGCAGTTTGCCAAAGAAGAATGGTCTAAAATTCCAGCAGAGGATTGTAAGAAACTCATTGATGGTTACTGGAAGTGGTTGGTCGCAGTTATTTTGGCTAAAGGTTGTGCAACCAAGTATTAGGCTGAGGGTGCCAATACTTTTGTCTGGCCCATTTTTGGAGTTTTGTGTGAAATGATCAATGTTTTGCTTTTTGCTTCATTCTCTTTTATGTTTTTTCATTTAAGACAAATTAAATGAAGATAATAATACCAAAGAATTTGTATTTGCAATCATTTTCAGGAAGAAACTGAGTATTATCTGACAGAATTGCAGGGGTGTCAATACTTTTGGCCACAACGGTAAGGATATCAAGCACAACAGTACAGCCACCAGGGCCGGACTGGGACTAAAATTCAGCCCTGGCTTTTGAAGTTACATAGGCCCACTAGTCACATGGTGACTATATAATATCTTTGTACACTTGTAGGTTACAAGAAGTGAGAGGAGATTAACATGACTATATAACATGTAGTCACAGCTGTGCCCAGTATTTCAGCTCAGTCCCATTTATTGCTTTTAGTTGCAGTACTCATCCCAAAGCTCTGTCCCTTTTTGTATGCACGGTGACAGAATTCCTGGCAGAACTGCTATCCATTGGGCAACCAGACCCCCTGGTCATAGCCGCCCCTATCATACCTCCCAGCTTTTGAAGAAGGGAAAGAGGGAGAAAGACTGCGGCGCCGCTGCAAATTTTAGGCCACGCCCCGGCCACATTCATTTCGCAACTAGTCACACCCATGTCCACGCACAACCGCACCCATTTAGCACTACTGATCACACTGACTGGTACTGAGGGCACATTTGCTGGTACTGTGGGCACACTGACTGGTACTAAGGAAGAGAGAAAAAAGAAAACAGAGAGAAAGAAAGGAGAGTGAGAGAGAAAGAAAGAACAGAGAGAGAAAGAAGAAAGAACAGAGAGAGAAAGAAAGAAGTAAAGAAAAGTAAGAACAGAGAGAAAGAAAGAGGAAAGAAAAAGAAAAAAGAACAGAGAGAGAGAAAAAAATGAGGGAAAGACAGAACAGAGAATGAGAAAGAAAGAAAGATTCTATAAAGATACTATAGCAGCCCGGCTCCCATTGTAGTGCCCACCTGAGCCTCCCGGTACAGGACATATCATGATCTGCTCACATGGACGGCATCCCCGATTCCAAGGCGATCCTGCTGTCTGCACTGTCGGTGGTGGACATGGTGATGGATCTGAAGCATTCCTAGTTCCGTCACAATCTCCTCATGAAATTATCTAATTTCCAGTCAGCTTCCAGCACATCACTTCCGATGGAACGTTATGTGTGAGTTTTAAAATGCTCCTCGGGGCTCCGCCGTGTACTCCTGTGTCCGTGGTAAAAGCCTGCTTTGTAAGCTTCGTACACACTTGGCTCCTCTCCATACATCCTGTACACATATGGCTCCACTCCGTACACCTCGTACACACACGGCTCCTCTCGGTACACCTTGTACACACATGGCTCCGCTCATTACACCTCGTAAACTCGGCTCCTCTCTGTACACCTCATACACACACGGCTCCGCTCCGTACACCTCGTACACACGCGGCTCCGCTCCGTACACCTCGTACACACACGGCTCATCTCCGTACACCTCGTACACACACGGCTCCATTCCGCACACCTCATACACACACGGCTCTGCTCTGTACACCTCGTACACATTCGGCTCCGCTGCGTACACCTCGTACACACACAGCTCTGCTACATCTACCCTGTAAACCCCTCCTGACCCCACACATACTTACCTCAACCAGCACCATGACAACCAGCACAGCAGAGTCCTGCAGACACCAAGAGGCAGGGCTGTGCGCACAGGACCTGTGATGAGGTCACAGGAGGGGCGGAGTCAGGTGTCTGGACAAAGACTCCTGATCATGTGACCCCTGACTCCTCCCCTCATGTGACCTCATCACAGGTCCTGTGTACAGAGAAGAGAGCAGGCAAGCGACGTTGTGAGTGGCTGCGGGGGGGCTCATGCTAGGGCGAGGATGAGGTGCGTTGAGGGGGAGTGGCGGCTTATCTTCCTGCAGTGCGGGATAGTAAAATCCCAGGAGGGTTGGAAACTATAACCGCAGTGCCCGCAGAGAAGTCCGGCGACCGCGGCCCACATGACAGCGGCCCAGTGGGAAAATGCCCGGTTGGGCATATTACCAATCCGGGCCTCACAGCCACCTTTGTCAGATTTTCTTAGAACGAGATTAGAATTATTGTTTGATCTCAGCAACGGCTTTATATTCCAAATTGGTTAAATTCCTATGTTGTAAAGTACAGGTGCGATCATACAATAATCTCAAATTTCTTTCAACCAAAGATTGGAACAAGTCCAAGGAAGGAACCCTAGATTGTAAGATTGTAACGGGTAATATGAAGAGTTCTGTGGTCTGATTTGAATGTCACTATCCTGCACAAAACCGGTGTCAAACTCAGATTCTTGATAAACGAATTTAAAAAAAAAACTCAGATTCTTGATAAACGAATTTAAAAAAAAACTCAGATTCTTGCGATGATGACAACGTTAGGATAGCATTATGTTCCTTGAAAGAAAAAATAGCAGAGTCTGTAATGGAAATGAATTTTGCAGGTGGGGAGGATATAGTATCTCGTTTATCTGATTCTGAAAAATGTCTTTTGACCATAAGCAGTCTAATAAATCTATTAATGTCCTTAATCGTTTGAAACAGATCAAAACTTCTACTGGTAACAAAATTTAGACCTTTTTTTCAAAATATCAATTTGTGCTTGAGAGAAGACTGTGGGAGTTAAAATCACCACACTGGAGGTTGACGAGGATTGTTTCAATGCATTCGCCTCTTGATTCTGGTATGATAGCGTTCCCATGGTGCGTTTTCTGCTCCTCCCACCTCCTCTCCTAAAGCTCCTGCATTTTTTGATACTGGTGCGTTTTTGGATATAGACACCAAATTGGCACAGGTTTTCAATGAACCTAACTCAGAAAATGATGATACATCTAATATGAAATCTTAAAAATCTTGAAAAATTCCTGAGTCCAGTATCCTTGATGAAGGTTTAAATTTAGGTTTATTTAATAACAAATTTAGTCAATGGCTCCTTCCTGATCACCCCATTGTTCCCATTTTCCATAGTTTACCAAAAACACACAAATGCATTTTTCCTCCTCCTCTCCGTCCTATAATTTCCAGTATTGGATCCCTTAATAAGAATTTGAGTTTATGGGTTACTAGAAATCCCAGTTAACTAAAAGATACTTCCTCTGTTTTACATGCTTTTGACTGTTTTTTTTTGGGAAGAACATTTTAGGTTTATCACTTGTGATGTTGTTAATCTATATTCTACATGATGTAGCGATTCAAGTTATCCGGCATCATTTGAACAAATGCAGCAATTATTCCTCACAATTAATTTTATTTTGAAATCCATTGCATACCTTCTATTTCACAATTTTTTTATGTTTGATTCCCAATTTTTCTTACAGATACATGGTGCCCCGATGGGTTCAAGATTCTCCCATTCCATTGCAATTTTGTATATGGCGTGGTGGGAAGAATTTTCCATTTTTACTGAATCCAACCCCTTTTATAATTCCATTTTTTGGTTTGGTTGATACGTGGACGACCTGCTGCTTGTATGGCAGGGTGAATCCTCAGATGTTGAAATTCCTAATCTATCACAATTCCAATAATTTATTTCTAAAATTCACCATTTGTACTTCTGATACTCACATTCTCTTTTTGGACATACAATTGGTTGGTGATCCAATCACACGTCGTGTGAACACTTCCCTACATAGAAAAGACCTCTCTGGTAATACTACTCTTCTATCCTCATCTTCTCACCCGCGCCACACAATAAAAGCGATTCTGTATGGTGAGTTTTATCAAGCCAGACGAAATTGCTCTGATCATGAATCCTTTCTTCATGAAAGTGAGATCATAAAAAAATGCTTGAGTGACAGAGGATATAGAAAAAAATATGTAAAACAGGCCTTTAATAAAGTTTCTAATACACCCAGATGCCTAACATCACGCAATACATCTTCTTCATCTTTCCACGACACCAATTCTATTCTAACTTTCTTCACACCCTTCAGTATTCAGTTCATTGATATCAAATCGATAATAAAAAAGTAGTTACCCTTTACAAATCAGGATGACATGCTCCATGAAATTATAAGTTAAAGCTGCAGGTTTGTAGCCCGTAGAGGTAACTCCATTTCGCCAAGTCTGGCCAGACAGCCTCGACCGTCTGCAACTTGGCTGTCTGTTACCGGCTTCCACAAGTGTTCTGGCAGTAGGTGCAATGTATGCATTTACACCTTGGACAATACCAAGTCCTTTCAATTGATATCAGGCATTTCTCAAGAAATTAATTCTTTCATTAACTGTAATACCCAATATGTCATATATTGCATCTATTGCCAGAAATGCCAACTCAGGTATATCAGAAGCACCATAAGCAAATTAAATGAGAGAAAAGCAGAACACCTTTCCAACATTAATAATAAAAATGCTTCATATTCAGGGGCTTCAAAGCATTTTGTCAAAATTCATAAAGGTGATATTTCAGATGGAAAAGATTAAAAATCCCATTCGGGGAGTGTCACGTGGACCCGTCCTGTGTGACATGACCCGCAGGTCAGTAACTAAAACAGCAAGATACGGCACGTGTAACTGTCCTGTGACACGACCCGCAGGCCGGTAACTAAAACAACAAGACACGGGGGAAGGGGAAACAGTTACAACGGTGGGCCCTGCGATAGGGAACGGGGACGTGGAGACCTCCTGCAGTCCCATGAGTCAGTCTCCCTCACACTCCTAATGTTCCCTATACAGGCTCCTCTCCTGTCGCTGAGCCGGAACCTGTCACCCTAGCACACCCTACACCTATCCCTTGCTAGGGAGCTGGGTGGTGCAGGCACTGGCCCCACCGCTGTACTAATACACACCAGGGAAAAATACAAACAGGGATAACACCACTTAGCTTTGTTCTGTTGCTATTGCTCCCAGCAACAGAGTCCACCACCAGAATGCAGCTTTCCTCCAGAGTAGCTGCTACTTCTCCAAGCTTTGTCAGAGCTGCAAGGAACACCTCTCTGTAGTTCCTTTCTTCACCAGTCTTGGTTGGAAATGAGTAATATCACCAACAGTGATTGCAACCACCTGACACTCTTTTATAGGTAAGAGCCAGCAATCACACCTGCTTCATAATCACGTGCACTAAACTAAAGTAACCAGAGAGCAATGACCCTAATGGCCACCGGGGGCAAAACTACCTTTAAGCACACAGCTTAAGGAAAAAAAAAGATTACTTATTCAAAACCTGTCATATCCAACCTGGATCATGACAGGGAGGTGATAGATGCAAACTTCTCACCATGAGAGATGCATTCTGGATTTTGAAAGTAAATACCAAATTTCCCAATGGGATACATTTTAGAAACAACCTTTTCTATATCTATTAAGGAAAAATAATTTCTGTGCATCCTTTGTTTCTTTTTTTTAAGTTTATTATTGGTTGATTTTGTTCCTTCATTGTAGCACCTGTTGTTTTTTTTTACTACACAGGCCAGCACGTTACACACTTTGTGCATATCCATGTAATTATCTGCAGCTATTCTATGATTGGTTTTCCTTCCTATATACCTGTGTCTTTGTATCCTATGACTAAGGGTGCTTTAACGCGCCTGAAATGAGTCTGGTTTTTCTACTATTTTAGTATGACTTGACACACCAAATAAAGTTATTTTTGTTTTTTATTTCTTTTTGATGTGCCAGAATTATCCCTTTCCTTTTTCTTCCTTGACAGAATTGGGATGGTTACGCTGATTATGGCATCATTGCCGCTCACCATCTTGGTTGATTCCTCAAAGTTTTGTAGAACCTCACAGATGTCAGACATGCCAATACCAATGGGCATGTTGTAGCTGGTGTCGTCTCCAAAATGGGGTCACTTGAGGGAGGGATTCTGCTCTCCTAGCACTTAGGGGCTCTGTAAATGGAGTCCACAAACTGTTCTAGGAAAATCTGCTCTCCAGGAGGCAAATAGCGCTCAGTCCCACCCCAGTCTCTGTGCTAACCATACAACTAGAAAAACTCAATGAGGGGTATAGTTTTCAAAATGGCATAATTTGTGGAGGATTTTCACTGTTTAGGCATATCAGGGGCTCTCCAAACGCGACATTGCATCCACTAATTGTTCCACCATATCTTGCATTAAAAAATTCAAATGGAGCTCCTTCCCTCCTGAGCTCTGTCATGCGACCAAACAGTGATTTTACCCCACATATGGGGTATTGGCATGCTCAGGAGAAATTGCACAACAAATTTTAGGGTCCTTCAGGGGTTCTTCAAACGCGACATGGTGTCCGATCTTAATTCCAGCCAATTTTGCGTTGAAAAAGTCAAATGGCGCTCCCTCCCTTCCGAGCTCTGCCATGTGCCCAAACAGTGGTTTACCTCCATATATGGGGTATCAGCGTACTCAGGACAAACTGTAGAACTTTTTGGGTCCAATTTCTCCTGTCACCATTGGTAAAATATAAAAAATTTGGATCTGAAGTAAATTTTTTGTGAAAATGTTTTCTTTAAAACATTTCAAAAATTCATGTGAAACACCTGAAGGGTTAATAAACGTATTGAATGTGGTTTTGAGCACCTTGAGGGGTGCAGTTTTTAGAATGGTGTCACTTTTGGGTATCTTCTATCATATAGATCCCTCAAACTGACTTCAAATGTGATGTGGTTGTTAAAAAAAAATTCAACATTTTCGTCAAATTTCCATTTTTTTTCACAAATAAATACAAGTCATATCAAATTTTTTTTACCACTATCATGAAGTACAATATGTCACGAGAAAACATTCTCTGAATCACTGTGACCATTGAAGCATTTCAGAGTTACTACCTAATAAAGGGACAGTGGTCAGAATTGTAAAAATTGACCCGGTCATTAACGTGCAAACCACCTTTGGGGGTAAAGGGGTTAAGGCCTTATTGGCTAGTCAAATAGTTCAGTACTTTGATGCATTTGATGGAGCATTGTCCTGCATAAAAATCATTGTTTTTTTCTTAAAAGATGAAGATTTTTTCCTGTACCACTGATTGAGGAAAGTTTCTAGGTGTTGATTTTGAGTTCATCTTCATCCCAAAATGGTCCAACTAGCTCATCCTTCATAATACCAGCCCAAAGCAGTACCTCACCTCCACCTTGCTGGAGCCAAATTGGAGATCTGTGCCCATTATTGATCCAGCCATGGGCCCATCCTTCTGGTCCATTAAAAGTCACACTCAGCTCATCGATCCATAAAACCTTTAAAAAATCCGTCTTCATATTTTTCTAAGCTCAGTCTTGAGGTTTCAACCTATGTGTCTTGTTCAGTGGTGGGTTTCAAACTTTCTTACTTTGGCCATGTCACTGAGCTCTGAACATCTTGTACTTCTGTGCCTCCAGTTCTTGACTATGACAGCACTAGGGAAGAATGGGTTCCTGGTCGTTTCATATTAATTACAGGTGAGAGTACCTAATTAAGGGTTTATACAGTAGGTAGCAGCTGCTTGGAGCTTGCAGTCCTTTGCAGCCACTGTAGTGAGTTTCCAGTTTAATCCAGTCTTATTTAAATGCATTGATTAAAGACTAGTCCATTCCTCTCCAATTGTTCACAGAACCTTATCCTTGCTCTCCTGTGCTACTTCATAGAATCATAGAATGTTAGAGTTGGAAGGGACCTCAATGGTCATTGTGTCTAACCCCCTGTTTAATGCAGTCAAGGATTCACTAAACCCTCTCAGACAGATGTCTGTTCAGCTTCTGTTTGAAGACTTACATTGAAGGAGAATTCACCAGCTCTCATTGCAGCATGTTTCACTCATTGATCACTGTGAGGGACGACGGAGAGGTCACAGCAAGGCTCTGAGGTATTGAATCTGGAAAATGACCTATAATATCAGCATGCAATATCTCTGAGCCTTGCTGAGCACATTGTCGGACTCTGCATTCCTTCCCCTATGAGCCTGTAACAAGCCACCCCTAGCACTCTGCGTTATGGAGATATGAAGCATAGCTATCAGGAATTACATACATAAGGCGGGTTTCACACTAGTGTTTTTTAGCGCTGCGCTTCGTGCGCGTCCATGCGCATGCATCCTGCGCCCGTCTTTAACATGGGTCGCATGGTCTAGCGTATGCACGCGTTCGTATGCGTTTTCCTGCGCATGCGTTTTTTTGTAGTGTGTGGCTAGGCGCGTCGGACACAACCTGTTGCATTTTTGGTCCATCCGACCTGTCTCAAAAAAGCGCATGCACACGCTTGCACACGGAATGTGCAAAAAAATCACATTACAGTCTTTGGGAACGCAGGCGTGCGCATGGACATGCGCACCCCTGCGTTTAAAATCACATGCGTTTTAAGAGTTAACATGGCTAGCAACCGGTTAAAACGCATGCGCCTAAAAAGGCAAACACATACAAAATGCATGATGCATTTTTTGTATGCGATTCTATTGCGCACGAAGCGCAGCGCTAAAAAACGCTAATGTGAAACTAGCCTAAGAGAAATTAAGAGACCACTTCCAAATGTTCAGTTTGTCTGATTTTTCTCTTTATAGGTATATTTTTTAGTAAAATGTAAACTGTTCTTTTAGTCTACAAAGTTCTGACAACATGTCTCCGAATTTCCAAGCAATAAATTTTGTTTCGTTTTTTTTCTGAAAAGGAGAAATGATCAAAATTAAAAAAAAAGCAGAGCTTTCAGACCTCAAATAATACAAAGAAAAGAAGTTCATAATCATTTAGAAGCAACAGTACTAGTGTTTTAACTCAGGAAGAGCTCAGAAATCAATATTTTGTGGAATAACCATGATTTTTAAATACAGCTTTCATGCTTGCCACCAGTCTTTCACACTGCTTCTGGTGGAAAAATGTAAGCAATTCTTCTTTGTTTGATGGCTTGTGACTATCCATTATCCTCTTGATTACATTCCAGAGGTTTTAAATGGGGTTCAGGTCTGTAGAATGGGCTGTCCATAATAGGGTTTTGACGTGGTGGTCTATTCATTTTTGCCAGAGCTGTATATCTCTCCCCTCACTGGGAGCGCCTCAATAACTCGTACATATAAAGGAAGCCTTTCCAGCGACTATTTGCCCTCGGTGCAGTTCCCTGACTGACCTGGGGCAAGTAGTGGTGCCAGAAAGCCGATCTCTGCTGGGTCCTTCTTTCCCAGACAGCTCAGATCGGAGGCCTTCTTTCAAGCTACCCTGGCGAGTCTCAAGGCGGGACGCGAGGAAGCCTCCGCAGCCCTCCTGATAGCGGCAGAACGCCATGCAGAGCGGGAGGAGGTGGAACGCCAAGCAGAGCAGGAACGCGAGGTTGTGGAACTCCGTGAAGCTGTAGAGCGACAGCTTCAGCTGGTTAGCTCGGCAGGGTCTCGTACCGCCCACCACAACACCTCCGGAATCAAAGACAGCCAAGGTCCGAGCCGAGGACTTCCCTTTGCTAGAGGATGGAGACCTGGACTCCTTCCTGCGAGCCTTTGAGTGGACCTGCCAACAGCACCATCTGGCCTCGGATCAGTGGGCCAAGTACCTGACCCCCTGTTTGAGGGGTAAGTCTCTGGAAGATTTGGGGGACTTACTTGCCGGGGTGGAACAGGACTATGAGAGCATCGAACAGGCCCTGATCCAGCAGTTCAACCTCACCACGGAGTCTTACCACAGTAAGTTCTGGGGCCTGCAAAAAGGCCCCAAGGACATGTGGGCCGACCATATGCGAGCTGTTATGAGAGCTGCAGAGCACTGGACTGGGTCTGGAGCTCAACACCGGCCAGGAGGTGGTTATTACAAAGCAATTCTTGTAGATCTGCCCAGAGGACATCCAGCAGTACCTCCGTGACTGAAAACCAAAGGGGGCGTCTGCTACAGCCTCCCTGGCAGACGACCATGTCAACAACTGGGCCCCTGAAGCTAAGCGGGCCGCCCACAGCACCTGGAGAGAAGGTAAGACTCATCCTACCCATTTCCCAGCCCCTAGAATACAAGTGGCACCCCCCTCTGCTTCCCTCTCCAAGCCAGGGCTAGAACCCAAGAGGTGTCACCTCTGCAACCAACCCAGACACTTCAGGGCTATGTGTCCCTAGCACCACAAGGCCCCGTCCTCATCCCCAAAACCGTCCCCTGTCGTGTGTGGATGGGGATGGTGAGAGGTCCTGTGACAATTACCAGCCCATCACCGTAAACCACGCCACTGCTATGGGACTGCAAGACACCGGTGCCGTGATGACCAAAGAAGGAGTCCGCCCAGGACGTGATACCCGGAAAAACCCTCGCTGTCTCCAAGTTTGGAGGCATCAAACCGGCACTGCCCGTCACCAGGGTTCATCTGGACTGTGGCTCTGGGAGGGGAATGAGGGAGGTGGAAGTGTTGGCAAATATTTCCGCGAATATTTTCCTTGAGACAGATTAGGGGCAGCTAGTGTCACAGTATGTGGCTACTGAGACTACAAGTCTTGGTCCCCCACTGTATCTTGATTTGTCTACCGCTAGTAATGTAAGTGTGTTGCTTATTCCTTTTTCGTCAAGGGGGGGAGGTGGGAGCTGATAGTCATTCCTGCGCTGACAGGACACATGAAGCGTTTGCAGATGAGACGGAACCTGAAGACACAGGAAGGTGTGAGAATGCCCCCAGATATGATGAGACAGTGTGCTCTGGAGGGAGAGGTCGGGGGCAGGTAGCTGCAAGGCCAGAACCAGAGTTGGTGGGAGGGCTGCCGCAGGGATTGTAGGGCCCCTAGATGAGTCCAAACTGCTGGGTTCTGTGCAGCTGCAGGAAGGGAAACGTGCCAATGTGGTTGGGGCTATCACAGGAGAGTTGGAGCTTCCAGGTATGGCCCCGGGGCAGGAGATTCCAACACCCGGGATGCCAGGAGACCAGGTCGGTCGACCTGACTCGGTGACTTGTGTGGAAGCCGAGGGGAGGCAGGCACTACCCAGGGTTACAGCGGTCGTTGCCGCTGTCACCAGAAGTGGGAGTACTGGAGCTCAAGGAGCCTCACGGGGGTTCGACGGCCTTCCCCCTTCTGACCAAGTAGCGGCTGAGTCAGAGGGAGGCCTGGAGACGGGTCCTGGGAAACTGACAGAAGACGTGGCAGTTTTGTCCATGCTGGCCATGTCTAGTCAGGGGTTTCAGGCAGCGTTGGAAGCCGACGACAGCCTGAAGGCCCTTAAGGAGCAGGCGGCACAGCCTTTCATGGACTCAGACCTCGAGCTGGTGGTCTGTGACCAGGGAAGGCTGTACCAGGTGTCGGTTCAGCAAGAGTCACCAGAGACGTGGCCTAGGGACTGACAGTTAGTGATGCCCTATCCTTTCCGGGCGGAATTGCAGATCGCTCATGAGGTTCCGATGGTCGGACACTTAGGGATCGCTAAGCTCAAGACCAGGCTATCCCAGCATTTCTATTGTCCTAAAATGGGGGCCCATTCATGTGACACCTGTCAGAGAGTGGGGAAGGCGGGGAGGCGTCCCAAAGCCCCACTGGTGCAATTGCCCATCATTGATAAGCCTTTCTGGAGGGTGGCTGTGGATCTCATTGGCCCGCGTCCGTTCCAGCCTCTCTGGTAAACGCTACATACTAACGGTAGTGGATTATGCCACCCAGTAGCCGGAAGCGGTAGCCTTGTCGTCCACTCGGGCCAACAAGGTGGCCACCGCTTTACTGGAGATTTTCGCCAGAGTGGGATTTCCCCAGGAAATGTTCATCGACCGAGTGACCAAGTTCATGCCGCAGCTGCTGGAGTCCCTTTGTAAGCAAATACAGGTGTAACATCTGGTGGCCAACCTGAATCCCCACGTCTGCATGCTCCGTTGGTTGTTATACGCTACCTGGGTTGGTTTCTTTTCCAAAGTTTTATTCTTTTTCAAAACAAAACAAGACAATAACATCGTATCATTAATTGACGCAACAGACGTTAGATCATACAAAATCAAGTGCAAGCGCAAACATAGCGATCGAAGTAATGGATAAAGTACAATAAACGGTATGTCACAAATCAAGTTGAGGGACCACTTTGTTAAATAAAAATCCTACCAAACTCATACTAACGGGGGAGGGAAGACATGGTCCCATACAGACCATTTCTTGAAGAATTTGTTGAAGTGATCATTATGAAGAGCGAATTGTAGCTCATGTGATCTATGTTGATTGATCAGTTTAATTATGTCATTAGAACTAGGTAAAAAATTGGATTTCCAATGGTATGCTATGGTGTTCTTCGTGACGAGACATATATGATTGAAAATAGGTCTCAGTGAATGATCTATTTCATCCAAATTTAATGAAAGCAGGGCAATGCATGGAGTAAGGTTGAAAGGCTTTCCAATTATTTTGTTGATTATAGATGAAGAGATTTGAGACCATAACAATTTAGTCATTGGGCATCCCCAAAAGACATGCAGAATATCCCCTTTTTGGCCGCATCCTCTCCAACAAAGTGGGGACTTTGAGGAACCTATGTGAGCCAGTCTGTTGGGAGTGTAATACCATCTGGAGATAGTTTTATAGTGGGTCTCCTGTAGTGGGATGGGCATTACAGATTGGTAAGCTGACGAAAGAGCGTCCTCCCAACTTTCAGCAGAGAATGAAGAGTTGAGATCTTTCTCCCAACTCAACATTGAGGGATTTTTAAGTAATAATGTGTCGTTATTAGGATTATCATATATGAAGCTATGGCTCCAAAAGATCTGATGTTCATGATTGTTCAATAGCTTTACAGATGCTTCAGAAAAATTGAATTTTAGGTCCATTGTATAGTGTCTTTGAGGATTTGGTACTCTAGGAAAGAAGATGAGGAAATATTATATTTTCTTTTGAGAAAAAGAAAACTCGAGAATTTGTTTTCGTGGAAGATGTCTCTTAGTTTGAAAATATTGGAATCTGCCCAGATAGGAGACAGAGTACGGTTGACGAGATTTGCTATGAAGGTAAGGGGGAGTTTTTTTTTATTTCAATTTGCTGAATTTTTAGTCTTGTTTTTGAGAACTTATTCCAGGCTGTAGCAATGGCCTGGAAGATTGGGTGAGCAATCGTGTTGGGGAGGTTATTGGTAATAGCTTTGACAAGTATGGCTTTGGGGTGTACATTGTTATTCAGAGTAGTTCCAAATCAAGCCAGGCTGGGCTGTGATAATCATTTAGCCAGTGAGCACTCTGATTAAAAGCGTGTTATAGTGAGCTGTGATATTTGGTATGCAAATGCCTCCGTGTATTTTCTTTTTATATAACATTTGTGTTGCAACTCTTGGCTTCTTATGGCCCCATATAAAGGAATTTATCTGTGATTGCATGCTGGTAAGGTGGATAGAGAATATTGGTAGAGGAAGACATCTAAGTATGTGAACAAGTTTAGAAATAGTGAACATTTTCATTGTCAAGACCTTCCCCCACCAGGTTAAGTGTTTAGCTTTGTAGGTGGCATTGTCTTTATTGATGATTTCAGTCATTTTATTGAGATTGGATTTGACCATCTGTGTGAGGTTTTTGGAGATGAGTATACCTAGGTAGGGAAGAGTTTTATTGGTCCAATTAAGAGAAATAACTGTTTTGATATAAGAGACTGATTTTTCATTAACGTTAATTGGGAGAATATATGATTTTTGGTGGTTAATTTTAAAGTTAGATATGGCAGATAATTGGTAAATTTCAAGGATAGTTTCAGGGATGGAGATGCAGGAGTCCGTAAGAGTAAGGAATAAGTCGTCGGCATAGAGGTTAATTTTATATTGGCGGTTTTGCGTGTCTATACCTTTGATGGAATGATGGTTTCTAATTCGTTCTGCTAAGGGCTCCATGGCAAGATTGAAAAGGAGAGGAGAAAGGGGGCAACCTTGCCTAGTGCCGTTTTTTATGAGGAATGTGTCAGATACATGGTTATTGCAAACTACTCTGGCTTTGGGGGATGAGTAAAGAGCCATTATGGAGGTTGCTAGTGAATCATTGAATCCAAATTTAGTTAGGGTTTCTCGAAGGAAAGGCCAGCTTAATCTATTGAACGCTTTTTCTGCGTCGAGCGATATTAAAGTCATAGGGTGTTTGGTAGCATTGGCCCATTTTATGGAGTTTATCAGTCTCCTTGTGGCATCTGCTGGTTGCCTTCCTTTGATAAAGCCCGACTGATATTGTGAATAAGCCTAGGGAGAATGGAGCTAAGCCTGTTCGCTAGAATTTTAGAATATAATTTAACATCAGTGTTAAGGAGGGATATGGGTCTAAAATTCTCGATAGACTCTGGATCTCCTTTGTTTTTAGATAGAACTGAGATGGAAGCTTCCAACATCTCAGAGGGAAATTGACCTGTATTGGAAGCATGGTTAAAGGCTAAGGTGAGGTGAAAGGATAGTGCTGAAAGCTTTATAACACGTATTAGTGAACCTGTCGGGGCCTGGAGATTTGTGGAGGTCGAGCTTGTTGATGGCTTCCTCAATTTCTGATTTGTCTATTGGGGTGGATAAGAACGAAAGGTCATTTTCAGAAAGAAGGGGAAGGTTAATAGATGAGAGGTAATTAGCAATTTCTGCTGTATTCTGAAGCGAAGATGTGGGGTTGGTATTTAAGTTGTAGAGATTGGCATAAAATTTTGCGAATTCATTTTATATCTCTTGAGGATGGCAAATTTTGGAGTTTCCTACAAGAGATTTGATTCTGTTTATTTTACTTTGAATTCTGCTATTTTTAATTTTGTTGGCCATGTATTTTGTGGGCTTGTTTAGAGAGGTATAGTAATTGAATTTGGATGATCTCACTGCGGCTTCATAGGGGGCCTGAATTAGATTCCTAAGGTCAATTCTGAGTTTTGATAGGTCCGATTGATGTTGTGGTGATGGCGAGGGCAAACCAATTATAATGTTCTCTATTTTCCGAATTGATTTTTGGACATTGGAAATTTTTAGGTTATTTTCCTTTTTGTTCTTAGAGGAAATCTCTATTAGGATACCTCTTACCACTGCTTTGTAAGCACACCAATTTGTTAGCGGACTGGTGTCTTCTGGCTTGTTCTCATTAAAATAGTTGTTGATAGCGTTTTGTAAGGTAACTTTATGTATGGGGTTATTGACAATGTTGGCGTTACATCTCCAAAGTTTGGTATTTCTTAGCGGAGGACCTAGAAAATTTTTTCCAATAACTGGTGCATGGTCGGACATTGTTCTGTGGCCAATAGAGACATCTTCAAATCTGGTAAGAGAAAAAACATCAGAAACGATGAGGTCGATTCGCGATGCGGATTGGTGGGTATCGGAGAAATGTGAAAATTCTACTGAAGAAGAATTTAGGCATCTATAAGTGTCGAACAGCTCATTTTTATCAAGCCAAGTGTTTAGGTTATCAGTAATGGGTCTAGATAGTGAAGATGAGTCTATCGTGCTGTCTGGGGTGAGGTTAAAATCGCCCAGGAGAAACAGATCTCCTCTCCTCACAGATGATACCTTTTTCATCAACTTATTGAGAAACTTATGTTGGCCTCTATTGGGTGCGTACAAATTGACTAGTGTGCAGACCTGATTATTCAATTTGCAAACTAATATGTGGAACCTACCCTCCTAGTCACCATGTTCCTCTAAGGCCTCAGGGGGATAGATGCATTAATCAGCGTTATAACCCCTGCTTTCTTGCTAGAGTTGCAAGACTCATAAATACGAGGATACTTGCTGTGTTGAAAGTATGGGTGGTTGTCTCTGAGGAACTTCGACTCTTGAACACATGCAATGTCAACACGTGCATTTATCAACTCTCTCCAAAAAGTGTGTCTTTTCTTAGGGCTGTTTAAGCCTCTAACATTGTAAGATAAGAATTTAAGACTCCTATCTGAGGAACGACAGAGACGGACCACTGATATGAGGAGAGAGCTGGTAAATGGTTTAGGTTGGAAGCTAACAAAGCAACTAGACCAATTAATGAAAAGAAATAACTATCAAATGTTATTTCAACTTTTGCTTCAAATTATATATAACGGAACAATTTAAACTGTAAAACTGTTCAAGTAGTTCAAAGTAAAGAAACTACCTCTATAATATCGGGGGTAATTCCGTGAACTAGAATAGGAGGGTAAACCTCCATTATAAGAGACTACAGGCCTGAGTACCTGTGGGAAAAAAAGGTTAATAAGCAGGCAGGCTGTGTATGATTAGATCAATTATTATGCCTGGAATTACTATTGCTAATTGAATTCAAGAAATCAGCTCCTTCCTCTGGAGTGAAGATGGGGATCGTTCTCCCTCTATAGTTCACCAGCAATTTGACGGGAAAACCCCATTTATAGGGTATGTCCTTGTCCCGAAGGGCTGCAGTTATATTATGAAAGGACCGACGTAGTTCCAGCGTTTCCTTGGATAGATCCGGGAAAACTTTTAGATCTTTGTATGGGTCAGCGAAGAATTTGTTGGTCTTGAGATAATTTAGGATCCTTTCCTTAGTTTGATAGAAATGGACTCTAAGAATTGTGTCTCTTGGAAGTTCCTGAGAAATTTTTGGCGGGCGAGGGAGCCTGTGTGCTCTGTCTATTATCAAGTCCGATTCGGATAGGTCAGCGATGGCTAGCTTGAAAATTTCTTGGATATGACTTGTAAGATTTTCTTGGAGGATGTTTTCGGGGATCCCCCGGATTTTAATATTATTCCTCCGTCCTCTATCCTCTAGGTCGGCCATTTTGACTCTCAGTTTTTGTACTTCGGCTGATAAGTATTGAATGTCGACTGAGGACTCCTTCAACTTTCGTTCAAGTTTGCACAGTCTTTCTTCCTGATTGGCTAGTTGCCTGTCGATGGTCTCACAATATTTTTTAAAGTTATTATCCATTTTTTGGCTTAATAGCTCAAAATTTTTGTTCATAGAATTAAACAGTTTACTGAGCATGTCTTGGCTGGGGTCTTGAGGGCTAGCAGATTGCTGAGATGGTGGATGGTCAGGTCCTGGATCCAGAGCAGATTTTTCAGGTCTAAATTTGGTTTTAGCGGGAGTTGGATTAGGTGATGTGTCGCTTGACACTCCTTCGGAGTCTGAGATCTCCTCTTGATTTGAGCAAGATTCGGCCCGAGCTCCTGGAGTTCTCCTTTTTTTGTTGTAGGAGGTATCCATAGTTTCCGCTGAATAATATGTTGATATCTGTTTCGAATTAGGGGTATTGAATTGAGAAGACAGATTTGTTCTTCTAGTTTGACCTGAAGTAAGAGGAAGGTCCCTTGTAGGAGACCTGGATCTCAAAGGACTTGAGTTATTGTCTTGTGGACTAGTTTGATGCCTGTTCCAGGAGGAAATTTCCATCTTTCATTGATTTTGTGACTTGGGAAGAGATGGAGTAGAGAGTTTACCTTTGGACTTGGAATTGCTCATAGTGGTAATAAAATTGCGTTGAAATGGAGAAACAGAAATATAAAAGATTTTGCGGCGTTGCAGTAGCGATCTCAAATGGAGTCGCACAGAAATTGTAATGCGGTAAAGTCTCCGCGGGGATTTTTAGTGCGATACCAAAGGATTGCGATGAGGAAGGAAGACTTAGTAAAGTCTTGTTTGAGGACGCTTGGTTCCACTGAGTCTCGTTAGGGAACTTGCGAACAGAGTCAGGGTCTAGTGGAGACCAAATAGGGACACTTGCGTCTCCAGCAGTAAGAGAGATCGCAGGGGGATCGCGGAACCTCGCAAAGGTAGGTCGCAGCTGCGTCCCGATTATGGAGCTTGCAGAAGGTCACAACTATGACCCGATTTACGGAGCTTTGAGGCAAAAGAGGGCCTCTCTGCTTACCAGTCAGTCTCGTTCTGTGTCCGCAGTCCTGATGTGTCTGCAGGATGCTGATGGTGTGTGGTCTGGACCAAGAGGGCCAGTATTCTCGGCTCCGGTCAGAGTTGTGATGAGGCTGACAGCTCTGGAAGTTAAGTCGGTCGCTACCAGCTACTTTAGTCCCTGGCTTTGCGGCCTAGCAGCAGGTTTTAGGCCTCAATCCTCTTTGGTGCCCCGGAAGATCAGAGGTCGATTTTTACCGGGCCTGAAGTGATCTCTTCGGTGTCAGAAGAGTGTTATGCACAGATTTAGCGCTGAATGGCTTGTTTTAGCCGCTGTGGAAGTCAGATTAGGGAGGTATACTCTCCAGAGCCCCAAAACCTACATCCACCTCATGTGGGATCTAGGCCACGCCCCCCGGGTTGGTTTCTGACCGATATATGCCTGCTAATGGATGGGGTTTATTTCAAACGAGGAACTGGTGGCAGCAGACCGTACTGTTTGAGTGAGGAACTCTGGCAGTGATGGCCAGGAGGTTTATATATATATCCCCAGCCTGGACTGGTGATATATATCCCCCCTCACTGGGAGCACCTCAATAACTCGTACCTATAAGGAAAGCTTTTCTGGTGACTATTTACCCTTGGTGCAGTTCTCTGACTGACCTGGGGCAAGTGGTGGCGCCAGAGAGCCGATTCCTGCTGGGTCCTTTTCTTCCCTCCCCCAAGGTGAGTGAAGGCGACGCCCTCTTCCCTTGTGCGATCTGTTACAATCACCCTCACTGTCAAAAAGTGTTTCTAATATCTAATCTGTATCTTCTCACTTTCAGTTTCATTCCATTGCTTCTCGTGTTTCTATGTGCAAATGAAAATAAGGATGATCCCTCTACACTGTGACATCCCTTCAGATATTTGTAGGCAACTAATAAGTGTTCTCTTAGGCTGGTTTCACACTAGTGTTTTTTTTGCACTGCGCCTCATGCACTATGGTGCGCATGCGCATTGCTCCCCTATCTTTAACATGGCGGGTGCATGGTATAGCACTTGTATGCGTTCATGTGCGTTTTCGTGTGCTGCGTTTTTTCCAGGTGTGCGCCCAGGCGCGCCAGACGCAGCATGTTGCATTTTTCTTTGCGCCCAACTGCTGCCAAAAAACGCATGTGCACATTAGTGCACGGAATGCGCAAAAAACCAACATTACAGTCTATGGGATCGCACGCGTGCGCTAGGACATGCACACGCATGCGTTTAAAATCAATGGCAACAAAAGCCCCATAAATGTAATGAGGTGAAATGGAGATGGGGGAAAGCAACCCACTCCAACACCATATGCACAAGCTCAATTAAAGCTATAAAATTCAGGAGAAACAACAAGAGCATGCGATCGATTTGCATATAAAAATATCAAATTTTATTTAGAGAAAGTACTACAATCTCAAAGTGACAGAAGTGCTCATCAAATAACAGGTGACTGAATGGTACGGGTAATCCATAATAGCAAGTCAAAAAAATCCATTGAAAAGTACCCTAAGAGGAGCTTACCAGGGAGGGGAGGAGAAGGAGAGCCTGGCAGTGTCACCCCCGACGCGCGTTTCGCGGCACAGGCCTGGTGTGCCGCGAAATGCACGTCACCTGTTTCTGATTGTCCCACTTCTTGGTCTCTGATCCCACTACATAGCCCTTTGGCTTTATTATGGCATTATGATATGGGTAATTGGACTTATGACCATATTGGGGATTTTTGCCGGGATTGTTTCCATCATGGTGGGAGGAGTTGGGGACACTTGGGTTAATACTGTCTGCTTTATTTGATGAGCACTTCTGTCACTTTGAGATTTTTACCCGTAGTACTTTCTCTAAATAAAATTTGATATTTTTATATGCAAATTGATCACATGCTCTTGTTGTTTCTCCTGAATTTTATATGCGTTTATAATCGCATGCGTTTTTACAGTTAATATGGCGACAAACTGGTTAAATCGCATGCGCAAAAAAACAGCAAACGCATACAAAACGCTTAATGCATTTTTTGTATGCGTTTGGAATGCGCATGAGGCGCAGCGCAAAAAAAACGCTAGTGTGAAAGTAGCCTTAGCCTTCTTTTTTGCAAGCTAAACATTCCCAGATCCTTTTGTCATGACTCTGGACAGGATGGTTCCGCCTCCATCCTGGTCAGGTCAGGTTTAATTTTAGTCCGCCTCTCTTTAGCTTTGGTGTGGCTATTTAATGTTGGCAGTACCTGGATTTAGTGTAGGTGATTCTTCAGTATACTCGGTTAGTGGTTGCTGACCCAGGTGACTCGTTCTTAACCCTCCGTCAGGAACAATATTCGCACTAACTCGTAATGGAACAATGTGCCTGTCAAGCGCAGGCTAGAAAAATGCCTAGAATATCTAATTTTCTCAATTTCAGTGATCTAAAAGTGATCAGACCCCTTCATAGGGATGTAATAAGAGACTACACATGATCAGGTGCAAAACAAACCCATTTACTCAACATAAAAGTAATAACTTTGATATACACAAATTTCAAAACTCCTGAGACGTACACTTTCATTTGTAAGAAAATCTGCCTTATTTATATGAAATATCCACAAACCTTTCTCTATCCATTCATAAAACAAGCTAAATAAACAATTGTACTGACTAAAAACATTACATACCAACCGTATAAAGTGTGATGTGTTCGGGACCAATGAGGCTCCGCCCCCTGTCACGTGATCGCTTAGAGCCAGGTCCTGTGCTCACTACACTAGTTTCATGTAATTGTGCACTGCATGCCTTCTGCCTGCAATCCCGCGCCCCCTGATAGTGCCCCCTAGGCAAAACTAGTGACACCTTTGGTGTCATTACACCTTTAACCTTTCTTCATAGGACATACTTTGTAGTCTGCTCACCATCCTGGTAGCTCTTCTCTGAACTTGCTCCAGTTTTTTAATTTTTTTTAAAATGTGGCCAGAACAGGACAGTATTCCAGATGAGGCCTGACCAAGGGGGATAAATGTCACGTGATCTAGTCTCTATGCTTCTCTTAGTACATCCTAGAACTGTGTTTACCTTTTTTGCGGCTGTATTATATTGTTGACTCATGTGCAGTCTGTGATCTATTAATGTATTCAAGTATTTTTCACATGTACTGTTGCTTAGTTCTATTCCTCTCATTCTGTAGATGCTATTTTCATTTCTCTTGACCAAATGTAGAATCTTGCTTTTCTCCCTGTTAAATACCATTCTTTTAGTCACTGCCCATTGTTCAAGCTTATCTAGATCCTTCTGAATTCTTTCCATGTCTTATCTAGTGTTTGCTATCCATCTTAGCTCTGCATCATCTGCAAATTTGATTAGTTTACTGTTATGATGAGTCACCGAAGGAGAAAAAAACAAAATACCAGCTAAGTCCAGAAAAACCAGAGAGGTTGGCAGCTATCGGATTGCAGACCCCTGGACCTATCCACAACAACTAGCAGTAGCCGTGGGGGGGTTCCTACGGTGCCCTAGACCCCTCGATCACAGCCGGAGAACTACATAGCCTAAAGACTGAAAGGGGAAAAATGAAACTGCCCCAGAGCAGACCCCAAAGCAATAGGCAGCCCCCAACATATAATGACGGTGAAGCAAGATGAAAACACTAACACAGATAGAAAGATAGGATGAGCAAATGATGGGGCCCAAGCTAACTACACAAGACAGAATAGGAAAGCTGCTGTCTGCCATCCGCAAAAACCCTATCAAAATGAGCCAACCGACTGATAGGAAAAACAGGCCCTGAAGTTGCTAGGCTTCAAAAGAATATATCAGCACTCAGGTATATTCTGAAGACAGAGCAAAAGATCAACAGATCAGAGAAAAAAATGGAATTCAGCTCACCCCCAGCCGGGGATGGCAGAACTCCCAAAAAACAAGGCAAAACAAAAACTAAACTGAAGAGTACAAAGCAGAGCAGAAAAACTTAGCTTTGAGATGCAGGAATCAGACTGGTCTCCAAGAATCCAGCAGGAAAATCACCAGCCAGGAAGATGGGCGTCGGCAGTCTTATATCCAGTCCTCAATTCCAGCCACCCAGTCATCATCTAGCTGCCCAGGTGTTTGGTAATCAGCCTCACTACCTTCCTTCACCAGAGGAGAGAGTTCATCAGACCTCAATGGTGAAGGGAAAAATGAACTCACAACAGTACCTCCCCCTTGAGGAGGGGTCACCGAACCATCATCCATGCCACCAGGGCGATCCAGGTGAGCCCGATGAAAGGCACGCACCAATCTTTCGGCATGAATATCAGAGGCAGAGACCCAGGAATTATCCTCCTGACCATAACCCTTCCACTTAACCAAATACTGGAGTCTCCGTCTAGCCAGACGGGAATCCAGTATCTTCTCTACCTCATATTCCATGTTACCTTCAACCAATATAGGGTCAGGAGGTGCCACCACAGGAACTACTGGTTCAACAAACCTCTTCAACAAGGACTTATGAAACACTTTATGAATTTTTTTTTTTTTTCAGAAAATATTTATTAAAGTTTTTTTTTTTTATAACAAAGAAAGGGTACAATACAATAGACCATATACTACCATTATCTGAGTAATTAAACATTATTTAAGTATGGAAGTAGAGAAAAGAAGAGAAAGACATGAGGGAGAAGACATAGTAGTAAGAGTAAGGAAAAAATAGGTATGGGGATATAGGGTAAGGGAAGGAAGAAGGGGGGGGGGGATTATAGCCCATCAGTAAAAAATAATAATTTAACTTATTTAACTCAAATCATCTAAATTACTCGGGAGCTAAATATGTATCCAGTTGGCAAATTCCGGACTCTCTTTGAATGAATGCCAAGGAAACCAAGTGTGTCCCTGTCTAGATGTGGAGCCCCTATCTTGGGACATCAGTGATTCCATACGCTCCAATCTGTCCATCTCCACCACCCATTCCATCACAGAAGGGACCCTCATGGATCTCCAATGCCTGGGTATGATCATTCTTGCTGCTATTAGGCAAAATCTCCAGAGGCCCCTTTTAATTGTTTTTAATGGGCCAGGAATTAGAGAAAGGAGAGCAATCTGAGGAGATGGTTCATACCTGATTCCAGAAATGATATAGAAAATCTGGAAGATCGCCAACCAAAATGGCTTCAGCAGACGACAGGACCACCAGACATGTAGCATGGAGCCCCCGTCCTCTCCGCATCTCCAGCATAAATCAGGGACCCCGGATAAATCCTGTGCAGCATGTCAGGGCATCTATACCATCTAGTCAAGATCTTGTAGCTCTTCTCCTGTGACTCACAAGAGATAGACAACTTATGAGTCAGGGTGAAGATTTTATGGCGATCCGCATCGGAAAAGTTAATCTGCAGATCTTTCTCCCATGCAGTGATGAAGCGGGGCGTGTCTGTAGATTCCAAATCAGAGATCAGGCCATAGAGGAGTGAGATCACATGAGCAGGGCCCTCCGTTAGCTGCATAAGGGTCTCAAATGGTGTCTGCAGGCCAAGATCTATCTTTGAAAAACAGCTCTTGAGCTGAATAAATTCAAGCCAGGGTATCGATCTCTCCGGGCAGGCCGTCCTCATATCCCCCACCACAGGGAATCCTGCAATCTTGTCTGCAGCCTGGCCCAGACTAACCCGGTCGTCAGAGTCCCAACAAAGAAATGAAGTCCGTGTCGTGGCAGGAGGGAAGTCTATGTTATTAAAGAGGGGGCCTAATCTACTTGGTCTGTTAATGATTTTCATTTTGGTGCTATATTTGTACCAGAAATTTACTACCACTTGTGTGAGCGGTGGGAATTCAGAAACTGTGTAGTTCCGAGGATCATAGGTCCAAGGGAGCCAATACAATGAATGTGGGGACATCAGCTTTTCAATGATCACCCATTGTTTATACAGGTCACCATATCTCCAGTCCACCAGTCTGGAAAGAAGAGCAGACCGGTAATATGTTTTAAAATTAGGAAGACCCATGCCACCCCTCGACTTAGGTCTAATCAGAGTGGAGAACCCAAGTCTTGGTTTTCTTGTGCCCCAAACAAAACTGTTAATTGCTGATTGGAGACGGTTAAAGAAATGGTCAGGAACAAAAATAGGGACTGTCTGGAAAAGATAAAGAAAACGGGGAAGAATGTCCATTTTGACTGCATTAATACGGCCAAACCAGGAAAGTTGGGATCTATTGTATTTCTTCAAGTCAGCTAGGGTAGTATGGAGGAGTGGGATATAATTAAGATTGAGTAGATCATTGGAGTTTTTAGGAATCATAACTCCCAGATATTTAAGTGCCCTGTCCTCCCACCTAAAAGGGAAGGAAGATTGGAGTCTATGGGCCTCTTCCTCGGGGAGAGTTATGTTCAAAACTTCTGTTTTGGAGTAATTAACTTTAAAGTTAGATACCTCCCCAAATTTTAGGAACTCTCGCATGAGCACTGGAAACGCAATTGTAGGGTTTGTCACGTATATTAATAAATCATCTGCATATATTGATAGTTTAAAATTATCGTGGCCAATCTGTATGCCCTTAATGTCAGGAGCGTTCCGCAGTGCAACTGCCAGGTGCTCCATGGCAATTATATAAAGCAGAGGGACAATGGACACCCCTGTCTGGTACCATTAGATATGCTCAAGCAAGATGAAAGAGTACCGTTGACTCTAATACGAGCCGTGGGGTTTTGGTACAAAGCGAATATTCTCCCCAACATTGTAGACCCCAGTCCCAGTTGTGTCAATGAAGAACGTAAAAAGGTCCACCCAAGGCGATCAAAAGCCTTCTCGGCGTCAATAGATAAAAGGCAAGCTGGAATCTTGTGTCTGCGTACATAAGATGCGAGCAGTAGTGTTTTAACCGTGTTGTCTTTGGCCTCTCGTTTCTGCACGAATCCGGCCTGATCACCATGGATGGAACCCGGAAGTAGAGGGCTCAACCTGTTAGCCAACGCCTTAGCAAAGACCTTCATATCCACATTAATAAGTGAGATGGGACGATAATTTGAACACATCGAATGGTCCTTACCAGGTTTAGGTATCACCGTAATTGTGGCGGCCAAGGTCTGTCTGGAAAAAGGACAGGTCTCTGAGATAGAATTGAATAGTTTAGTTATAATGGGTACTATATTAGGTGTAAATAATTTATAAAAGGAAGCTGGGAACCCGTCGGGTCCGGGACTCCTACCATTAGCCATAGATTGAATAGTATCTGAGATCTCCTGATCTGTGAATGGTTCCTCCATGGCTGCTGTATCTGCCACTGGAAGAGGAGGGAGCGGGGTGTTGTTAACATAGTCGTCCACCCTGGCCTGGAAGTTAGTCGGGGACATATCAGCTATTGGCCCCCTGAGATTGTATAAGGAATCGTAATATTCTTTGAAGGAAGCCGTGATTTCTTCTGGATGATATAATAGTTTAACAGTTTTAGATTTTATGGTAGGGATGTAAGTAACAGGAATACGTGGGTGCAGGAATCGTGCTAAAGCCTTACCAGGCTTATTGGAGAATTCATATAAATATCTCCGAAAACGGTCTCTTTGCCGTGCTGATGCCGTATCCAACAGGGAGGTAAGGTCTTTCCTGGCCTTTAAGAGGTCAGCCAAGGTTTGAGAATTGTGGGTATGCTTATGATCTAGCTCCAGCTTTTGAATGCGTGTGAGTAGATCGTTGATTGCGAATGCTCTTTCTTTCTTTAAAAGCGCTCCCTGTTGGATAAACACTCCTCTAATTACTCCCTTTAAAGCCTCCCACTGATAGGGAAAGGCTGTGTGGTCTGATTTGTGGAAGTCTATGAAGTCAGTGATGGCCGTTCGGATTGCTGTCTGGCATGTGGGGTCTTTAAGGAGGCCAGGGTGTAACGACCACGTCCATTCCGTAGGGGCCAGGTCCGGTAGTCGTATGGACAACAAAACAGAGGCATGATCTGACCAAATCATCGGTCCAATCTGAGTCTCTGGGTGACATGTTAATAGTTTGTGACTGATCAGGAAGAAGTCTATCCTACTATAGGAGTCATGTATAGCTGAGTAGTAGGTGTAGTTGCGTGTAGTGGGATGAGTCAGTCTCCAAACGTCCACTAGTCTAGACTCCACTAATTTGGTCTTTAGGCTCTCCAGTTGGGACGGGGGTATGGACGACCTACCAGACGATGAGTCCACGGACCTGTCAAGTACAAGATTGAAGTCCCCACCGGCAATCACCAAGCCCTCGGCGAACGTTGCGAGGCAATTCAAATATGCTCTACATGTCCGAGCCTGATCCTGATTAGGAAGATAAAAATTAGAAATAGTGAACACACCAGCAGCCATTTTCAATTTTAGAAATAAGAACCTGCCATGGGGGTCCAATTTAGAATCCAGTACCTGAGCCTGAGGGGATTTGTGAAGTGCAATACTGACCCCCTTTGATTTAGATTCTGGGTTGGTACCATGGAACCACTGTGTGTAGTACCTATTCTTAAGGGCCGGTATGCGGTCTGATCTGAAGTGGGTTTCCTGCAGCAGGAGTACATGGATATGTTTCTTATGCATATGGTAGAGCACTTGGGAGCGCTTTTCAGGAGTGTTAAATCCCCTAACATTCAGTGAACACAGATTTAAAGTTGCCATATCAATATGCTATCCGAGCCGAGGGAATAGTAACAGCAGTGGTTGGTAAAAGGTTGGAGGGGGAAGGTTTACACAAGAGGGAAGAAGAAAGATGGGAAGAAGTGGAAAGAAAAAAGAAGTAGTAGATATTAACAGACGAACAGCAAGAAATTTTCAGACAGGAGAAACTTTCCTGTCAAGACAGCTCCCAGGTCACTATGCCTGGGAACTGGAAACTATACAGAGGATACTCTGTAACGTAGTGTCCTTAGACACTCCCTAAAGTGGGGACTGACTGGACCAGGGCACTGAGACTCAGCCAAGCCCCCGCAGCAATTCAATAAGACGTTTAAACATAAACACGATTAACTGTAGACCGGCATAAAGGCAAACTGTGTTAGTAACTGTTCCTATTAACAAATATCAGAGAGCTATGAAACAAAACCACAGTCTAAAGTAAGTAACGGGGCCGCAAGGTGATCTACAGATCATATTAGTATATGGAGACTATATAATAACCAGAAAATATAAAATTGGTAATAAGATAGCATAATAATAATAATAATTATCAGCTCTTCTCTGGTCACCAGCAGGAACAGAACATCTGTATTGCTCCCGATTTATTAGCCCAGGGTATAATTCCACCAAACAGAGCGTAGTTCGAGATCTTCAGGTAAGGTGGAGAAGAGGGGTCAATGGGGGGAGAATTCCCCTTGAGTCGATCTAAATAAAGTCAAGGGTCCCCATCTTGGGCTCCAAAATCGTGCCTCGGGCCACGTCTCCTCTTCCTATTAGGTCCCGATGGTGGTCTCCCCCCTCCCTGTCCTCCCCACAACAATAAAGGTGATGGTCGAGGCCACTCTCCCAGCTGTACCAAGGGTAAATCCAGAGCAGAAGAAAAGGTTGATAAGTCCGCCGGTGTCCTCAATATCACTGGGCCAGCTTCTCCGCGTACTTGTAGTTGAAAGGGGTATCCCCATGAGTAGTTGATGTCTTTAGTGCGAAGAGCCTCCAGGAGTGGCCTGAGCGCCCGTCGTTTGGCCAGGGTCAGGCGAGAGAGATCTGCCATAAGCTGAATGTTAGAGTCATTGAATTCAATAGCCTCTTTCTCCCTGGCCCTTTGCATAATTTCTTCCTTTTGTCGATAGAAGTGGATTCTGCATATCACATCTCTTGGTTTGTTGGAGTCAGGATTTTTGGGGCCAAGGGACCTATGTGCTCTGTCCAATTCAATATGATCGCCTCCAGGTTTGCCTAGAAGCGAATTAAAGATGTTTTGGATGGCAGGGACCAGGTTTCCTTTAGTCACTGTTTCCGGAAGTCCACGGATGCGAATATTATTCCTCCGGTTCCTATTTTCGGAGTCTTCCATCATATCAAACACCAGCTGGAATGTCTGGGAGTGATGATCTAGGAGTTCATGTTGGTTATGTAGTTGAGATGCAAGATCCTCCACTTTAGATTCCAAGGTAGTGATTGTACCCTTAAGCTGTGACACTTCCTCTTTAAGTGAGCTAATTTCACCTCTATATACTGCTTCAAGGCGCTGGATATAACCCTCCATGTCAGATTTAGTAGGTATAGCTTTCAGCCGGGCATATAGAACCTCATAGCTCATGTCACAGGATGGGAGTCCTCGAGGTGTCTCTGGAGTGATTGAGGATAGCACCATCGGGTCCACAGACTGCATATCTGATATGTCGTGGTTAGGGGACTGTAAATTCTGCATCTCAGTGGTGTTTTGCAAATGAGCCAGGGCCCCAGTAGTGGGCTGAGGAGGCAAAGTTACCTCCTGCTGGACTGGGGAGGAAGGGGTTACACTGCTTGCTTCTTCAATTGCGAAATGGCTGCCTCCTCCCTCCTGCTCTCTGAGACCTGCTGCAGACAGTGAATGTTTAAGTGATGAATATGTGGCAAGGGGGGGATGGGAGCCCCCACTCACTTCATGGGGCTGTTGCTTACAAACTTCTCTGGCCTTTCCCGGGGAGAGCCCTGTCAGAAAGGAGGTCTCTGGGGACCCCCGTAGATCTGGGGAGGGTCGGGACATGCCGCTCACCTTTCCCTGCTTATGCTGAGCATTCTCCCCGAGCGATCCATAATGGGTTTCTCCAGTCACGATTGAGGTACGGCTGGTGACTTTTCCAGAGGACTGGTGTCGCTCTGCACTGCTGCCCTCCCCTCCTTTGTCCACAGGAGAGGAGCGGACCCCTCCTGTTTGTCCTGCTTTTAGTGTCGCTCCAGGAGCCATCATGGCCGCACGGGTAGTAGTTTTTCCCGCTCTCCCCGAGGATGCCAGAAAGCGGGTAATATCTCCATTTGTGGTCCCCGTCGGTGGTTCCTGTGATGCCTGGGATCTGAGGCCACCTTTGCCCTTCATTTGGGAAGGTTAATGTGTAAATTAGTGCTAGATTTCAGCTGCAGGGGCTCAGAAACTGAGGAGCTCTCAGAAGGCACGTCCTCCCAGCACCATGTCCAGGCCACGCCCCCCCACTTTATGAATTTTAAATGTGACAGGAAGAGCCAACCGAAAAGAGACCGGATTAATAATCTCCAAAATCTTGTAAGGTCCAATAAAGCTAGGCTTAAACTTAGGAGAAGCCACCTTCATAGCGATATTTTTTGATGACAACCAAACCATATCACCCACCTTAAACTGGGGACCAACGGTCCTACGCCGGTTGGAAAACAGCTGGGCCTTTTCTTGGGAGAGAGACAACTTATCCACTACTTGGTCCCAGATCTGGTGCATTCTCTCCACCACAGTGTCAACACCTGGGCAGGCAGAAGGCTCCACCTGCCCTGAAGAAAATCGAGGGTGAAAACCAAAGTTACAAAAAAAAGGTTACATCAAAGTGGCAGAACTAGCTATATTATTTAAAGCAAATTCGGCCAAGGGCAAAAATGAAGCCCAATCATCCTGATCGGCAGAAATAAAACATCTCAAATACGACTCCAAAGTCTGGTTTGTTCTCTCCGTCTGCCCATTGGTCTGAGGGTGAAACGCAGAGGAGAAGGACAACTGAATTCCCAGCTTGGAACAGAAAGTCCTCCAAAATATAGACACAAACTGAACTCCTCTGTCACATACAATGTTCTCAGGAATCCCGTGCAAGCGAACCACCTGTTGCAAAAACAAGGGCACCAACTCAGAGGAAGATGGCAACTTAGGGAGTGGTACAAGATGGACCATCTTAGAGAATCTATCACAAATCACCCAAATAACAGTCATTCTCTGAGAGACAGGCATATCAGAGATAAAATCCATTGAAATATGGGTCCATGGCCTCCTGGGAACCGGCAAAGGCATCAACAACCCACTAGAGCGAGAACAAGGTTTAGACCGGGAGCAAGTCCCACAGGACTGCACAAAATTCCTGACATCATGAGACAAGGCGGGCCACCAAAAAGACCGACTCACCAGATCTCTAGTACCAAAAATACCTGGATGACCAGCCAATGCAGAGCAAAGAACTTCAGACATCACTCTCTTCCTCCACTGGTCAGGAACATACAACTTTCCACTGGGACAACGCTCAGGTTTGTCCTCCTGAAACTCTTCCAGAGCATGTCTCAAATCGGGCGAGATGGCAGAAAGAACTACCCTCTCGCCTAAGATGGTAGCAGGCTTAGTCACAACAGGAGAATCAGCAAGGAAACTCCTAGAGAGGGCGTCTGCCTTGACATTCTTAGTGCCCGGAAGAAAAGAGACCACAAAATCAAAACGTGTGAAAAACAAGGCCCACCTAGCCTGTCTAGGATTCAAGCGCTTGGCCGACTCCAGGTAAATCAAATTCTTGTGGTCAGTAAGGACCACGACTTGGTGTTTGGCTCCCTCCAACCAATGTCTCCACTCCTCAAATGCCCATTTCATGGCCAACAGTTCCCGATTCCCCACATCATAGTTACGTTCGGATGGGGAGAACTTTCGGGAAAAGAAAGCACAAGGATTCATTTTAGATGTTACAGGATCTTTTTGGGACAACACCGCTCCTGCACCAATCTCAGAAGCGTCCACCTCCACCTGAAACGGGAGTGAGACATCAGGTTGCCGCAAAACCGGAGCAGAAGTGAATCTTCGCTTCAGCTCCTGAAAGGAAGAAACAGCCTCCGGAGACCAATTCAGCACATCAGCACCCTTCCTAGTCAAATCCGTCAATGGCTTGGCAATACCAGAAAAATTAGCTATAAATTTCCGATAAAAATTAGCAAAACCCAAAAACTTCTGGAGGGCCTTCAAAGAAGTGGGCTGAACCCAATCATAAATGGCCTGTACCTTGGCTGGGTCCATTTCAATAGTTGACGGAGACAAAATAAATCCCAAAAATGAAATCCTCTGTACCCCAAAAAGGCATTTCGATCCCTTGACATACAGGGAATTCTCCCTCAAAATCCGGAACACAGTCCGAACATGTTCCACATGAGAGTCCCAATTCTTGGAGAAGATCAAAATATCATCCAGATAGATAATCAAAAATTTATCCACAAAGTCTCGGAATATATCGTTCATGAAGCACTGGAAGACAGAAGGGGCATTAGTGAGCCCAAAAGGCATCACCAGGTACTCAAAATGTCCCTCCGGAGTATTAAACGCCGTCTTCCATTCATCCCCATGCTTAATGCGAATAAGATTATACGCCCCCCTGAGGTCAAGCTTGGTAAACCAACAAGCACCTTTAACTCTGGAGAATAGATCAGAAATCAGGGGTAACGGATACTGATATTTAACAGTAATTTTGTTGAGGGCACGATAGTCAATACAAGGCCTTAATGAACCATCCTTTTTAGCCACGAAAAAAAACCCAGCACCTAAGGGTGAAGAGGATGGTCTAATATGACCCTTCTCCAATGCCTCCTTAATATAGGATCGCATAGCCTCGTGCTCGGGTACAGATAAATTGAAAAGCCGACCCTTGGGGAATTTACACCCCGGGTTCAGCTCAATAGCACAGTCATAACTCCTATGAGGAGGCAAAGACGCAGACTCATTCTCACTAAATACATCATAAAAGTCAGCCAAATAGTCAGGAACATCATGCGACTGGGGAGAGGTGGAGAAAACAGGAGCATCACTAAGGGCACACCGACAACCCCAACTCACCACAAAGATTTCCAATCCAGAACTGGATTATGGATTTGCAACCAGGGAAACCCCAGAACAATGGTATCATGCAAATTATACAACACCAAAAATCTGCAATTTTCTTGATGGTCTGGGGCGACCCGCATTACCACCTGGGTCCAAAACTGAGGTTTATTCTTCGCCAAAGGAGTAGCATCAATACCCCTCAAAGGGATAGGCGTCCACAGAGGTGTCATCGGAAATCCACAACGTTTAGCAAAATCCAAGTCCATCAGGTTAAGAGCTGCTCCTGAATCCACAAAAGCCTTGGCGGAAAATGTGGACAGGGAGCAGATCAGAGTAATTGCCAGAAGAAACTTAGGTTGAACACCACCCACAGAAAATGTGTGTGCACGTTTCGTTTAAGGCAGACAGAAATAATATGCGAGGCATCTCCACAAAAAAACACAGCTTATTACGCCTTCTGAACTCCTGACGTTGCGCCCTAGACAAAACTCTATCACATTGCATAGGTTCAGACATTTGTTCAACAGGTGGCAACATCTCTCGTGTAGTTTTGCGTTCACGTAAACGCCAATCCACCTGAATGGCTAATGATATAGAATCGTCAAGACCAGAGGGAACAGGAAATCCCACCATAGTATCTTTTACAGTTTCTGACAAACCCTTCCGAAAGAGGGTTGCCAAGGCACCATCATTCCAGGTAGTAAGGACCGCCCACTTTCGGAATTTTTGACAGTACAACTCTGCCGAATCCCGACCCTGGCTTAATGCCAACAGGGTCTTTTCAGCCTGATCAATAGCATTAGGTTCATCATACAACAACCCCAAGGCTTGAAAAAATGCGTTCACATTATTCAGAATAGGATCATCAGGTTTCAAAGAAAACGCCCAATCCTGGGGATCGCCGCGCAGCAAAGAGATGACAATTTTAACCTGCTGCGCGGAGTTCCCCGACGAGTTAGGCTTCAAGGCAAAAAATAATTTACAATGATTCTTGAAATTCAAGAATTTAGACCGATCCCCAAAAAACACATCAGGAGTGGGAATCTTTGGTTCAGCAGCATGTGAATGAGCAAGATAGGCGGAAATTTCCCGCACTTCAGCAGCGAGCTGCTCCACATGATCAGACAATTGCTTCATCTCCATTGAGAGAAAAATTCCCCCTACGGCCTCAGAGATATAGAGGAAAAAATATGCACACAACAAAAAAAATTCTGACACTTTTTTTTTTTACAATTCTCTCCTGCTATTGAGTACCCTAGGATCTGCGGTATGGCTGGTGATTCTGTCATGATGAGTCACCGAAGGAGAAAAAAACAAAATACCAGCTAAGTCCAGAAAAACCAGAGAGGTTGGCAGCTATCGGATTGCAGACCCCTGGACCTATCCACAACAACTAGCAGTAGCCATGGGGGGTTCCTACGGTGCCCTAGACCCCTCGATCACAGCCGGAGAACTACATAGCCTAAAGACAGAAAGGGGAAAAACTAAACTGCCCCAGAGCAGACCCCAAAGCAATAGGCAGCCCCCAACATATATTGACGGTGAAGCAAGATGAAAACACTAACACAGATAGAAAGATAGGTTGAGCAAATGATGGGGCCCAAGCTAACTACATAGGACAGGATAGGAAAGCTGCTGTCTGCCATCCGCAAAAACCCTATCAAAATGAGCCAACCGACTGATAGGAAAAACAGGCCCTGAAGTTGCTAGGCTTCAAAAGAATATATCAGCACTCAGGTATATTCTGAAGACAGAGCAAAAGATCAACAGATCAGAGAAAAAAATGGAATTCAGCTCACCCCCAGCCAGGGATGGCAGAACTCCCAAAAAACAAGGCAAAACAAAAACTAAACTGAAGAGTGCAAAGCAGAGCAGAAAAACTTAGCTTTGAGATGCAGGAATCAGACTGGTCTCCAAGAGTCCAGCAGGAAAATCACCAGCCAGGAAGAAGGGCGTCGGCAGCCTTATATCCAGTCCTCAATTCCAGCCACCCAGTCATCATCTAGCTGCCCAGGTGTTTGGTAATCAGCCTCACTACCTTCCTTCACCAGAGGAGAGAGTTCATCAGACCTCAATGGTGAAGGGAAAAATGAACTCACAACAGTTTACCTTCAGTTCCTGTATCTAGGTCATTTATAAAAATGTTGAGCTGGGGCCAGGACAGAGCCTTGTGGTACTCCACTTGAAACAATCTTCCAATTACATGTGCAACCATTTATCACCACTCTTTGAGTATGATCACTGGGCCAGTTATGAATCCACCTAACTGTAGCCTTGTCAATCCCATACTTGGTCATTTTTTCAATAAGGGTAGTCAGATACTTTATCAAATGCTTTGCTGAAGTCAGGGTGCTTGGGCACGCTTGTTACTTGATCGAGTATCGCCAGTGCTTGAGCACCTTGCTCGAGTCCCTGCCCGCATGTTTGGCACCTGTTAGACAGCCAATGAAAATGTGAGGATTGCCCACCATGCAAGGTCAGGCCATAGCCATGTTGGATACTAGAATTACTGCTATTGTCCAGCTGCATCGCTTCATGGGGTCTTTAAGACCCAGTGATACGATACTCGGCATACTGTATTCAGGAAGCAGTTCCAGAAGAGTTGTTATATTAGGGAGTGCATATTTTATAGCAGGGATAAAGTCAGGGTTTAATATTGGTATTACAGTACTTGTATACCACTACTACACCATTAAAACAACAGTCCTTGTCAGGGCTAAATATTTTCCTTTCTATAGTAAAACCGCTGTTACCAGCATTTAGTGTAAGGATAGTTTTGGATTAGAGGCATCTAGGCAAGGTTTAATATGGTTATTGCTGTACCTGCATACTGTTGCTGCTGTTCTGTTAAAACAATAGTCCTTATCAGGGCTAAATATTTTCCTTTCTGTAGTAAAACTGCTGTTACCTGCATTCATTGGAGCGATAGTTTTAAATTAGAGGTATCTACGCAAGGTTTAATATTGCTATTGCAGTACTTGTTTACCACTGCTGCACTGTTAAAACAACAGTCCATTTCAGGGCTAAATATTTTTTTTTTCCTATTAATAACGGAAAGTTTGCAGACACATATACCTAATTTAAAAAGAGAAGGGCGTGTGGTAAGTGACGGGGAATGTGCTGCTGATGGTGCACGCCGAGGTTGTGGGCCAGGTGAAACTGTGCCTGCTTTAAGAGCGTAACAAACATGCTCATCCACAAAACCAAGCTTCCTGTCCCACTTTGCATGGGGATGTGGGACGCCACTCTTGAAGCCAAAACAGTGTGACCAGGTGGTCGATTAGATGGCAGAAAATTCTTCCAGTATGTATTCTTCCACATGGTCCCGTCTCACTAGCCAAAAGTCTGGTGAAGACTTCGGGCGTTCCTACACCCAGGTGAAGTGGAGGCACAGCAGGCCTCTGGTGGGTTCCCCTGCGAGGCGCCTCCTGGCAGGGATGATGCAGCCACGCCCAGGGACCGGGTAATGGAGGCCGCAGCCACAAGCCGAGGCCGAGCAGTGGGGGCCGTGGAAGGCAGCGGGTAGGCCGCAGCTGCGGGCTGGAGTGAGGCGCCTGCGGCCATGGACAGCAGCGGGCAGGCAGCAGCCGCGGGCTGGTGCGAGGCTCCAGCAGCGGACAGGCCGCAGCCGCGGGCTGGAGTGAGGCGGCGGCCGTGGGCAGCAGCGGACAGGCCGCAGCCACGGGCTGGAGTCTGGCGGTAGCGGCCGCAGGCTGGAGCGAGGACAGGCGGGCGGTGTTCCTATGCTGAGTGGTGCAGTGCTGTCTCCCTCCTGTCGGTAGTGAGTCCCTCTTCCGTCCCTGCAGTCGCAGCTGTCCTCTGAGGGCTTTGGCTCTCCCTGAGGCTCTCTGGCTCCCTCTCACATCCTTGCTGCTTCTCTGCTGCTCCATTGTCTGCCATCTGCTGGCGTCCTCCGTCCCTTTTACATTAGCTCCTCCCCCAACCTTTTTAGAAGTCTCTGCGGACCGCCCCCTAATTATGTCCCCCGGAAACAGTCCCCCTAGGAACCTTGGTGACGGCCCCCTTTGTTCCCGACCCGGACACACGGCGGAGACTCCTCCTCCTCCCACACGAGTGCAGCAGTGAAGAGTCATTCTCTTTAATAGCAGGCATACTGATAGCCGAAGCCGCCGACTTCCTGCCGTGGCTGGGTGATCACATGTGCCAGCTATTAAAGAGAATGAATATTCACTGATCTCCAGGCCCATGGGAGTGTAGAGCAGTGAATATTCATTCTGTAAAATAGCGACTGTGGCTAACAGTGTGCCCGCTGTAAAAGAAAATGAATTTTCACTGCTCTCCACTCCCATAGTCCGGGCACAGGGAGCAGTGAGTATCCTAGGGCAGCACGGAGGCTCAGTGGATAGCACTGCAGCCTTGCAGCACTGAGATCCTAGGATCAAATTCCACCAAGAACAACATCTGCAAGGAGTTTGTATGCTCTCCCTGTGTTTGGGTCGATTTACTCCAGGTACTCTGGTTTCCTCCCACACTCCAAAGACATACTGAGGGGGAATTTAGATTGTGAACCCCATTGGGGACAGTGATGATTATGTAAGTAAAGCGTTGCGGAATAATATAGTGTTATATAAGCAAAGCATAATAAATAAATAATACTAAATTCCAGGTGCTGACTTCGGCATGTGGAAGCGCATGGCAGTGATGTAATGTGCTGCTTACAAACTGAAATCAGCTGCATTGTAGCAGAGGGAAGGTATGTAGAACTGTTTATTTTTTATGTTTGCAGCATGATATGGCTGTATATTAGAGATATTATTTATTTTACTCATTTATATAGCACCATTAATTCCACAGCGCTTTACAGACATTATTGGCACTGTCCCCAATGGGGCTCACAATCTAAATTCCCTATCTGTATATCTTTGGAATGTGGGAGGAAACCGGAGAACCCGGAGGAAACCCACACAATCACGGGGAGAACATCCAAACTCCTTGCAGATGTCGTCCTTGGTGGGATTTGAATTAGTATGGAATTGAGGGACATCTATGTTTGTATGTGTGTGTGTATGTCCGGGATTGGCATCTGCACCGTCGCAGCTACAGCCACAAAATTTTGCACAGTCACACCTTTGGACCCCGAGAGCGTCATAGGCTATGTTGTGAGGCGAAATTTTAACCCTGCGCGTTCCTATTATTCTTATCATTTCTATGGTGTTATCGTCCTTCTGTAAAGCTGGAAATAACACAATTTATTACCGTGCCAACACAGACCACTCTCTGACACAGACTGCAGGGGGAGCCCAGTATCACACAGGATAGGATTAGATACATGGCTCAGCAGTCAGTATCACACAGGATAGGATTAGATACACAGCTCAGCAGTCAATATCACACAGGAGAGGATTAGACACATGGCTCAGCAGTCAGTATCACACAGGATAGGATTAGATACACAGCTCAGCAGTCAGTATCACACAGGATAGGATTAGATACACAGCTCAGCAGTCAGTATCACACAGGATAGGAATAGATACACGGCTCAGCAGATAGTATCACACAGGATAGGTTTAGATACACAGCTCAGCACACAGTATCACATGGAATAGTATTAGATACACGGCTCAGCAGACAGTATCACACAGAATAGGATTAGATACACGGCTCTGCAGTCAGTATCACACAGGATAAGATTAGATACACAGCTCAGCAGTCAGTATCACACAGGATAGGATTAGATACACGGCTGATCAGTCAGTAACACATGATAGGATTAGGTACACGGCTCAGCAGTCAGTATCACACAGGATAGGGTTAGATACACGACTCAGCAGGCGGTATCACACAGGATAGGATTAGATACACTGCTCACCAGTCAGTATCACACAGGATAGGATTAGAAACACGGCTCAGCAGTCAGTAACACACGATAGGATTAGATACACAGCACAGCAGAAAGTATCACACAGGAGAGGATTAGGTAGACAGCTCAGCAGACATTATCACACAGGATAGGATTAGATATACAGCTCAGAAACAGGATGTGCCAAAGGTGAGGACATTTTCATTCCAAGAATTCCACTCATTCCATCTGATTTGTTTTTTGATTTTAAACGCCTCCAGTTTCCAGTTCAACTGCTATTTGCAATGTCCATTAACAATGCTCAGGGACAGTCCTTGAAAGTAGTAGGGATCGATTTGCAATCTCCATGCTTTTCTCATGGTCAACTTTATGTGGTCTGTTCAAGAGTTGGAACTGTTCATCTTTGCACCGAAAGGAAAAAACAAAAATCTTGAATGAGTTGAAAATAAAATACTATCAATACTTGGGTAATCGTTTAGTTAATTAGTGTTGCAAATCTGTAGTGTTGAATATATGATGTGAAATGTTATTATGTGCAATATAATCATTATAATTTGTTATAACTAACCACAGTTGATTACTATGCCCAGGCAACACCGGCCTTTTCAGCTAGTTACCGCTATAACAGTGTCAGCAGCAGATACCCCCCATAACAATGCGTCATGACTACATTTTTTGCTTCAATTTTTTTTTCGATTTTCCTCCTCTAAAACGTAGGTGCGCCTTATAGTCCAAATAATATGGTAACTAATATCACTTTACCTAGAAATGTTTGCAGCAGCGCAAGCAACAGTCTCAAGTTGGTGAACCAGCTGCCACAGATGTCGGCGTGCTTTCAGGTGCACCTGATGCAATGAGAACTAAATCCCCCTCCACGTCTTGACCTACAATAAACTCTTCGTTCATGGAACAATAAGTCCCAGCAGTGCTGCTTTATAGATAGATATATTGTTATACTGTTATATTCTTCCCAGCAATGGAATCACAAGATCCAGCCGCAGCTAGTCAAATTCAAAGAAGCTTTATTGGCAGGACTAAATACACATTAGTTTTGTCAAAGCAAGTGTACAAAAGGGAATAGGGATAGGGAATGTAGTGATGTTGGGTAGGGGCTGTAGGAAAGGTGGATGGGGGCAGATCCAGGATGGGGCTATAGAAGTCCATGGCATAGGGAAGGTGGATGGGGGGATGGGGGCAGATCCAGGTTTGGGGACAATAGAAGTCCATGGCATATCATAGATCTCTTTATCGCAGTCTATGACATTCGCTCAGTGGCGGATTATAATGAGGTCAATTTGGGCAGTTGCCCCGGGCCCAGTGGGGTTAAGGGGCCCACAGCCCAGGCCAGTAAATTGCCCCATTATAATCTGACACCGCGCAGGGCCGGATTATAGGCAGGGCAGGCGGGGCTTCAGCCCCGGGGCCCCCACCACAAGAGCTTCTAAGGGGGCCCCCACCACATTCCTGCTGGCTGCTGCAATGGCACTCCATCTTCTCCCCACCTAAAAGTGAGTGACCGTGGGGGCGGCATTATGTGCTCTGCTACCAGCAGCATCTACAAGTAGCGTGAACGCTGGTGCTGCTGGTAGCGTGCAAAGGCTTGTGATGAGCTCACAGGAGGTAAGGTGTCAGGGCCCCCGATCATGTGACCCCTGTCTCCTCCCCTCCTGTGACCTCATCACAGGTCCTGTGCGCACAGCACCGAGAGCAGCCATGTATGTGGAGTGCGGCTCTGCGGGTGGAGGTCGGTGCTGGAGGCTCCATTATTCTCTATGTGGAGTGCGGCTCTGCGGGTGGAGGTCGGTGCTGGAGGCTCCATTATTCTCTATGTGGAGTGCGGCTCTGCGGGTGGAGGTCGGTGCTGGAGGCCCCATTATTCTCTATGTGGAGTGCGGGTGGAGGTAGGTGCTGGAGGCCCCATTATTCTCTATGTGGAGTGTGGCTCTGCGGGTGGAGGTCGGTGCTGGAGGCTCCATTATTCTCTATGTGGAGTGTGGCTCTGCGGGTGGAGGTCGGTGCCGGAGGCCCCATTATTCTCTATGTGGAGTGCGGCTCTGCGGGTGGAGGTCGGTGCTGGAGGCCCCATTATTCTCTATGTGGAGTGTGGCTCTGCGGGTGGAGGTCGGTGCCGGAGGCTCCATTATTCTCTATGTGGAGTGCGGCTCTGCGGGTGGAGGTCGGTGCTGGAGGCCCCATTATTCTCTATGTGGAGTGCGGCTCTGCGGGTGGAGGTCAGTGCTGGAGGCCCCATTATTCTCTATGTGGAGTGCGGCTCTGCGGGTGGAGGTCGGTGCTGGAGGCTCCATTATTCTCTATGTGGAGTGCGGCTCTGCGGGTGGAGGTCGGTGCTGGAGGCTCCATTATTCTCTATGTGGAGTGCGGCTCTGCGGGTGGAGGTCGGTGCTGGAGGCTCCATTATTCTCTATGTGGAGTGCGGCTCTGCGGGTGGAGGTCGGTGCTGGAGGCTCCATTATTCTCTATGTGGAGTGCGGCTCTGCGGGTGGAGGTCGGTGCTGGAGGCTCCATTATTCTCTATGTGGAGTGCGGCTCTGCGGGTGGAGGTCGGTGCTGGAGGCTCCATTATTCTCTATGTGGAGTGCGGCTCTGCGGGTGGAGGTCGGTGCTGGAGGCTCCATTATTCTCTATGTGGAGTGCGGCTCTGCGGGTGGAGGTCGGTGCTGGAGGCCCCATTATCCTCTATGTGGAGTGTGGCTCTGCAGGTGGAGGTCGGTGCTTGAGGCCCCATTATTCTCTATGTGGAGTGGGGCTCTGCGGGTGGAGGTCGGTGCTGGAGGCTCCATTATTCTCTATGTAGAGTGCGGCTCTGCGGGTGGAGGTCGGTGCTGGAGGCCCCATTATTCTCTATGTGGAGTGAGGCTCTGCGGGTGGAGGTCGGTGCTGGAGGCTCCATTATTCTCTATGTGGAGTGTGGCTCTGCGGGTGGAGGTAGGTGCCGGAGGCCCCATTATTCTCTGTGTGGAGTGGGGCTCTGCGGGTGGAGGTCGGTGCTGGAGGCCCCATTATTCTCTATGTAGAGTGTGGCTCTGCGGGTGGAGGTCGGTGCTGGAGGCTCCATTATTCTCTATGTGGAGTGCGGCTCTGCGGGTGGAGGTCGGTGCTGGAGGCTCCATTATTCTCTATGTGGAGTGGGGCTCTGCGGGTGGAGGTCAGTGCTGGAGGCCCCATTATTCTCTATGTGGAGTGGGGCTCTGCGGGTGGAGGTCGGTGCTGGAGGCTCCATTATTCTCTATGTAGAGTGCGGCTCTGCGGGTGGAGGTCGGTGCTGGAGGCCCCATTATTCTCTATGTGGAGTGGGGCTCTGCGGGTGGAGGTCGGTGCTGGAGGCTCCATTATTCTCTATGTAGAGTGTGGCTCTGCGGGTGGAGGTCGGTGCTGGAGGCCCCATTATTCTCTATGTGGAGTGAGGCTCTGCGGGTGGTCGGTGCTGGAGGCCCCATTATTCTCTATGTAGAGTGTGGCTCTACGATTCGTGACCCCCGTCACGTGACGAGGGGGGCCCACAGAGTCTGAACTGCCCCGGGCCCTGGCTACCCTTAATCCACCCCTGCATTCGCTCACATACCGCGCCGCTATCTCCACTGCTCTCTATTCTTCCCCCAACAGGATATATGTTTTCACTTCCTCCTTCATGGTGATGAATTCCGGGAAGAGATGTGAGTTTCCTGAAGTGAGTGTCCCTCACTGATGAGTATTTGGAGCAGTGTAGCAGGAAGTGGGTTTCGTCCTGCAGGGCCTCCTGGTCACAGTGTTGGCACAGTCTTTCCTTCCTGGGCTTGTAGCTCTGTGCTCACAGTGCCAGACTGTGTGCACTGAGTCTATATCAGTTCAGAATCTGTCGGTTTCTGGGTTCCGGGAGTTTCTCCAGGTATGGGGCCAGTCTGTAGTCTCTCTGCAGACTCCGGTACATGGTCAGTTTCTGTGAGCTGATGATGTCATTCTTCCAGTCACTGACATACCTCTCCTGGCCTTCGTCTACCATCTTCCTGATTCCGGCTTTAGTCAGATTGTTGTGATTGGTGTTCTGGTCAGGTTGGGTTTGGGTGGGCTGTTCCGAGGGTCCTGGTTTTTCTGTTTCACCTACATGTGTCAGGGCTTTATGGTGATGGGAGCTTGGATTGCTCCTATGTAGGTGAGCCCGGAATGACAGTGCCCTCTTTAGAACCGTTAGGTGTAGAGGGAATCTGCCCAGCTCGGCCCGGCAAGCACTGTTGGCGGTGCTCCGATGGACTTGGAGAAGGTGCTTGCAGAATTCCAGGTGGAATATTTCTGTTGGGCTGGAATCCCACCTTGACCAGTCTGGGTAGGTGTGAGGACCCCAGACTTCGCTGCCATACAGGAGAATTGGGGCGATGATAGAGTCGAAGATTTTTAACCAGACCCTCACTGGTGGCTTCAGATGGTAGAGTTTCCTTCGGATGGCATAGAAGATTTTGCAGGCCTTGTCTTTCAGGGTCTCTATGGCTTGCTTGATGCTCCATGACTGGTGAATCTCTAGGCTCAGGTAGGTATATTTGCCCATTCCTGTAAGGGCGCAGTTGTTGAGGACAAATGAAGGGTGCTGGTCTGATTTTCTCTTTCTCTTCTGGAACACCATGATGTTGGTTTTCTTTAGGTTGACCAGTAGTGCCCAGGTGGAGCTGAATTTCTCTAAGATTTTCAGGTTGTCTTGGAGGCCTTTCTCGGTTGGTGACAGAAGCAGCAGGTCATCTGCATACAGCAGGAATTTCACTTGCGCATCGTGGTGCTGTGGAAGATTCCAGAGCAGTAGCCAGCTCGTTGATGTAAATGTTGAAGAGCGTTAGTCACTTCCTGATGTTGCAAGTCTGTAGTCACCCAGGGGTCCAGCCTGGGGCTTTGTGACACATGGAATGGAAAGCAGGATTTTTCTGTGTGGCGGAAACCAGGTGGGAATGGGCAATATTGGCAACCTGACAGGTCTGTAATTGTGGTGCAGCTCCAGGGCTCCAGAACCTGTCCTGGATCATTGCTGTCTCTCTCCTGCAATGGTCGACCACCTCCACATTCTCCAATGGTTATCTCCACCCTTGCTCCCCAGCCACTGCATCCTCTCCTCTGCTGCTGCTACTAGGGATGGTGCCTAGAGCACTATGCCTATTAGCAGTGAGTTCACAACCAAATAATAGTGACAGTCACAGGGCTTTAACACTGTTGTGGCCAGATGACTACAGATAAGATGTGATATTTCTAATAACTAGTAATGCTGGCCATCAAGATATAATTAAGTTGAGAAGACATAGGTGTTTGTAGACGGGACAATTACTGATGGATTAAAGAAAGCATGCCGCACATCCTATGCAGTGTATTGTGAATTGACTGCACTGTCCAAGAAATAGCTGACTCGTCTCCAGCATAGACCCAGTCAGGTGTCCATGATGGAGCTTGTCAATGTAACAGCAGCTTGACTGACAAACATTAGTTGTTTTTTTGTGAGAATGCATTCTGACACATTTTGCAAAACCTTTGTTATTGCCCATCTGCTTCCTTAGATAGAAAAAATATCTCGTGTGCTTCTCTGCCTGTTAATTTCCCATTCACAGATAAGAGGGAAGGTATCTTTGGAGGAGAGCTGAATGCGTCATATACTGGTTTCCATAGAAACCATTTCATCCCTTACAATAGTTGGAGCTCAATGATGCTCGGTATAAGCATTGCGTGTGACATCAGACTTCTGAGTCTGGTACATATTTATCACCTCCAATGTTCAAAGAGAATACCAATGTCTGCACAAAATCAACAACCTTTTTTTTCTTGAGATTAATATTCTTCACCTTATTATCAAATTTGGTTTAATAATAAGTAGTGATGAGCGCCACTGTTCGTTACGTGAGTTTGCCTAGGGTGTCAGGTATGCACCGAGTATCGCGGGTGCTCGAATGACATGCTAAAGTCCCCACAACCACATGTTTCGCGGCTGTTAGACAGATACTAAATGTGAGGATAGCCTGACATACTCGGACAAACCCCTAGCAAACTGGAGTAACGAGCAATGGCGCTCATCACTAATGATAAGTATACGTAATAACAGCTCTCATCACCATTTATTACACATGAAGAGGTCATCTACTTTAAACACTACCCTAGAGCTGAAGGTTGAATTGTTACATTGGCTACGTCTAAATCCATCCTTCCTCCATTCTGCAGTAGAAAATGTGAAAAACAGAACAGCTGCTTTGTTCCATATTTGGGTTCAACATGCAGTTGGATTTGAAATATATATTTTTGGTGGGTTATGAAAGGTTCATTAGAGAGTTCATAATAGTAGTGTTGGGCTCTGCTCACATTGCAGTTGGAACATACACATATCTGGTGAGTAAATCTCAACATGTGCCTCAGATGTATGTCCTCACAAATGCATATATCTGCTAGTGATCATTGTAAAAATGTAGTATAGTATTAGTATATACACTACCGTTCAAAAGTTTAGGGTCACTTAGAAATTTCCTTATTTTTGAAAGAAAAGCACAGTTTTTTCCAATGAAGCTAACATTAAATGATTCAGAAATACACTCTATACAGTGTTAATGTGGTAAATGACTATTCTAGCTGCAAACATCTGGTTTGTAATGCAATACCTTCATAGGTGTATAGAGGCCCATTTCCAACAACCATCACTCCAGTGTTCTTATGGTACTTTGTGTTTGCTAACTGACTAAGAAGGCTAATAGATGGTTAGAATACCCTTGAAAACCCTTGTGCAAGTATGTTAGCACACCTGAAAACCCAGTTTGGCTGATTAGAGAAGCTATAAACCTGACCTTCCTTTGAGCGAGTTGAGAATCTGGAGCATTACATTTGTTGGTTCCATTATACTCTCAAATGGCCAGAAAAAAAGAACTTTCATGTGAAACTCGACAGTCTATTCTTGCTCTTAGAAATGAAGGCTATTCCATGCAAGAAATTGCCAAGAAACTGAAGATTTCCTACAATGGAGTGTACTACTCCCTTCAGAGGAGAGCACAAACAGGCTCTAACCAGAGTAGAAAGAGAAGTGAAAGGCCCCACTGCACAACTGAGCAATAAGGCTGATTTCACACTAGCGTTTTATCGCGCAGCGCATCGTGCGCTATCGGTCACACGCGCAATGGTCCCCTATCTTTAAAATGGCAGGCTCATGGTCTAGCGATTGCACGCGCTCATTAACGTTTGCGTGCGCTGCGCATTTTCCAGGTGTGCGTCCATACGCTGCATGTTGCATTTTTTGTTCCGCCCATCCTCGTTAAAAAATCGCGCGCGCACATGTGCGCAAAAAAATATCATTACAGTCTATGGGGACGCTGGCGTGCGCTTGGATGTGCGCACGTCAGCGCTTTTTGCCCGCACGTGATTTGAGTAAACAATGTCTAGACAGTTGCTTAAACTACCCCCTAAAGAAGCAACATTGTTTGGGAGCAGTCTACATAAAAGAAGGTGTCTGCAGGGCCACACCGCTACAGACAGCCTTTAAGATAAGACCAGCTACAGACATCCTTGAAGACAAGAGCAGCTACAGACAGCAAGAGAAGAGCAACTACAGACAGCCTTGAATAGAAGACCAGACAAGAGCCTTGGATACAAGCTTCAGCAGCCAAAATGTGAGTATTCTTCAACATAATGGCTGTGTGTCCTGTACAATTTATTATGTACTAATGTTTTTTTTTGTTTAAATTTCAGCATGTCTTCTTCTGAATCGGCCTATTCCCCATCGCAGCAAGAACTGGCCCAAGCAGATCGTGAGGTGAGGATCTTGATGCCTTTGGGTAAGTATAGCTGCTGCCTCTAGAAATGTGTAATATTTCTTTTTTCTTTACAGACATCGGACACGGCAAGTGAGGCCAAAAAGCAGGAGCAGCCTGAGCGGGAGCAGCCTAGCCAATTCCCAGCGAGGAGACATCATGTAAGTATATAGTCTTTCAATGTTCCTTTTTTGTTTTTTCTGTCTTTATTTTCATCTTCTATCTTGCTTCTTGTTTCTTTTTCTATCTTTTTCATTCTCCAAAATGTCAAAGATTATAATTTTTTTTGTTTGTTCTAGGTTCCACAACGGGATGAAGAAGACGTCTACATAGACAAAGAGCGCCTGATCCGCCTTGTTGAAGAGCGTATCCCATTGTGGGACAGCCGTGACCAGCAGTACAAAGACACAGTGGTGACCCGGCAGCTCTGGAATGAGGTGGCCACAGCGATGATGGATGGCTGGGACAGCGCCTCTCCAACTTCAAAAAAGGCGTTTGTAATATCCACACGTTATGAAGAATTCAAGGTATTAAACTTTAGATATGTTTTATTCTTCGTCCTCCAGCACACAGCATAACACTTGCATTCCCATGCTACCAGAAGTGAAACTGAAACTTCCCTTCTCATCCCTCTTGTCTCCACCCTCCAAGTCCCATAAGTCTGGCTTGCTTAAAGAGACAGATCTAATTATTATACATTACATCATCCCCTCTTTTTTTTTTTTTTATAAATAATCTATAGTACTGATAAATGCAACAACATGAAAACGTCCAAAGAAATCATATGTCCGTTTTGTCTTATTTGTTCAATTCTAAAACCAGAGAAACAAACAACAAAAAAACAAACAAACAAAATTGTAGTTACACTTCTTCAATAAGCCTCGATGGAGCTCTTCTCTCTCGTGTAGGATAACGTCTGGGCTCATTGAGAGGGTTCATTATTGATGGACCAGCTACCTCTTGTTGGTCCTCTCCACCATCAGATACCAAATCTTCCACCAAAGAGAGTTCATTGCCATCATTCTGCGGTATGACTTTAAAATATGAAGAATTTCGCGTTATGGAGTGTCCATCTCGTTCAGCTGTGATCATGCTGCCTTTCCTTTTGGTAACATAATATTTTGCAGGACCATATACAGGTGAGGTCTTGTTGGTTGGTCTTTGACGTACCACCACGACATCCCCTCTTTTGATGGCACTTGACTGTGTCCTTCGCCTTCTGTCTGCATAACGTTTCATGGCTTGTTTATTGGAGAAATCTGTGGATCTCACTGAGGAGTCACTCGGTCGGGGATGGCTGGTCACATCAGGGAGACGTATACGCAGGGTTCTGCTGAACATTAAATGAGCTGGAGCAGCATTAGTAGTGGAGTGTGGCGTATTGCGGTAATTACGCATGAATTTGTATAATGACTGTTTCAGTGGGATGTGCTCCAGACTCGCTGCCTTGATACGTTTCCCCAGAGTGCGCATAAAACGTTCCACAATTCCATTGGCTTGCGGCCAGCAAGGTGTGATTTTCCTGTGATTGAATCCCAAGTATTCAGAAAATTGTGTAAACACATGTCCATTGAATGGAGGTCCATTGTCTGTTTTGACCACTTTTGGAATACCATATGCCGAGAAAATGTCGTCCAGCTCTGGTATAACATTATTAGCAGATGTTGAAGAGATAAATGAAATGACAGGGTATCGAGAATATTCATCAATTGTTACGAGAATGTATTGGCCATTTGGCAATGGTCCATATATATCGACTGCCACTTCCTCCCAGACAGCAGTGGGTAACGGAGACATTTGTAATGGCTCTAAGTTTGATGATGGAGTGATTAATTGACAAGTAGAACAGCGTCTAATCTTTTCTTCCACCAAGTGATCCATATTTGGGAACCACACTTTTTCTCTGAGTAACTTCTTTGTGCCAACAATTCCTAAATGACCTTCATGTGCTATCTGTATGACTAAGTTACGCAAAGTCTTAGGTACAACTAGTTTGGTACCTCGAAGAATGAGGTGTTCTTCAGTGACTGATAATTCCTCACGTACGTTTGAGAATAGTTTTAACTCTTTCAGATCAATCTCAGAATCAGGAAATTTTTCCTTTTGAATTTCATGCCACCTTCGATTTTGGATGATTTGTATTAGGGCACAGAGTGTCTTGTCTTTTGTTGTTTCATTTATAAATTGATCAAGAGAAAGTGCTTTTGGCACGGCATGATCTGTAACAAAACGTAGGTATTCTTCAATGGAGGAATGCACAGGTATATCATCATTAGTAGGATGTCTTGAAAGATAATCAGCCGGATTGCTGTATTTTCCAGGTTTGTGAACAATTTTATAGACGTAGACGTAGGCCCCATCGTTCAATTCGTGCAGGCATTTTAGCTCTGGGATTTCCAAAAATTGTAAGAAGTGCTTGATGATCTGTGACAATGGTGAAGGGAGCTCCATAGAGAAATAAGTGAAAGTGTTCACATCCCCAGACAACTGCCAAGCTTTCTTTTTCAGGTTGAGAATATTTTCTTTAAGTGTTTGTTAAGCTCTTACTTGCATAAGAAATGATGTGAGGATTTTGATTGTTATCCTTGTACTGCGCTAGAATAGCAACCAGTCCTACGGGACTGGCGTCCACAATCAGTTCAGTTCGAAGGGCTGGATCAAAATAAGCCATAGTGGTTGTCGAGCAGAGTTCATTTTTAATTGTTTCAAAAGAGGCCTGACAGCCTTGAGACCATTGAAAAATACAATTTTGTTTTGTAAGTTCCCGTAGTGGATTGCTGATTGTTGAAAAATTCGGAATATATCTAGCACAGTAACTTGCCATTCCAAGGAAAGAACGCACTTCACTAGCATCCTGTGGAATTGAGGCTGTTCTGATAGCTTCCACTTTCTTGGGGTCTGGTTGTACTCCTTTTGCCGAGAAGATGTGACCATAGAATTCTAATGAACCCTTGTCAAACTCGCACTTCTCTTTGTTTAAAGTGAGTCCAGCAGAAAGCAGGCATTCGAAGATAGCATATAGAGCACGATTATGCTCAGCTTGAGTTTTACCAAAAACCAATATGTCATCACTGTAATTAAAGGCATTTGGGATGTGTTGAATGACACTCCTTATTGCATCCTGAAAAATTTCTGCTGCTGAGCAGACTCCAAAAGTCAATCTTTTGTATCTTCTGAGGCCCACATGGGTGGAAAATGTGGTCAAATATCGGGACTCTGGACTCAGTTCTAATTGATGATATCCCTTATTGAGGTCGAGCTTTGAAAAGACGGTGGCTCCATTTAATAAATGAATAATGTCATCAATCGTAGGTGAGATATGTCTTTCCCTCTGGATAGCGGTGTTGGGCAGGCGCATGTCAACACACAGTCTCACTTGATGAGGAGTCTTTGGTTTTGGAACTACCACAAGTGGAGAGACCCACGGAGTGGGACCAGTAACAGTTTCAATAACGTCCTCATCCATGAGCAATTGGAGTTCCTTTTCTACCTTCTGTCTCAGGTGAAATGGAACACGCCTGTGAGGCTGGGCTACTGGACGAACATTGTCATCCACATGAAGGTGTACTTGAGAGTCCTTTAGTTTTCCCAAACCACTAAATAGGGAGGGAAAGCTGTTCACCATAGTTTGTACATCCATATCCGCAGGGTCAGTTATGGTATGAATAATCTGGATGAGCCCTAGCTCCAAGGCAGAGTGATAGCTGAGAAGACATCCTCCCGATCCTTGTAATGTGTGGAAAGTGGTTTTCTGCCTGTTTTCTTTATATCTAATTTCAGCATCAAATTGTCCCATTATAGCTAGAGGTGTTTTAGATCCATAAGGAAAGATTTTAGTCTGCACTTGTTGTAAGACTGGCCTTGTTTTCAATTGTTCATATGTAGTGCCATCTATGATATCCACTGAAGCTCCTGTATCTATTGTAAAGGTAATGTCAGTGTTGCAGATTGAGAGTGTAACACAGGGAGACTGTACTGAACCAGTGACAGAGGTAGTGAACACAGAGTTCTCAGTCGCAGACATTTCTTCTGTGTCCTGATTTATCACTTTTACATCTGCAGATTTTGTCATAGGCAGCGGAGGCTTGTAGTGCGCTGATTTGCAAACAGCTGCAAAATGATTCCCTTTTCCACATTTACTGCAGGTTTGTCCCATAGCTGGACATTTGTTCTGGGTGTGAGGGAAATCCTGTCCACATCTATAACATTTCTTCTGTTTCTGGGCTTGTTTGTCTGGTAAATTTTTCTGTTTGAGATTATGCACATGTAATTTATCCCCATTCTCCATTACGGTAGCCTGATGATCTGCTATTTCTATAGCACGGGCCATTTTGAGTAAATCATGTAGAGAGATATCCTGCTGCAGAGCCTTACGCCTTAGGTTATTAGACGAGCAGGTGACAATTATTTGAGTTAGGATTTCATCATCTACATCTGTAAAGGCACATCCATGCGCTAACTCTTTCAGCCGTGTGACATAAGTGTCTATGGACTCTTCTGGAAGCTGCTTGGCAATCCTGAATTTATATCTTTCATATCTGATGTTCTGTTTGGGGTTGAAGTAGCCAGTGAGAGCTTTAGTGCAGTTGCTGTATGTGTCTGTTTCTGCTGCAGGTAACGTACTGTATATGTCACAGACTCCTGTGCCTGCACAATGCAGGAGCAAAGCTCTCTTTCTTTTCTCCTCCTTTATGTCCATGGCTTCTAGGAAATTCTCAAATCTGTTTAGCCATTTTCTCCAGTTATGGGAGAGATTAATGACATCAGTCATATCAAACTGTGGGAATGTGTGCAAGTAGTCAGCCATGATAGAGTCTCTCAGTGGTGCTGGCGTGTGAAGCGGTAAAATAGAGTCCGTACTCACAGCAGGTGATTATTATCCCATCCTCGTCGCCAGTTGTAATATCCACACGTTATGAAGAATTCAAGGTATTAAACTTTAGATATGTTTTATTCTTCGTCCTCCAGCACACAGCATAACAGTTGCATTCCCATGCTACCAGAAGTGAAACTGAAACTTCCCTTCTCATCCCTCTTGTCTCCACCCTCCAAGTCCCATAAGTCTGGCTTGCTTAAAGAGACAGATCTAATTATTATACATTACAGCGTTTAGTAAGTATTTCCATTCTTTGTGATGCCGCATAGACTCTTGTTCCTGATGGTATTGGTGTGTTTGTTGCAAGATATATTCTTGCAGGAAACACACGAGTGTCCTCAGGATCAACAGTGACTGATTTGTGTATTGGACTGCTGTATTGATTCTGTTTTCACTTTTGGTCTTGAAGGTACTGGTGTGTTTGTTGCAAGATATAATCTTGCAGGAGATACACGAGTGTCCTCATGATCAACAGTGATTGCTTTGTGTATTGGACTGCTGTCTTGATTCTGGTTTAACTCTCGGTCTTGAAGGTACTGGTGTGTTTGTTGCAAGATATATTCTTGCAGGAGACACATGAGTGTCCTCATGATCAACAGTGATTGCTTTGTGTATTGGACTGCTGTCTTGATTCTGTTTTCACTCTTGGTCTTGAAGGTACTGGTGTGTTTGTTGCAAGATATAATCTTGCAGGAAACACACCTGTACCATCAGGATCAACAGTGACTGCTTTGTGTATTGGACTGCTGTATTGAATCTGGTTTTACTCTTGCTCCTGATGGTACTGGTGTGTTTCTTGCAAGATATATTCTTGCAGGAAACACACGAGTGTCCTCAGGATCAACAGTGACTGTTTTGTGTGTTGGACTGCTCTATTGATTCTGGTTTTACTCTTGCTCCTGATGGTACTGGTGTGTTTCTTGCAAGATATCTTCTTGCAGGAAACACACCTGTGTCCTCAGCATCAACAGTGACTGCTTTGTGTTTAGAATTATTTTGTGATGCCGCATTGACTGTTTGGAAAGTTCACTTAGGCTTGTGTGCTGATAATGATGTTGGCATCAGTGCATTGTATAACATTTTTTTCTTTGTTTTTCCAACAGTGAACAAAGTCCGCACACGTTGGCGCTCGATGAAGGACCGCTTCAACACTGATGTTCGTGCTGAGCGACAGGTTCGCAGTGGTTCAGCGGCAAGGACCAGAAGAAAATATCGTTATTATCGCGAGTTGGTGTTCCTGAGACCGGTCCTTGCCAGCAGAGCGTAAGTTTTTTTTTTTTTTTTAACCTGTCCTTTTCTATTCCACAGCTGATGCTTCTTGTAAATGCATTATAGTAATGTTTTTCCTTTCTTTCCACAGCACTTAGAGCAGCACCCTGCAATCTGTACCTGGAGCGGTTCTTCATCGATCAACCTCGGACCCGTCCCAGCCATTCGACAGCCAGGAAGCATCTTGCAGGTCAGCAACACAGACAGCTGGTGACCAGGAAGCTGGTCAATCAGGTGTTCCCCTGTCCCCTGGTTATGCGGGCACTACCCGCCAGTGGCAGAGGGCCTCGGACAGGCTTGTCATGCCCGAGTTCATGCACTTGAGCGAGGCCTTTCATGCCAGCCTCGTCGCTGTCAGCCAGAGTGGAAAGCGGTTTTTCCCTGATGGAACGCGGTTTTAATCACATGGAACACTGCTTCCACTCTGTCGACCAGCGCCTTGACCGTCTGGAGGTCGACCTCAACAGACCAGCGCACCATTTTTTCAGTAAAATTGAACAGGGCTTGGCAGAACACCTTAGTCCTGAGCAACAGCTAAGTGTGTTACAGGCCTGCAACACTGCTTACTTGCAGGCTATGCAGCAGAATCGGTATGTGCAGCAGTCAGTGGTGTCATTTCCAACAGTGCCACCACTGACTCACTACACCTCACTACCGACTTCTGCTGCATACCACTGCACGGCCACCTGCATTCCAAGCCAAGCCGGACATCACTACACCACCCAAAGTCTGAATGCTGGACTGTTGTGAACTCATTTTCTGGTTTACCTCTGGCTTCTGGTGAGGGTGGTGGAGCTGGCTGTGTTGACAGAGGAGTCGTGAGTTTTCCATCCGGGCTCCCTCTAGTGGTGACAGTAGGTAATGAAGCTGATCTAAATGGCAGAGACCTGCCACCTGAGGAGGAGTACTGTGAGTGGACATCAGGAGTCTCTGACTGGATTTAAGACAGCCGACTCCCTAATTTTGTGCTGGTGATTTTTCCTGCCCTGAGGTTCTGGTTTTCAGTTCTGTTCCTGCCTTCTCAAGCTAAGTGTGCTCTGCTATTTTTTCACATGAGATTTGGTCTTGTTTATTCAGTTTTTATGGTCAGCCAGCCCCTGCTGGGGCTGTGCTGAATTTCCATTCTTATGTCTCTAGCGACTTCAGGGTTTTTGTTATCAGAAAGTGTTGGACATTTTTTGGCAGGGTTTTGTGCGTGATTGCAGACAGCATCTTTCCTTTCCTGTCCTTTCTAGTTAGTGTGGGCTCCATCGTTTGCTCAGCCTATTTTTCTATCTGTGTTTATGTTTTCATCTTGTCTCACCGACAATACATGTTTGGGGGCTGTCTAATGCTTTGGGGTCTGCTCTGGGGCAGTTTAGATTTCCCCTTTTCTTGCTTTAGGCTTATTTAGTTCTCCGGCTGTGACGAGGCGTCTAGGATCATCGTAGGTACGCTCCACGGCTACTGCTAGTTGTGTGGATAGGATCAGGGGTCTGCAATCCGCTTAGTTACCAACCTCTCTGGTTTTCTGTGGCTTAGCTTGTTTTTGTTTTTCCTCCTCGGTGACTCATTGACAACACTGGACACTCCACAGCCACCACTACTATGGCAAGCGCTGCTCCTGTCTGGAGCACCACCACTGCCACCGCTCCACCTGCTTGGAATACCGCCACCACAGAACCTGCTTGGGCCACCGCCACCTATTCTCCTGTTCAGAGCACCGCCACCATTTCTCCGTCTAGGAGCACCGCCACCACCACTCAACAGCATTCAAGGAGCACCGCCACCACTCCTCATCAAAGGAGCACCGCCACCACTCCTCATCAAAGGAACACTGCCACCACTCCTCATCATAGGAGCACTGCCAACACTCCTCATCAAAGGAGCACCGCCACCACTCCTCATCAAAGGAGCAAGGCCACCACTCCTCATCAAAGGAGCACCGCCATCACTCCTCATCAAAGGAGCACCGACACCATTCCTCATCAAAGGAGCACCGACGCCACTCCTGATCATAGGAGCACCGCCAACACTTTGCCTACTCGAAGCACCGCCACCAATTCTCCTCCTAGGAGTCCCGCCAACACGTCACCTGCTCGGAGCACCGACACGTATTTTCCTTCTAGGAGCACTGACACGACTTTGTCTCCTAGGATCACCGCCACTTCTTTGAGCATCGACACGACTTAGTCTCCTTCTAGTAGCACCTCCACCGCCGCCACTTCTAGGAGCACCGACACAACTTTGTCTCCTTCTAGAAGCACCGCCACCACCGAGCATCAGAGGGGTGACCCACATTCCATCTTTTACAAGTCAATGCCACGATCCACCAGCTCCAGACGGTCGAGCAATGTAAGCCGTTCACACGGTGGAAGTCGGTCCAGGCAGGATACTCCTGCCCCAAAGAAAAAAACAAAACAAAAGACTTTGTTTGTCCATCCACCCTCTCCTAATGTGTCTCAACCTGCCTCCATGTCCATCCCTGAGCTCCCTTCCCCCAGTACTTTCTTCGCCCCTTCTCCTAGAACCCCTTCCTCAACTTCCAGCCGTTCCTCGTCTCTCCACACCCCCAAAGTATCCCAATCTTCCCCCAAACATCATTCATAATAAAAAAAATTTTACATTTTTTTTAAAAATAAATGTGCAATTCTGCTTTCAAAAAATATGGTTTGATTAATGTGTCTTTCGCCGCCTAAACACACTGCACCGTACACACACTGTGCCGTACACTTAGCGTTTTTGACACCAGATATCTCCATTTCTGAGACATGTTTCTTGTGTCAAAGTTCCTTACACTTGCCAGTCCTACTCTAACATGAAAACCTCAAAAAGAGGAAAAAATCCTCCAAAAAATTCAGATACAAACCAGACAGGCCTAAATGCATCTGCCCTAATACAGGGTGCAGCGGACCCAAGTAAAATGGCAGCTGCACAGGTGCATAAATACCAAATGAAACAGCCAGCCTACAATCAGGGATTGGCCGTGTGGTACACCAGTGCAGAAGAAATAATCCGCATGTGGCAGTGTTCATCACCGGGGCAATGGAAATCCTTCAAACATGATCTGTTGGTGGGCCATGAGGACTGGAGTTGGTGAAACCTGCTCGATTCAGTCTCTGCAATATTAGAAGAATGTAGAGACTGGTGGTGAAAATACAAGTCATATAGATTTGTGTTTTGATACCACATATCTCCATTACTGAGACATGTTTCTTGTGTCAGTCTTGGAGATATGTGGTGTCAAAAAAACAAATCTATGACTTGTATTTTCACCACCAGTCTCTTCAGTCTTCTAATATTGCACAGACTGAATCGAGCAGGGTTCCCCAACTCCAGTCCTAAAGGCCCACCAACAGATCATGTTTTAAGGAATTCCATTGCTCCAGTGATAACTGCTTCACCTGAGCAATAAAAAAGGAAATCCTTAAAACATGACCGGTTGGTGGGCCTTGAGGACTAGAGTTGGGGAACCCTGCAATAGAGGATGGTGTTGAGTGCAAGGCATATCTATTGTTACCTTGCCTATGTTGTTTTATTACCATCATCATTTAACTAATTTTGAGACAAGGCAAGGGGATTGTACAGTAGATATACCCTGGCCTTCTATCATAACTATCACACCTGGGCAAGTGAATACACATGAGTTTTAACCTGCAGCGTTGCTTCAGTCTGCATGTATTTGAAGCAGACTGTAGCGATGCTGCAGTTTAACTCATATGTGTATTCTCCTGCCCATGTGTGATAACTTTGTGAAGTCAGGATGCGTTAGTTTGTGCGTCCTCACTTCAGCATGACACCAGGCCTGGGTATTGTAGAAGTTACATAAACTTTATTATGTCTCCAGTCTGTGTTCAAACTCAAGCCACAGTGGTGATCCTACAAATAATATTTATGGTCACATGTTTAGGTGTCATAAACAGTGACGGATGCTAGTGCATCCCCAACTCACTATTTGTAACATCAGGGCATGTGACACAAATATTAGTTGTATTATCTCCACCGTCGCTGCTAATTGAACACACACTGTAGAGATGATAAAGGTCATACAACTTGTGTATATATGTATAGTCACCTGGTCAGGAGTACTAGTAAATTCATGAAGCACAAAACACAGCATCCTGAATTCACTGGTATACCTGGCCAGTTGATAATAGTATTGGGAGTGTAAAAAGACATAATGCACTCAGTACAGGTATCAAAACAGGTTTTTTATTAACATACCAACAAGAAAATTTTTTTACACCATTTGATCTTGCCATTCCACCCGTCCTACATCTGAGTTGAAGTAGGCCACAAATTGGTCCCTCATTTGGCCAACTTCAACCGATGACCTGAGAGGGTGCTAAGTAAATTCAGGCAATGGGTTAGGAGCAACATCATCAAGTTCAAAGTTTGGGTGCTCTCTTGCCATGACAAAATTATGTAGAACCACACAGGCTTTCACCACCTCATCCACTGTTTCCAGTTTCAGATTAATGGCTAACCATGACATACAAAGCCATCCACAACCTGTCTCCTCCATACATCTGTGACATGGTCTCCCGGTACCTACCCACACGCAACCTTTGATCCTCTCAAGAACTCCTTCTCTACTCCCCCCTCATCTCTTCTTCCCACAACCGCATACAAGACTTCTCCCGTGCTTCCCCCATACTCTGGAACTCTCTGCCGCAACCCATCAGACTCTCCCCAACAACGGAAACCTTCAAGAAGAACCTGAAGACCCACCTGTTCTGACAAGCGTACAGCCTGCAATGATTCTCAATCTACTGAACCACCGCACAACCAGCTCTACCCTCTCCTAGCATATCCTCACCCATCCCTGTAGACTGTGAGCCCTCGCGAGCGGGGTCCTCTCTCCTTCTGTACTTGTGTGTCCCTTGCCTTGCACATGTTTATTGTACTTGTCTATATTTCCCCTTTCCCCATGTAAAGCACCATGGACTAAATGGCGCTATATAAATGTATAATAATAATAATAATAATGGCTGTGCCGAGAATACACCATCTGGATACAAGTATACCAAAGGCACACTCAACAGTTCTTCTGGCCCTGGTCAGCCTGTAATTAAAAATTCTTTTGGTGTGGGCCAAGTCCAGGCTAGAGTAGGGCTTGAGCAGGTTTTGGCAAATCTGGAACCATTACAAATGGCTGTGGCGAACCTTCGGTCCTGGGAAGAGGCCGTGGCATGGGGAAAATGAACTGGTTGCCATACAATCTCCAGCCCATGTCCGAGTTCTTAAAAGCCTGGGAGTCATTCCCACGGCCAAATGCACCAATGTTAACTGCAATAAACATACAGTCTGCATCCGCAATGGCCATGAGTACTGTAGAAAAGTACTTTTTATAGTTATAGTACTCAGATCCAGTTCTTTTTGGTTTGATAATCCGGATGTGTTTCCCATCAACCGCTCCCAAACAGTTGGTGAAATTGCAGACTGTCCAGAATTTTTCGGCGATATCCAACCACTTTTCTGCGGTGGGCAGGGGCATGAATTCTGGACAGAGAATGTTCCACAAAGCCTGGCAGGTGTCCGCTACAATTCCAGACAACGTGGATATTCCAATACGGTACTGGAAGTGGAGTGAAGAGAGGGTCTCTCCAGTAGCCAGGAATCTGGGAAACCAAGAAAAAACTAAAATCATTATTTATGTATATGGATTTTTAAAACACCAAAAAAAAAAAAATCATAAAAATACATCTGCAGCCTTTTGTTCACTACATGCCATGAAAAAAATACCGCAGCCTTTTGTTAACTACATGGCAGAATAATAATTCTGCCAAATTTGGAATAGTACTTGTCACAACAAAGAAAATTATGCAGGCATTGGTTTTGCAATACTACGTACCGTAATGTGACCAGGAGTCGTTCCTCAGGAGTAATCGCACGACGGAGCTGCGTGTCCTGTCTCCGGATGGCTTCTTGGACATGACCAAGCAAATCGTTAAAGGTTTCTTGGGACATCCGGGTATAGTCAGTAAATTTCTCCGGGTTTGCCTGTAGCTCACTGTAGAGGGTGTGGTACGCTCCACGGCTCTCCCGGAGTTCAATAATGGGATGTATCCACAAATGCCGCCGCTGCCGTCTTCGCTGCCTCTCTCTCTCCCTTTGTTGATGGCAAGCAACTGCATAAGCCTGAGCCATCTTCATGTCCAGATCCAAGTCAAAGTAAAAACTCTTCCAGCGCAGATCCATGTTTATCAAGGCAAATGCAAGCCAATGTGAAGAATTCCGCTGTAAACAGGGTCTATATAAAGAATTCCCATAACACACGCCCACTGATGTCCCATTGGTGGAGTCTGTTGCAAGAATTTTTCAAGTATTTTTCTCCTGTGAAATGTGACACCTAGACTACCTTTTCGCATAAAAAACGCAAACGCATGTAAAAACGCTTACAAATGCATAAAAACGCTGCAATTTTTTGTCATAATGCGCACAATGATGCTAAAAAACCCTCCAGCGTTTACAAGCATTTGCAAGCGTTTTTTGCATGCGTTTCATGTGCACACGAAACACTGTGCAAAAAGGCGCAAGTGAGAAACTAGCCTAAGACAAGTACATTAGGGTCTATAGTTTGAGAAATCGACGTCTCACAAGTCCTCAACTGGCAGCTTAAATAGTACACGCAAAATGCCAGTGTCAACGTCTACAGTGAAGAGGCGACTCCAGGATGCTGGCCTTCAGGGCAGAGTGGCAAAGAAAAAGCCATATCTGAGACTGACTAATAAAAGGAAAAGTTTAATATGGGCAAAAGAACACAGACATTGGACAAAGGAAGATTGGAAAAAAGTGTTATGGACAGACGAATCCAAGTCTGAGGTGTTTGGATCACACAGAAGAACATTTGTGAGACACAGAACAATTGAAAAGATGCTGGAAGAATGCCTGACACCATCCGTCAAGCATGGTGGAGGTAATGTGATGGTCTGGGGTTGCTCTGGTGATGGTAAAGTAGGAGATTTGTACACAGTAAAAGGGATTTTGAATAAGGAAGGTTATCACTCCATTTTGCAACCACATGCCATACCCTGTGGACGGCGCTTGATTGGAGCCAATTTCATCCTACAACGGGACAATGATCCAAAGCACACCTCCAAATTATGCAAGAACAATTTAGGGAAGAAGCATGCAGCTGGTATTCTATCTGTAATGGAGTGGCCAGTGCAGTCACCAGATCTCAACCCCATGGAGCTGTTGTGGGAGCAGCTTGACCGTATGGTACGCAAAAAGTGCACATCAAGCCAAACTAACTTGTGAGAGGGGCTTCTGGAAGAATGTCTGACACCATCTGTCAAGCATGGGGGAAGTAATGTCATGGTCTGGGGTTGCTTGGTGATGGTAAAGAGGGAGATTTGTACACGGTAAAAGGGATTTTGAATAAGGAAGGTTATCACTCCATTTTGCAACGCCATGCCATACCCTGTGGACATCGCTTAATTGGAGCCAATTTCATCCTACAACAGGACAATGACCCAAAGCACACCTCCAAATTATGCAAGAGCTATTTAGGGAAGAAGCAGGCAGCTGGTATTCTATCTGTAATGGAGTGGCCAGCGCAGTCACCAGATCTCAACCCCATTGAGCTGTTGTGAGAGCAGCTTGACCGTGTGGTACGCAAAAAGTGCCCATCAAGCCAAACCAACTTGTGGGAGGGGCTTCTCGAAGCATGGGGTGAAATTTCTCCAGATTACCTCAGCAAATTAACTGCTAGAATGCCAAAGGTCTGCAATGCTGTAATTGCTGCAAAGGGAGCATTCTTTGACTAAGCAAAGTTTGAAGGAGAAAATTATTATTTCAAATAAAAATCTTTTTTTCGAACCTTGTCAATGTCTGGACTAGATTTTAAATTTATTTGGCAACTCATTTAATTAATAAAAGTATAAGTTTTCATGGAAAACACAAAATTGTCAGGGTGACTCCAAACTTTTGAACGGTAGTGTAATTTTTCCTGTAAACCCAGATTTCTCATTTTTATAAAGAAGTAATAGGAGAAAAATGGGCCCTACTATTTCTAAGAACAATTTCTCCTAAATATGATCAAGTCACATATGTGATAAAAAAACTGGGCGCATAGCAGGGCTCGGAAATGAAATAGCTCTATTTTTTTTTTTGGACAACAAATTTAGATGTAATAGATTGCAGACGCCATAGTGCAGTTGCAGAGTTGTATGATGTGCCAAATATCAGTAAGCCCCAACAACTGACCCCATTTTAGAAATAAACCCCTCAAGTAATTCATCTTTCGTTTTGCTGAGCATTTTCAAGTCAGAGTTTGTTCAGATTTATAAGATTGGGCTGTGAAAAAAAATCTAAATTTTTTCCTTTAAAAAGTTACCTTGGTCTGAAATTTATCATTCTCACAAGGAATAGTGGAAAAACTACCCCACAACTTGCAATTGCTACCACACACAGCATTAGTTGTTCTGTCTCCGACATTTAATTCATAATCCCTGATTATCTGCTTGTTAATGTTTACAGTGTTTTTTGGCTCCATCTAGTAACCAGAGTCATAACCACAGTGTTATTGTGTGTTTTACTTTCACTTTCTATTTCCTCCGTTTTCAGTGCATTCTGGTAAGGTTGCAATGCACCCTGGTAGCCTTTTGCAAAGGATTATGGTTAGTTCAACCCCCATTTTCCCTCCAGTCCACCCTTTTTTTCTGCCTGCATTCAGGAAGCATCTCATTTCTCTTCTCCCCTTGTGACAGCATCGCTGGTATGTACTTATGCTTCCTGTATCCAATTCCTGTCTCATACTAGCCTGCTTAGTTCTCCACTGGTTAGCTATTAGTGCAGATGATATATTATGTATATATGAATCCCTGATGAACCCAGTATTGATTGTATGCATATATGTTTTTGTTTGTAGTTTCACCATACGCCAGTATACCACCACGTTCAATAAAGCACAGATTCAACCTACAGGCTCCTTATTGGACCTCGGTATAGCGGTTTAGCTGCCTGTATATGGGTCACCCTGCCAGGGCCGTGGGGTACTCGGTACCGGGTCGGTGTCGGGGGATGTGTCACAGCAGGGGTGACCCGGTCCGTGGCACTTTTTGTTCGTTCCTTCAGAGAAGTTCTGATGAAGATCCATTATCGGATCGAAAATGTTTAACACACATAATCTGTATGCAAATAAAACAAAAAAATTATAATCTGAGTGCCAAGTTCTTTTATTCTATTACGTGGGCTGGATACCCTACTTGTGCACCTGCTGCCATCTATTTGAGAGAGTGCCTTGTTGCTTCTACCAAGTAATGGGGGAAGTTTGTAATGTAGTTTAAATGAAATGGAATAGTTTGTGACGCCACCTGTGGTGTTCGGCAAGGGAGGTGTTAGGCCGACGCTGCATGCGGATCCTCTGGGGCTGGTGGTGTGTTGCAGTATAGATGGTGTACCTCCCACAGGTGAAGTTGTAGCCCCAGGGCCGTGTAGTTGCAATGGGTGAGGAGAGGCGCAGGCGGTGTAAGTGATGGTACCCAGATGTAGCGGTGCTGAGCGGGTTGGCGCAAGAATGAATGGAGGACACCGGGGCTTGTAGTTCCAAAGCTTTACTCACAGTCTGCGGTACACAAGTGTGCCTGCCTCTGGTCTGTGTCCTCCGGGTCAGAGATTCAGTCAACCTCCAGGCAAGATGGAACGCTCCCCTCCAACACACACCTTTCTGAACGACTCCTCTATAGAGCCTTAAAGTGTGAAGATCTCCAGTACCATGGTACACTGGAGTTCCTCCTGTCTGATGTTCCCAAGAACTCTACTTGTACGGCAGACAGCTGTAGCCTGCTTCGGGGACTCCCTTCTCCTGAGTCCCGGCTCTCTATCCAGTTGCTGTTGTGCCCCAAATCTTAGATGGGAGTAGTGCATTTACAGCCAACTACTCCACCGGTGTCTGCTACAGAACCATAAGTGTCCATACAACCTCGGGGACCGGGCCCCGGACTTGCGCTGAGAACCTATAGGCAGGGTTCCTCTTCCAACCCACGTCCTCTCTGTTCTCCTTACTCCTTCGTTCCGTACTTGTCTTTCTCTCTCTTATGGAAGCTTAGGTTTCAGTTCTACATCTTTCTCCTTCTTTCCCTTTCCCGTGCCAGCTGGCTCAGATCACTGAGGCAGCTGCAGCACTCCTTCCTCCATCCCTTCTTCCAGGGATCCTCACTCCTGTCTGAGTGACTTCCTGCCTGACTGACCTTCTGTCAGACTGACCTGTCATCCTACACTTTCCCACTCTTTTATGTATCTTAAATAGACCCACCTCCCAGCACATCCAGTGTTCCAAGCAGGGAACCACCAAAGGTGCTCTGCTACTCTCTAAGCACTGAGCCGCAATGTGGTTGTACAGAACTACCCTGTTGTGTGGGGTGCGAGTGTTGGAGTGTGGAAAGGAGTTCCCACCTTTCCTGGATGGTGGGGCACTACACCTTAGGAGAAGGTGCAGTACCTCTGTGGTGACCGAGCCTCAGGGGCGCCACATATAAGCTACATGAATTCTGCTTCATTTAGTGAGGACAGAACAGTGAAACAGCAGCTAGTGGGAACTCACGGAAAGAAGAGTCTTCCATCCTGCAGGGGCCAGTAAAACAGCGGCCATCCAGCTAGTGGGAATTCAGAGAAAAGACAGTCTTCCATCCTGCAGGAACTAGTGAAACTGCAGAAATCCACTTAGTGAGATTCAAGTCACCGGATACACAGAGACTTAACACAGTTACAGCAATCTCTGCACAGCCAAGCGTTTCCCCCAAGACACCATGTCCCACAAATCACACAGGACAAAATCTGTTACTTCCATCTCCTCAAAGACTGTATCCATTAGCAGCTTGGTCACCATTGCCCGCGCAAATGCTGAAGCTGTCAAAATACGAGCAAGCTTTGCTGAAGAAGAAATGTGACTTAAGTTAGGGAAGGCATGCATAGATGATGAAAGAACCGATTAAGAGAGAAAGGCACAGTTAGAGAAGGCACGCGTGGATGCTGCCTTAGAGAGCCTAGCAGCAAAAAGAGAAGCTGCTGCAGCCCTAGCTGAAGCAGAATTGCTAGAAGCCGCACACAACCCCGAGCTGCATAGCCGAAGCAGAACGTCAAGGCTGAAGTTGCCACTGCAAGATTCACCACAACGCACATCTCAGTATGTTAATGAACTTCCTGATCCAAACTATAACCATACCTCCCAACTTTTGAAGAAGGGAGAGGGACAAAGGCTGCGGCGCGGCAAAATTTAGGCCACACCCTGACCACACCCATTTCACAACTATTCACACCCATGTCCATCCCCCAACTGCACCCACTTAGCACTGCTGATCACACTGACTGGTACCGAGGGCACAATGGCTAGCATTATGGGCACAGTGGCTGGTACTGTTGGCACACTGACTGGTACTGAGGAAAAGAAAGAAAACAGAGATAGAGAGAGAGAAAAAGAAAACAGAGAGAAAGAAAGAACAGAGAGGGAAAGAAAGAAGGGGAAAAAAAAGAACAGTGAGAAAGAGGGGAAAGAGAAAGAAAGAGGGGAAAGAAAGAAGAAAGAAAGAAAAAAAGAGAAAGAAAGAAAAGAGAGAGAAAGAAAGAGCGGACAGAAAAAAGAACAGAGAGAGAGAAAGAAAGAACAGAGAGAAAGATGGGAAAGAAACAGAACAGAGAGAGAAAGAAAGAACAGAAAAAGAAAGGAAGAACAGAGAGAGAAAGAACAGAGCGAAAGAAACAACAGAGAGAAAGAGAAAGAAAGAGGGGAAAGAAAGACCAGAGAGCGAGAGAGAGAAAGAAAGAAAGAGAAAGAAAGAACTGTTGTGAATTCACTTTCTGGCCTACCTCTGGTTACTAGTGAAGGTAGTGGAGCTGGTTATATTGACAGAGGGGTCGCGAGTTCTCTTTCTGGGCTCCCTCTGGTGGTTACAGGAGGTAATGGAGCTGATCTGATTACCAGAGGCTTGCCACCTGATAATGAGGAGGACGATTGGAGATCTGGAGTTTCTGACTGGATTTAAGACAGCCGACTCCCTCTATCCCTGCTGGTGATTTTTTTCCTGCCTCCTGAGGTCTTAGTTTCCAGCTCAGTCCCTGCAAGCTCAGCTAAGTGTTCTTTTGCTATTGTTCACATTTGATCTGGTTTTGTCTGTTTAAGTTTTGTGTGGTCAGCCAGCTCCGGCTGGGGTTGTGCTGAATCTCCATCCATATGTTACTGCTTGTGCCAGTTTGTTTTTGTCCCTTATTAGATTGGCCTCTTTTTGCTCTGCTTTCAGAATATACCAGAGTGCTGATATAGTGGGCGAAGTCGTGCGACTTCAGTATTTTTCTATCAGACGTGTTGGACATTTTTTGCAGGTTTTTTGAGTGATTGCAGACAGTGTCTTTCCTTTCCTGTCTAGTTAGTGTGGGCCCCATCGTTTGCTCAGTCTATTTTCCTACCTGCGTTTGTGTTTTCATCTTGTCTCACCGACAATATATGTTTGGGGGCTATCTATTCCTTTGAGGTTTGTTCTGAGGCAGTTTAGATTTCCCCTTTCTTGTTTTAGGCTTATTTAGCTCTCCGGCTGTGTCGAGGCATCTAGTATCATCGTAGGTACGCTCCACGGCTACTGCTAGTTGTGTGGATAGGATCAGGGGTCTGTAATCCGCTTAGTTACCAACCTCTCTGGTTTTCTGTGGCTTAGCTTGGTCTTGCTCTCCTCCTCGGTGACCAAATCATAGCAGAGAACAGAGAGAAAGAAAGAGAAGAAAGAAAGAACAGAGAGAAAGAATGGAAGAACAGAGAGAGAACGAAAGAACAGAGAAAATGAAAGATGAGAGAGAAAGAAAGATTAGAGAGAGAAAGAAAGAACAGAGCAAAAGAAAGAACAGCAAGAAAGAGAGGAAAGAAAGAACAGAGAGAGAAAGAAAGAATAGAGAGAAAGAATGAGGGGACAGAAAAAAAACAACAGAGAGAGAGAAAAAAAAGAAAGAGGTGAAAGAACATAGAGAGAGAAAGAAAGAACAGAGAGAGAAAAAGAACAGAGAGAACAGAGAGAAAGAAAGAGAAAGATTAGAGAGAGAAAGAAAGAGGGGAAAGAAAGAACAGAGAGAGAGAAAGAAAGAAAGAGAGAAGAAAGAGGGGAAAGAAAAAACAGAGAGAGAAAGAAAGAGGGGGAAGAAATAAAGAACAGAGAGAGAAAGAAAGAAAGAAAGAGGGGAAAGAAAGAACAGAGAAAGAAAGAGGGGAAATAAAGAACAGAGAAAGAAAGAAAGACAAAGAAAAAAAGAACAGAGAGAGAGAAAGAACAGAGAGAAAGAAAGAAGGAACAGAGAGAGAGAGTAAAGAAAGAACAGAGAGAGAGAAAGAAAGAGGGGAAAGAAAGAGAACAGAGAGAAATAAAGAACAGAGAAAGAGAGAAAGGAAGAAGGGAGAGAGAGAAAGAAAGATTAGAGAGAGAAAGAAAGAGGGAAAAGAAAAAACAGAGCAAAAGACAGAACAGAGAGAGAGAAAGGAAGAGGGGAAAGAAAGGAGAGAGAAAGAAAGATTCTATAAAGATAATATAGCTGCCCGGTTCACATTTTAGTGCCCCCCTGAGCCTCCTGATGCAGGACATATCATGATCTGCTCTCATGGCCAACATCCCCGAGTCCAAGGTGATCCCACTGTCCACGCTGTCAGAGGAGGACACAGTGATGGATCTGAAGCATTCCCTGAAGTGCCTCCATGGTTCCGTCACAATCTCCTCCTGAAATTACTTAATTTCCAGTCAACTTCCAGCACGTCATTTCCGGTGGAATTTCATGTGCGAATTTCAAAGTGCTCCTCATGGCTTCTCCGTGTACTTCTGTGTCCGCGGGAAAAGTAACCTCCCAGCCGGGGCAGTGGGGCAGACTCAAAATCGGGACTGTCCTGCTGGATCCGGGACGGTTGGGGGGTATAAATGCTCCCCATCATACACCTTGTACACACATGGCTCTGCACACCTCATACACACACGACTCCGCTCCGTACGCACACACGGCTCCACTCAGTACACACATGGCTCCACTACGTAAACCTCGTACACATGCGGCTCTGCTCCGTAAACCTTGTACACATGTGGCCACGCTCTGTACACCTTGTACGCACATGGCTCCACTCTGTAAACCTTGTACACATGCGGCTTTGCTCCATACACCTCGTATGCAAGCGGTTCCATTCCGTACACCTCGTACACACGCGGCTCCGCTCCATACACACGTGGCTCCATTCTGTACACCCCGTACACACACAGCTCTGCTCCGCTCCATACACACACGGCTCAGCTCTGTACACTTGGTACACACAGGGTTCCATTTTGTACACCCTGCACACACGCGACTTCGCTCCGTACAACCCGTACACACATGGCTCCACTCCATACACATGGCTCAGCTCCGTACACTTTGTACACACAGGGCTCCATTCCGTACACCTCGTACACACGCAGCTCCGCTCCGTACACGTCATACACACGCAGCTCCGCTCCGTACATCTGCGGCTACGCTCCGTACACCTCCTACACACGTGGCTCCGCTCCGTATGCATCTCTGCTCCGTACACACGCGGCTCTGCTCCGTACACCTTGTACACACACGGCTATGCTCCATACACACACAGCTCCGCTCCATACACCTCGTACACATGCGGCTCCGCTCCATATGCATCTCTGTTCTGTACACCTTGTACACATGTGGTTTTGCTTCGTACACCTCGTACACATGCGGCTCCGCTCCGTACACCTCGTACACACACAGCTCCGCTCCGTATGCATCTCTGCTCCGTACACACGCGACTTTGCTTCGTACACCTCATACACACGTGGCTCCGCTCCGTACACCTCGTACACACACGGCTATGCTCCATACACACACACACAGCTCCGGTCCATACACCTCGTACACACGCGGCTCCGCTACATACACATCTCTTCTCTGTACACCTCGTACACACGCGGCTTTGCTTCGTACACCTCGTACACACGCGACTCCGCTCCGTACACACACGGCTCTGCTCCATACACCTCGTACACACGCGGCTCCGCTCTATAAGCATCTCTGCTCCGCATACCTCGCAAACCCCTTCTGACCTCACACATAAACTTCCTTCACCCAGCACCATGACGACTAGCACAACAGAGAGAGTCCTGCATACACCAGGCTCCTGATCACCGCAGCCCCTCACAGCCTGCAATGAACTCTAAGCTGTAGTTCTCTTCTCTGTGCGCACAGGACCTGTGATGAGGTCATAGGAGGAGAGGAATCAGGAGTCACATGATGATCATGTGACTCCTTACTCCTCCCGTCCTGTGACCTCATCACAGGTCTTGTGCGCACAAAAGAGAACTACAGCTTAGCGTTCATTGCAGGCTGTCAGAGGCTTCGGTGCGTCTCTGGGAGGGCGAGTATGGGGTGCATGGGGGGGCGTGCGGCTTATCTCCCTGCAGTGTGGGACAAATAGTGTCCCGGCCGGAAAAGCGGGTGGGCGGAGCAAAAACGGGACTGTCCCGCGGAAAACGGGACTGTCCCGCGGAATCCGGGACACTTGGGAGCTATGCTATAACCAAGAACACGACACATCCAGTGAAGCGAGTGAGAGTCATCATGAGGCTCAGCTCCAGGAAAACATGGAGCAAACAACTCTTCTAATGACTACCCCTCACCAGGTAACCAACGTGAATCACCGTGCTGACACACCAAACGTCAGACCGAAGCAATATGACACTGGCTGGTGCCATCCTGAGGATACTAACAGGTATGAACGCACCTCACATCACTATCAGGGTGTCCCATCACCAGTATACTCTGCTGACAACCAGTTCACAACAGAATTTGCTAAGTTCTTCACACGACATAATCTGGTTGCCAAGGGACTCATGAAATTCACTGACCACGCTGAAAGTTACAGAGCTTAGAAAGCTTCCTTCCAAAATGTCACTAGAGACTTGGGGCTACAACACAGGGAAGAGATAGACCTCTTGGTCAAATACCTAGGAGAAGAGTCAGTTAAACACACAGTAAGGATCAGAGACATTAATATAAACCACCCTCAAATCGGCCTCAAAGAGATCTGGAAGAGGCTGAATGAGTGTTACGGCTCATCAGAGGTAATGAGGTAATAGAGAGAGTCTTGTTCAAAAGAATCGATGACTTTCCTAAAATATCTAAGGCTACTTTCACACATCAGGTTTTCGGCGTCAGGCGCGATCCGGCGTCGTGCCGGAACGCCGGATCCGGCAAATGTTTTGTAAAACCGGATGTGACGGATCCGGTTTTCTGCCGGATCCGTCTTTTTCTTGACAGACAAAACCGGATCCGTCTCATCCGGTTCATCCGTTTTTCTATCCGTTTTTCGACGGATTACGCCGGATCCGGTTTTTAAAATTGACCCTTGTGGCCTTCCGAACGGGATTGGCTACTGGAAAACTATATATAGCATGTTCCTACAGCCTTTCTTTGACAGGTTGTAGAGGAGAAAGTGCAGGTTGGAGAGAAGAGCAAGTTACTGGCGAAGATGGATGTTGTCATTGGAAATATTTTGAAGAATTTGGCGGATTTTATAGCGGAGGCGAATCGTTTGAGGGTGATTGTTCTGGAGAAGGAGAGAGCGAGACAGCAGCGCATCTGGCATCGTAGACGACGTTTGTGGATCCACCCCATCACAGCCAAGAGAATGACGCGTGGGGTCTATTCTACACTCTGCATGGACCTTCGACGAAACCCGGATAAATTTTTTGGATATGTTAGGATGAAAATGGAGAATTTTGTTTACTTGGTGGAGCGCACTGCACACCTCATAAGAAAAGCGGACACCTATTGCCGCTTCTCTGTTTCACCCGCAGAGCGTCTGATGGTGACTTTAAGGTAAGCCACATTTATTGGATGTGATCGCATCAGAGCACACTTTCACTGCAATCTTGTTGGTGGTAATTTGTATCTCCAAGTGTTATAGCTCAGTTTTGGTATGTAATGCTGTGATTTAAAACTAATTTATTGTTTTTTAATTCCCCACAGATTTCTTGCAACCGGAGAATCCCTTTCGTCACTGCATTTCCAGTACAGACTCGGGATTTCCACCATATCTGGAATTGTGAAGTACACATGCCGTGCACTGTGGGACTCCTTAGCTGAAGAGTTTTTACCAGAGCCCACAACAGAGAGGTGGATTGAAATTGCTGACAAGTTTCAACAGATATGTCAGTTTCCCAACTGCTTGGGCGCTGTGGACGGGAAACATATCCGCATTGTAAAGCCAGCTGGATCGGGATCGGAATATTTCAATTACAAGAAATATTTTTCAATTGTCCTCATGGTCATCGCTGACGCGGAATACAAATTTATTGCGGTTGATATTGGGGCCTATGGCCGCTCCAATGACTCTCAAGTTTTCAAACTGTCTGCCATGGGGCGTAAACTGTATGGAAACACCTTCCAGTTCCCACCACCTAGACCGCTGCCGCAAACATCTGGTCCACCTATGCCATTTGTCTGTGTAGGGGATGAAGCCTTCCAGCTGTCAGAACACCTATTGAAACCGTACTCTAGCAGAGGATTGACAAGACCAAAACGCATTTTTAATTACCGCCTCACAAGAGCAAGAAGAATGGTTGAATGTACCTTTGGTATTCTGACAGCCAAATGGCGGGTCCTATTGACTGCGATCAACCTCAAGACAGAAACTGTGGACGAGGTGATCAAAGCGTGCGTGGTACTCCACAATTTTGTTATCTGCAAGGAACCCATTTCCATTGAGGACACCTCTGAAGAAACCACCTTGCAAGATTACCATGACATTACCACTAGAAGTTCTGTGACGGTTTCAGTAATGAGGGACAATTTTGCACTATACTTTATGTCACCTCAAGGCAGAGTACACTGGCAGGATGACAGAGTGTGAAAGATTTGTGCCCTAACCAAACTTGTGTACCTTCTGTACCAACAGTATATACCTTTGCCAACCAAAGTTGGCTATCTTGTCATGGTCTCTATTTTTAGCTTTAGGCCACAGGTGTGTACCTGGTTGTGTTTTATGCAAAGTATTTCACCTTTTAACAAAAGTTGTGTACATTGTTAGGAAATCACCAACAATAAACACAACTTTTTAGGTGAAATACTTTGCTTCAAACACAACCAGGAACACAACTGTGGCAAAAAGCTAAAATTTACCCACAGTTATATACCTAGTTTTGAATACCATTTCACCTTTTAAATACCCTGTATTTAACCTTTTTCGCCGCAGAAAGAAATGACAGACAACCAGTGTAAAATAATTTAACTTTTATTGAAAAATGTTTTTTTTAGTAAACTTTTTTAAAATTTTAATAAACTTGTTTAATAAAGCTTTGAAACCATAAAACTGGTCATTTTTATTTAAATACACACATTATAAATCTGTGTAGTGTGTGGTGGAAATACTGCTGTAGGGGCTGCGGGACACTTCGACACTGGGAGTGTGGAGAGAGGACTGGGATCGTGGTGGGGAAGGAACAGTTAGAGGTGAAGGTGTGGAAAAAACTACAGAATGGGTGGACATGTGGGAAGCAGAAGAGGTGGTGGGTGGTGGAGTGGAGGGTTGGGCAGGGACTGTAGGATCAGATGATGTTGATGGCAAGTTGTATGGTGAAGGAGTTTGGTACGGGGCAGGTTGCTGGAAGTGGGGAGATGTCTGGTACGGGGCAGGTTGCTGGAAGTGGGGAGATGTCTGGTACGGGGCAGGTTGCTGGAAGTGGGGAGATGTCTGGTACGGGGCAGGTTGCTGGAAGTGGGGAGATGTCTGGTACTGGGGAGGTTGCTGGTACTGGGGAGTTTGCAGGTACTGGGGAGGTTGCTGGTACTGGGGAGGTTGCTGGTACTGGGGAGGTTGCTGGTACTGGGGAGGTTGCTGGTACTGGGGAGGTTGCTGGTGCTGGGGAGGTTGCTGGTGCTGGGGAGGTTGCTGGTGCTGGGGAGGTTGCTGGTGCTGGGGAGGTTGCTGGTGCTGGGGAGGTTGCTGGTGCTGGGAGGTGGATGGTGCTGGGGAGGTGGATGGTATGTAATAGGAGGGGGAGGATGGAAAGTGGCTGGAGGGGGTGTAGATGTAATAGGAGGGGGAGGATGGAAAGTGGCTGGAGGGGGTGTAGATGTAATAGGAGGGGGAGGATGGAAAGTGGCTGGAGGGGGTGCAGGTGGAGGAACTACTGTGGTGGGAGGAGGAGGTTGGGAGGTAACTTGCTGGAGAGCAGCGTGGCATGAATGCATTACATGCATCTGCTGGGCAGGAGAGAGCGTTTCCATGCGCTCCACAACAGACCTGAAAAAGGTGTGGTTTGGCGAAGATCTTGCTTCTGAATGCATGGTTTGCAGAAGTGTCTTCACCTCCAGAATGCTGGAGTTGATCTGCTGATAGCCTGCGGAGATTTGCTCTGACAAGACTTTTAGACAGTTCTGGAAAGATGCATTCAGATGCAAGAACTCTGGCGCATAAGTCTTTTCCTGACCCCTCTGCCGCTGCCGCCCAGTACCCGCAGGTGTACTGGAGGTGGCAGGGGCAGAAGGGTGGGGTAAAGGGAAAGCGATCTCCTCACCAGCAGCTTCATGTAATGTAGGCGGCCACGATGCTCCTGTGCTGGTGGATGGGACAGATGGGTCGAATGTGTGGGAAGGCTGGGAAGGTGCAGATGTACCGGGGCGGTCGAAGTGTCCCTCGGTGCCGGTCTCCTCAGGGATCGCCTCAGAAGGGTCCAATCGTGCAGGCTCCCGAGTGCTGCTCACCGTGCTGTGGAATAAAGAGAAAAAAAAACAATTAAAATAGTGACATGGTATGGCCCTGGCTGAAAAAAAAAAGTTACATCTAAACATTTTTTTGTCACATGTGGTGTGTAATATTTACCTTCTGGTGAGCATTGTCTCCCGGAGGAACGACAGGGCTCGTGCGTACTTGTACTTGCTCCTGCGTCCTCCAGATCCACTCGGGGCCCGCATCTCTTTATTGAACTCCTTCTTGAAACGATCCCTCACAGACCGCCACCGCTTCACAATTCTCTCCCCTGAAACGAGAAAGGACAAAGTGGTTAGTATACAACATCAGTGTTTCACAAACTCCAGTCCTCATGGTCCCCAGGGGTCATGTTTTCAGGATTTCCAAAGTAAATAGAAATCCTGAACACATGATCCGTGGGGACCACGAGGACTGGAGTTCGGGAAACACTGGTTTAAATCAAGCAACCGGTACTGTATATACTTACGCTCTTTAATCTGGGCCCGAGCTTCGAGGTCCTCCCAGCGGTCCACAAGGAGCAAACAGATTTCCTCCCAGAGTCGTCGGGTAACGATCAGGTCAGCGTGGCGGCGGTCAGCCATATTCCAGAGCGGCTCCCTTTCTCCCTTTCTCGATGAGGCGGTCCACATCAATCCCTCCATCCTCACCGTCAGAGTCGGGAGCACGCTGTGAAGGCTGTTAAAGAAAAAGACAAAAATAACATAATTAGCCTCCACAAAAGAAATGAAATAAAAAGTGCAAAAAAAACAAAGCAAAAATATTTATACTTACACGCTGGTGACCGCCGCGTTGCTGTCGCCGACGACCCTGGGAGGCACTGCGAGGACCTCTTGGCCGAGCACCAGATTGGGAAGACTAGAGAAGAAAACAAAAAATGTTATGTCTTTGGATGTAGGCATTTGTTTGCTGTGTGTGGTCTGCAGAACATTGTTTTCTATGTGTTGTGTGTAGTGTGATGTTGTGTTTCTGCGTTTGATGCAAAAAACTTACCAATTGTGAGCCCACTCCAGGTGTCTGTCCACCCCTTCCTTCTTCTTCTGGGAGCTCCTCTTCATCTTGTGATTCCTGTTTTGAAATAAAAGGCAATGAATACACATATATTACAGAGATGATGGATTTTGGAAATAAAAACTTACCATCAAACGCTGACGATGCGAGGGAGGGCTCCCAGAAGATGTGCTGTCTTCCTCATGGCCAGACTCCATGGCTGTGGGTGGTGTTTCTGCTGCTGCCATTGCTGCTGCTGCTGCATCTATTGGGCGGCTGTTGAATAAAGAGAAACAAAGGGCCAATGAATATCTTGATATTCCATAGCCCTAGTTTGGAGGAATGGGGGATTTGATAATTACCGTCTCTCATCTGCTGCTGGACTCCCCTCCCGTTGTTCAGCATGCTGCTCCATTTGGGGTGGTGCTGATGGTGCTGCTGCTGCAGATGTCTGCTGCCTTCTCCTGCTCCTGGTTCTTGGCTTGGGTGGCATGTTGGGTGTGGCTGAGGGTCCCATTGTCTTGCTTTTATATATGTCCTGTGGGCAGAGCTACTGAGCATGCTCAGACCAAAGAAACCGGATCCGCATTGCGGCGCTCATAGGCTTTCATTGTATGAAAAAGCTGGACACGCCGGATCCGGCGTGTTCGGCTTTTTTGACGGAGACAAAAAACGTTACAGTCTCCGTTTTTTCCAGACGCCGGATCGCGTCACATTGCCGGATCCGGCGAAAATCGGATGAAACGCATGGCCATCCGGCTCGATCCGGCTCTAATGCAAGTCAATGGGGGGGAAACCGGATCCGGCATTGCATTTCGACGGATCCGGTTTTAGTCAAAAGCGCCAGATCGCGCCTGACGCCGAAAACCTGATGTGTGAAAGAGGCCTTACAAAGGTCTCCAGAAACTTAGAGAACTAGGTGACCTGCTAAAGGAAGTCCTAGTTGCCAAATGTGAAGGTGACCTACAAGGACTTGCTTTCCTTGACACAGCCAAAGGTGTTAACCCTATAGTCCAAAAGTTGCCCTACAATCTACAGGAGAGGTGGCTCACACATGGTTACACGTACAAATACAAACAGTGTTCCATTCCCTCCCTTCTCCGTTTTTATAGACTTTATACACAAACAAGCGACAATCAGAAGTGATCCCAGCTTTGACTTTGCAATATCATATGCCACACCATCACCAGCTGCAAATCCATGCAGAACATCTGTGGCAGTGCCCAAGACTTATGTTTCTTCTCCAAGTTCCAATTACAGGTCTGCTGGTTGCTCTTAATCAGAGACAAAGGTACAGGACCCTGACAAGCAGTGCCTGCTCCATCAAAAGCCTCATCCTCTCCTGAAATGCAGAGCCTTCAGGGGAAAATCCATGCCAGATTGCAGAAGCTTCTTGAAAGGATTGTAAGGTCAGGGTAAAATGCACAGAATGTGGCACCACAGATCATAACACTGCTGTACACCCTGGCCCAGCTCCATGGAGTGCAGAAAACACGCCAGCTGACAGTGAGCATGGTGGGGAGGAAAGGAGCACCGATGCAGCTACGCCAGAGATCACTTCACAATGTACTGAAGTCTGTAAAGGGACAATAGACAGTAGGTCATGTTCAAAAATATGCCTCATCAGAGCGTACCCAAAGGGCCATAGAGACAAAGCTGTAACGCTCCCTTCTCACATAGCGAGATCGCTAGCGATCTCGCTAAAGCGTCACCGATTTTGTGACGCAACAGCGATATCGCTAGTGATCTCCCTAGCGATCTCGCTACATGTGACACGTATCTGTGACTGGCCCCCCCTCTGAATATCGCTGATTGCGCTTGAATGTCCTGGGCCATTTTTTCCTCGTTGGCGTGCCGACTAGCGACACATGGATGCAGGCGGAAGTCGTCATAATCGCTGCGGTGTGACAGGTAAGAGCTACTGCCGACGGATCGCTTATCGTTGCTGCGTCGCTGTTGAGATCTGCCTGTTTGGCAGCTCACTAGTGACCATTTAGCGATGCACAAGCGATCCTGACCAGGTCGTATCGTTATCGGGATCACTGGTGCATCGCTAAATGTAACAGGACCCTTAGACTGTGTAACGCCGGTGTGTTTGTACTTTGCTTCCCCGGCGTTACTCTGCATGTCTCTGCATTAACCATTTCCTCCTCTCCTCCTAACTAGCAGGGATACTGTTGTCTGTTACCATTATGGATGCTGCTCAGTTCCCTGCCTCGCTGCGTAGCCGTACATGCGTGCGTGGCTCCGTGGCTCTGCATGACCACCCGCTGGTGCGGTCCCTGGCTGCCGCTGTGGAAAGCTATACGTGGGTTATTAGGTCCTCTACATTGTGTATGGCTTACCACGTGTGTTCAGGCTTGCAGCTCTCACCAGGTGTCTTTTGCATTGCTGATTTCTGTCTGGCTTTGCCTAGGGTCGCCCTTCCTGGAGGCTGCATATCCAGGCCTGTCTATGTTGTGTCTTGTTTCCTGAATCCTTGATCCTGGATCTGTCCCTGCTCCTGACCCTGTCTGAATCGTGTCTTGTTTCTCCGCCTGCTCTGGGGGCAGAAATACAGAGATCGCCCTTCCTGGAGGCTGCACATCCAGGCCCATCTAGGTTGTGTCTTGTTTCCTGAATCCTGGATCTGTCCCTGCACCTGACCCTGTCTGAATCGTGTCTTGTTTCTCCGCCTGCTCTGGGGGCAGAAATACCCAGATCGCCCTTCCTGGAGGCTGCATATCCAGGCCTGTCTATGTTGTGTCTTGTTTCCTGAATCCTTGATCCTGGATCTGTCCCTGCTCCTGACCCTGTCTGAATCGTGTCTTGTTTCTCCGCCTGCTCTGGGGGCAGAAATACAGAGATCGCCCTTCCTGGAGGCTGCACATCCAGGCCCATCTAGGTTGTGTCTTGTTTCCTGAATCCTGGATCTGTCCCTGCACCTGACCCTGTCTGAATTGTGTCTTGTTTCTCCGCCTGCTCTGGGGGCAGAAATACCCAGATCGCCTTTCCTGGAGGCTGCATATCCAGGCCCGTCTATGTTGTGTCTTGTTTCCTGAATCCTGGACCTGCTCCTTTACCTGACCCTGTCTGAGCTATGTCCTCTGTGTGATGTTCCTGGGGTCCTTCCGTGTCTAGAACCCTGTGCCCAGTGACTGTGACTCTTTGCTACCTGACTTGCTGTGATTTAACCTGGGTTCATCTTGGAAGTAGGATTCCGGTGTGCCTGCTGAGTTTTTGCCACTCTGTGCTCAGCTGGGGATTCGGTGCAATTCCCTGCCGGTTCCAGTCCAACCCGGCAGGGTTTGCACCAGACTGCTGGGGCTCCTTCCTAGGTCGCTGCCACATGAGCGGAGCCTGATGACCGTGGCCTCTCGTCCGGAGCCTGATGACCACGGCCTGATGTCCGGTGTCTGACGACCTCTTCCAGATGTGCTGTGCCTCATGTCCTCTACCAGATGTCCAAATCTTATGCTTCCCTGCCCGATGTCCGGAGCCTGCCGATCGCTGCCAGTGGTCCGGAGCCTGATGCCTGCAGCCTGATGTCCGGAGCTGACGTCCGGATCCTGTCGATCGCTGCCAGATGTCCGGAGTCCGATGCCAGTGTGCTGATGCTCTATCTGAGATCCGAGTCCTGGTGTCCCGATGTTCTGCCTGGTGTCCCGATGTTCTGCCTGGTGTCCCGATGTTCTGCCTGGTGTCCCGATGTTCTGCCTGGTGTCCCGATGTCCTGCCTGGTGTCACTGATGCCCTGTCTGTGTTACTGATGCCCTGTCTGTGTTACTGATGCCCTGTCTGTGTCCCGATGTTATGCCAATTCCCTGAGGTCCACCCAGTGATGACGTCCTTCTGGGATCGGTGTCTGATGTTCTCCTGCTGAGCCAGTGCTATGCCTGAGAGAGAGGCCACCATGCACGTGCCAGAGGATCCTGGACTGCATCAACTCGTGATGACTCCTGCCATCGTCTGACGTCTGTCCTGGGTATGTGTCTGATGTTCTCCTGCTGAGCCAGTGCTATGCCTGGGGCCTGAGAGAGAGGCCGTCCTGATATGCCCATGCCAGATGACCCTGGACTGCATCAACCCATGATGACCCCTGCCGTCGTCTGAAGTCTGTCTGAGGTCGGTGTCTGATGTTCTCCTGCTGAGCCCGTGCTACGCCTGAGGCCTGAGAGAGAGGCCGCCCTAGTATGCCTGTGCCAGACAATCCTGAACTGCATCAACCTGTGTGTCCTCCTGCCTTCGTCTGTTATCCTGAGACGTGTACCCTTCCCTGATGTGGAAACCGGGAGCCTGGCATTATGTTCTGTTTATGTACTTTGTTTTGCATTTTAGTAAACTTTATCTCTTTACCTGAAGCTGTGCGGTGTCTTGTCATACTGCCCCCTCGTCCACATGCTCAGCTGCCACAGACCCCGATCACTACCCTTCCCTAGTCCGGGTAGGCCCGCGTCCCCCCTGTGGTCCAGTGGGTCCACATTCCGTCCCCACCTGAGACGCTCACCCCACGTCGGCGTGGTCGGTCGACATGGAGGTGCCGGCTCGGCCGTGTCCACAGTCGCAGTCGTGACAGACTGTATACTATCTTGGATGATCAAAGTAATCGATCCTTGGCTAGATCAACATTCTTTGACCTATTCAACATCAAAGAGCCAAGCACTCCCTACTCATTAAAGACGTGTGCAGGTACTGTGACAACAGCAGGTAGGAAAGCTACTGACTACCAAATTGAGTCCTTAGACGGACAATTCAGCCTACCACTACTTACAATCATCGAGTGTAACCAGCTCCCAGACAACAGATCTGAAATACCTACACCAGATGTGGCAATCCATCATGCTCACTTAAAACACATAGCACACCTTACACCGGAACTCAACCTTCAGGAAACAGATAATACTGCTGTTGGGAAGAGATATCCTACAGGTTCATAAAGTGAGAAGTCACATCAATGGACTCCACAATGCTCCCTATGCCCAAAAGCTAGACCTAGGATGGGTCATAATAGGAAACGTATGCTTGGGAAATATCTTCTGTGACAAGTATGCTAACAAATTCACTGGACAAATGCATGCCCATCTCTGTTTCAACCTTGCAACAATGAGTTCCATGTCAAGGAACTACCACACAGCATCCAAATACCCAGTCATTTAATAGACTTTACTCATGATAGCAGTATGGTGTCAGGAAGCTATGAGTATCAGTTGGAGTGCACAGTCTTCCAGAGAACTAAACAAGACAACCAAGTGGCAATGTCGGTAGAGGACAAGTTGTTCTTAGAGGTAATGGACAAGGGACTTGTAAAAGATGAGACCAACAGCTAGGTCGCACCTCTTGCCTTCAGAACCCAAAACCACGTCTACCAAACAACAGAAATCAGGCCTTAAAACGTTTCTCCTCTCTTAAACATAATCTGCAGAAGAAACCAGAGATGAAAGATCACTTTTTCTCCTTCATGTCGAAGATTTTTGAGAATTGTCAGGCTAAGTTCACACGTAGCGGAACTCTCGCGGAAATTACCACGAGAGTTCCGGAATGCCATTCCGCGGGAAAATCGCATTTTAACCCCTTCCTGACATCCGACGTACTATCCCGTCCACGGTACCCGGGCCCGTATGACCGTGGACGGGATAGTACGTCTACCGCGATCAGCGGCGCCCACGTGTTGAGCGCCGCTGATCGCGGCCGGGTGTCAGCTGATTATCACAGCTGACACCCGGCACAATGTGTCAGGGGCGGTCACGGACCGCCCCCGACACGTTAACCCCTTGAACACCGCGATCAAACACGATCGCGGTGTACCGGGGGTTAAAGGGAAGCATCGGCAGGGAGGGGGCTCCCTCCGTGCTTCCCTGAGCCCCCCACGGCAGCGCAATGTGCAGCGCTGCTGCGGGGGGCTCCTTTCCTCCAGGCCCCCGAATCCAAGATGGCGACGGGGGCCTTCGGGGGCCTGAGGAAGCTGGCTTCCTCTGTGCCTGCAAAGCGCAGGTATGAGGAAGCCTTCTGCAGTGCTGATCTGTGATGTGTCAGCGATCTGTCACAGGACAGTGATGTCCCACCTGGGACTATTTAATAAAGTAAAAAAAAAAAAAAAAAAGTGTAAAAATAATTTTAAAAAAATCGCCAAATATATTAGAAAAGAAAAAAAAAAATATTCCCCCAATAAATCCACATGACCTCACATGACTCGGTGGGTCAAAATACGGAAAAATTATAGCTCTCAATATGTGGTGATGCAAAAACTATTTTTACAATAAAAAGCGTCTTTTAGCGTGCGACAGCTGCCAAACATAAAAACCGCCATAAATAGTAAATCAAACCCCCCGTTATCACCCCCTTAGTTAGGGAAAAATAATAAAATAAAAAAAATGTATTTATTTCCATTTTTCCATTAGGGTTAGGGTTAGGGCTAGGGGTGTGTTGGGCTAGGGTTAGGGTTAGGGGCGTGTTGGGGTTCGGGTTGGAGTTAGAATTGGGGGTTTCCACTGTTTGGGCACATCAGGGGCTCTCCAAATGCAACATGGCGTCTGATCTCAATTCCAGCCAATTCTGAGTTGAAAAAGTCAAATGGTGCTCCTTCCCTTCCAAGCTCTGCTATGCGCCCAAACAGTGTTTTACCCCCACATGTAGGGTATCAGCCTACTCAGGACAAATTGCAAAACAACTTTTGGGGTCCAATTTCTCCTGTTACCCTTAGGAAAATAAAAAATTGGGGGCAAAAATATCATTTTTGTGGAAAAAAATGATTTTTTTATTTTCACGTCCAAGTGTTATAAAGTTCTGTGAAGCACTTGGGGGTTCAAAGTGCTCACCACACATCTAGATAAGTTCCGTGGGGGGGTCTAGTGTCCAAAATGGGGTCACTTGTGGGGAGTTTCAATAGTTTAGGTACATCAGGGGCTCTCCAAACGCACATGACACCCGCAGACCATTCCATCAAAGTCTGCATTCCAAAACGTCACTGCTTCCCTTCCGAGCCCCGACGTGTGTCCATACAGTAGTTTTCTCCCACATATGGGGTGTCAGCGTACTCAGGACAAATTGGACAACAACTTTTGGGGGTCGAATTTCTCCTGTTACCCTTGGGAAAATGAAAAAATTGGGGACTAATTGATCATGTTTGTGGAAAAAAATACGATTTTTTTATTTTCATGCCCGGGCATTATAAACTTCTGTGAAGCCCTTGGGGGTTCAAAGCGCTCACCACACATCTAGATAAGTTCCTTAGGGGGTCTCGTTTCCAAAATGGGGTCACTTGTGGGGGTTTCCACTGTTTAGGTACATTAGGGGCTCTCCAAAGGCAACATGACACCCGCAGACCATTCCATCAAAGTCTGCATTCCAAAACGTCACTACTTCCCTTCCGAGCCCTGATGTGTGTCCATACAGTAGTTTTATCCCACATATGGGGTGTCAGCGTACTCAGGACAAATTGGACAACAACTTTTGGGGTTCAATTTCTCTTGTTACCCTTGGGAAAATAAAAAAATTGGGGACTAATTGATCATGTTTGTGGAAAAAATACGATTTTTTTATTTTCATGCCCTGGCATTATAAACTTCTGTGAAGCCCTTGGGGGTTCAAAGTGCTCACCACACATCTAGATAAGTTCCTTGGGGGGTCTAGTTTACAAAATGGTGTCATTTGTGGGGGGTTTCCACTGTTTAGGTACATTAGGGGCTCTCCAAAGGCAACATGACACCCGCAGACCATTCCATCAAAGTCTGCATTCCCAAACGTCACTACTTTCCTTCCGAGCCCCGACGTGTGCCCATACAGTAGTTTTCTCCCACATATGGGGTATCAGCATACTCAGGACAAATTGGACAACAACTTTTGGGGTCCAATTTCTCCTGGTACCCTTGGGAAAATAAAAAAATGGTGACTAAAAGATCATGTTTGTGGAAAAAATACGAATTTTTTATTTTTACGCCCGGGCGTTGTAAACTTCTGTGAAGCACTGGGGGGTTCAAAGTGCTCACCACACATCTAGATAAGTTCCTTGGGGGGTCTAGTTTACAAAATGGTGTCATTTGTGGGGGGTTTCCACTGTTTAGGTACATTAGGGGCTCTCCAAAGGCAACATGACACCCGCAGACCATTCCATCAAAGTCTGCATTCCAAAACGTCACTACTTCCCTTCCGAGCCCCGACGTGTGCCCATACAGTAGTTTTCTCCCACGTATGGGGTATCAGCATACTCAGGACAAATTGGACAACAACTTTTGGGGTCCAATTTCTCCTGGTACCCTTGGGAAAATAAAAAAATGGTGACTAAAAGATCATGTTTGTGGAAAAAATACGAATTTTTTATTTTCACGCCCGGGCGTTGTAAACTTCTGTGAAGCACTGGGGGGGTCAAAGTGCTCACCACACATCTAGATAAGTTCCTTAGGGGGTCTAGTTTCCAAAATGGTGTCATTTGTGGGGGGGTTCCACTGTTTTGGTACATCAGGAGTTTTTCAAACGCGACATGGTGTCCGATCTCAATTCCAGCCAAAAACGTCAAATGGCGCTGCTTCCCTTCCGAGCTCTGCCATGCGCCCAAATAGTGGTTTACCCCCACATGTGGAGTATCAGCGTACTCAGGACAAATTGCACAATAACTTTTAGGGTCCTGTTACCCTTGGAAAAATAAGAATTAAGGGTGAAAAGATCATTTTTGTGGAAAAAATATGATTTTTTAATTGTATGGCTTTATGTTATAAACTTCTGTGAAGCCCATGGGGGTTCAAAGTTCTCACCACACATCTAGATAAGTTCCTTAGGGGGTCTAGTTTCCAAAATGGTGTCATTTGTGGGGGGTTTCCACTGTTTTGGTACATCAGGAGTTTTCCAAACGCGACATGGTGTCCGATCTCAATTCTCAACTCTCTGGAATCTACAGTCAGACACCTTTACCTTTCAGGTAAGCCAGGAAGAAAAGCATTTCACACGCAGAGGTGTCCTGTCTACCATCAACAGCCTGTACGATCCCTTGGGTTTCGCAGCTCCTGTTACTATACAAGGCAAAGCCTTACTAAGAGACTTAATTAAGGAGACATCTGACTGGGATGCACCTCTGCCACCTGATAAGAGAGTCCAGTGGGAAATATGGAAGAACTCTTTAGCAGCCCTCTCCAACCAGAATTTTCCAAGACCATACACCCCTGTGCCGTCTACAGAAATACAAAGCCAAAGACTGTATGCATTTGCAGATGCTTCTGTCAAAGCAATTGCTGCAGTTGCCTATCTCCAAATGTCAGAGCCACATTGGATTCATTATGGGGAAGGCTAAACTTGCTCCACAACCAGAGCACACTATACCAAGGTTAGAACTTGCTGTAGTCTTAGCCGTCGAGTTAGCAGAGTTCATCGCATCCGAGATGGATATCGACCTTAAACAAACCAAGTTCTACTAAGACAGCAAAGTAGTCCTGGGATACATCCACAATGAAACTACCGATTCTATGTCAACAACAGAGTGCTATGAATTAGGAGATCAGTTCAACCAAAACAGTGGCATTACATTCCCACGGACCAAAACCCTGCAGATCATGCAACTAGAGCAGTTGCCGCAAGTCGACTAGGAAGCACAACATGGCTCTCAGGACCAAAACTATTGTACACTGAGGAACGTTGTCTAGATACCTTTGAACTAGTAGGAGAGGACTCAGATGCTGAAATCTGCCCTCAGGTGTATACACTTCATACAATGACTTCTGCTATCCAGCTTGGATCCCACAGATTTGACAAATTTTCAAGTTGGAAGTCACTTACTCGAGCCATTACCTGCCTGACTCATATAGCTCTCTCATTCAAGATCACCAGAGCTTGTGACACAGAAAAATGTAAAGATTGACATCTCTGTAAAAACACCTATGTTGCCTCCGACTTGGAATCTTCCAGAAACCATATCATCTCCACAGTTCAGAGAGAAACCTACTCTATGGAAATCCAATGTCTCATTAACAAAGCTCCAATACCAGCGAGCAGCGCATTGAGAAAACTCGACCCATTCATCGACAACAATGGCCTGCTGAGAGTAGGAGGCCGACTCAAAGAAGCTAAAATGGAGTTTGAGGAGAAGTTCCCTCTTATCATTCCCGGAAAATGTCATGTTGTCTACTTAATTGTACAACACTACCACAATCTAGTCAAACACCTAGGAAGACTATTTACAGAAGCCAACAGAACTGCTGGCCTGTGGATTGTTGGTGCAAAGAAACTCATCAGTAGTGTCATCTACAAATGCATTACCTGCCGTAAGCTTCGTGGTTCCACTCAAACCCAAAAGATGGCTGACCTACCAGCAGATATACTCAGCCCACACCCTCCTTTTACAAGTGTTGGTCTCGATGTGTTTGGGCCTTGGTCAGTTGTTACTCGTCACACGAAAGGCAGACAAGCTAATAGTAAACGTTGGGCCATCATGTTTACCTGTCTGTCAATCAGAGCCATGCACATAGAGCTCATTGAGTCACTTGACACTTCAAGCTTCATCAATGCTTTGAGACGTTTCATTGCCATCCGTGGTCCTATCAAACATACGTTCAACCAGAGGTACCAACTTCATTGGTGCAGCAAAGGAATTGGAAATACATTCAAATCTAAACCATAAGACTCTCGAGAGGCTCCTCAGTGACCAAAGTTGCACATGGTCATTCAACCCACCTCACTCCTCACACATGGGTGGATCTTGGGAACGAATGATTGGTCTAGTATGGAGAATTCTTGACTCCACTCTTCTTCAGGAAGGAGCAGCGAGACTTACCCACGAAAACCTAACCACCTTCATGGCAGAAGCCGCAGCTATAATCAACGCAAGACCCTTGGTTCCAGTCTCTAACAACCCCGAGGAACCCTTGTTATTGACTCCAGCTACTCTCCTCACCCAGAAAACAGGACTATCCAGTGCCCCTCCAGGAGGATTCGATGCTAAGGACCTCTACAAGCGCCAATGGAGACAGGTACAAAGTCTTGCCAATACATTCTGGGACATGTGGCGCAAACAGTATTTGTCTACCCTGTAGCCACGGACAAAGTGGCAATCTACCAGGCCTAATCTGAGGATTGGTGACCTCGTCCTTGTGAAAGACTGTCAGGCCCATCGGAACCAGTGGCCACTTGGACTAGTGACTGCAATATTTCCGAGTAAGGATAGCAACGTCCGCAAAGTCAAACTGAGGATGGCCAAAGGGAATGAACTTAAGACATTCTCCAGACCAGTAACTGAGCTGGTCCTATTGTTGTCTTTGGAGAATAAGAATAGTGACACCCGTTTGATGCCAGACGGGGAGTGTTCTGTCTCCGTCATTTAATTCATAATCTTTGATTGTCTATCTGATAATATTACTAGTGAATATCCAGGATGTCAGTTTCTTCCATAGATTTAATGTTTTCATTGTTTCTGGCTCCATCTAATGACCAGAGTCTTAACCGCAGTGTTATTGTGTGTTTTAATTCCTGAATCTTTTTCCCTCCATTCACAATGTATTCTGGGAAGGTTGCAAGGCACCCTGGTAAGCTTTGCAAAGGATTATGGTTAGTCCAGCCCCCATTTTCCCTCCAGTTCTCCATTTTCCCTCAGCCTTTATCCTGGAAGCATCTCATTTCTCTTCTCCCTATGTGACAGCATCACTGTTTCACCGCGCCAATATACCATCACGTTCAATAAAGCACAGATTCAACCTACAGTCTCTTTAATGGACCCCGGTATAGCGGTTTAACTGCCTGTATAGCTACGTGAAGTCTGCTTCATTTAGTGAGGACAGAGCACAGCCGATGTGCATTTATGGCCCTCACTAGGGTTACCAAACTTCCTGAGTCCAGCATACCAGTCACTTGCACCCCGTTTACTGTCACGGGGCATGCCTGCAGCCCCTCTCCCATTTGGGTAGCAGAATTGCAGGCTGGATAGGCAAAATACGAGCAGCGTCATCCTGTGCTGCAGTCCATTGGCTCAGTGATCTTGGGGCAACAGGCGGCTATGTGGCCAGGGCTATAACACTTCCAACAAATTACACTATGGGAAGGGACCTTGGGCACTAACACCGATGCTCTTGGACGCCCTCCAGGTGTGGCACTAGCTACTCTCTTTTGGGTGTCAGCTCCGCTTTGGGAACCCCAGTATGGGGATGCTACAACCCCTTGCTTCCCTAAGGACCTTTCGATCACCAGATACCGCTCCACCAAGCTCACTAGGTCATCGGCATTACGAGGATCTCACTGGGCAACCCAGGATTGCATCGGCCTGGGTAGTGAATGTACTAATCTGTCCATGACAACCTTCTCCTCCATCCAGTAGCGTAGGTATTGGGGGGCAGAGGAGGCTGTTGCCCCGGGCCCCGTCACATGAAGGGGCCCACTGAGAGTAACTGACACTTTTTTGATGAGGCAGAACAAAGCACAGGAGGATAGCAGGAAAATGCCTACTCCCCTGCCTGAGGGAGATTCTGCATGCTGGTATCACAGTCTCCCTCCTGCACTGTACGGTGAAGTCTTTACTGACCTGAGAAACTTCTGTCAGGTTGCAGTTTTGTGCATGCTCAGATTGGCTCAGGCACGCTGGGTCCTAGGGCCCACCTTGCATTTCTCTCAGACACTTCCTGGTCCTGCAGTGGGTAAGTGGGGATGGAATATATTAGATTGATTAAATGAAGGCATGTCATGGTCACTGGGGGGTGAATGTGAGAGCATGGGGGTATTGTGGGGGAGGGGGACAGGGCACTGGGGGTGAATGCGAGAGAATGGGGGTATTGTGGGGGAGGGGGGACAGGGCACTGGGGGGTGAATGTGAGAGGATAGTCATATTGTGGAGGAGGGGGGACAGGGCACTAGGTTGTGAATGTGAGAGGATGGGGGTATTGTGCGGGAGGGTGGAAAAGGCACTGGCTGGGTGAATGTGAGAGATTGAGGGTATTGTGAGGGCTAAGGTGGGTGAGGGATGACAGGGCACTGGGGGGTGAATGTGAGCTTTTGTGGGTATTGTGACGGCTGAGGAGGGACAGGGTACTGGGGGGCTGATTATTATACTGTTTTGTTAGGAGTTTATATGCTCTCTATTACATGTAATATTTGCTATCTGGGGGGCTGAACATGGGGAAGTAGGAGACTTTTGATACTTACCAGCTGGGTCTTTTACAAGTATTAGTATGACAAGTCCCCATATAGTAACCATGAGCTGCATCATATTTAAAGGGAATCTGTCACACCCCCTGGGATGTATATGACCTATTAATGTCTGCCTCATATTAATGGTCTTATTGTTGAGAAATCGTATATTCTTTCCTTAGACTAATGATTTCTTCCAGGATCCGAGGCGGGTGGTGCTTGTAAGAAATCCCTGCCCCCTATCCTCATTGTAATACTACCCCCCCTCCCATCAGCATCAGTTATGGCTCTGGAATCCCATGCCTGCACCCTGCACTCCCTCAGAAATACATACCGCCTCACAAGTTTGAGCCACGGGACTGGAGCGGTGCCAAAAAGGAGTGAATTCGTCAGAGGATGAGTATATGACCGCGGCAAAGGACTTGCGCTTAAAGCAACACTCCAGTGGTTACCCCCCACCCCCCGTTTGAGTGGTGCTTTGATAATTTAATAATAAGGCTGGGTTCATACTGCGTTATGACGCTGCGTTTAATGCATCAGTTACATAGCGGCATCAACACTATGTAACGGATGCGTTAACGAACCCATTGACTGCCATAACTTAGTGCATCATAACGCATGTCATAATCGGCATGCGTTAGCGATGTGCCGTCATTCTGTGACAGACCCTAGGATGCGGTCTGCAGCGTTCGAGGATCCGTCACTGCTAGCGCAGATGGAACATCTGCGCTAGCGCGATCTCATAATGCGATGAAAAATAAAAGTAGTGTTAGCGCAGTCCGTTTAACGCATGTGTTGAATGCAGTACGAACCTAGCCTAAGCAATTTATTATTATAAAGTTATTTACGGCTTGGAATAAATGTCTGCAGTCACTTTATGCCAAATCATGACAGGGAGCGCCTGCTGCATGAGCCCCTAATATCAATGGCGTTATCAGGCAGTTATGAATCCCATGTTTGCTATGTGCATGTATCCACTAGAAAGGTTTGGTTTCTCTCAAAAGAAGAGAATTAAGAGAAGCCAAAAGAGTCATTACATGACATGACCGCCTGCTGACATCAGCGATACTTGGGGCGATTGCTACTGTACATGGGGGGACTCCATATACAGTATTAAATGTTAAGTGGGCACTTAAGCATTATTGTTATAGGGGCACTCAAGAGTATTGTGACCATCAAAGATGCATATGTGGCATTATTACTTTTTAGGGACAAAATGTGGAGGGCACTAGCACAGGGCATTTATGTTTTTAGGGGGTAACTTTACTATCTAGAGAGCACAAAGGTGACTTTATTACTATTTAAGAGGCACAGTGGTGGCAGTATTATGTGGGGCAGTAGAGGAGCACTATTAGGCCGGGGTCACACTTGCGAGTGTGAAGCGAAAAACTCATGCGAGTCTCTCGCATCAATACCCTGCACTGACACCAGCACTCGGGACCGGAGTGTGCGGCTGCATAGCAATACATGCTGCACACCCCGCATACCTCCCAACTTTTGAAGAAGGGAAAGAGGGACAAATTATAGGCCATGCCCCATCCACACCCATTTCACAACTAGTCACACCCATGTCCATGCCCCAACCGCATCCATTTAGCACTGCTGATCACACTGACTGGTACTGGGGGCACAGTGGCTGACATTATGGGCACAGTGGCTGGCATTATGGGCACAGTGGCTGGTACTGTTGGCACACTGAGTGGTACTGAGGAAAAGAAAGAACAGAGAGAGAAAAAAAGAAAATAGAGAGAAAAAGAAAGAAAGAACAGAGGGAAAGAAAGAGGGAAAATAAAGAACAGTGACAGAAAGAAAGAAACAAAGAAAGAAAGGGGAAAGAAAGAGAAAGAAAGAAAGGACAGATAAAAGAACAGAGAGAGAGAAAGAAAGAAAGAGCAGAGAGAAAGAAAGAAAGAAAGAGGGGAAAGAGAACAGAGAGAGAAAGAAGGATGAGAAAGAAAGAGAACAGAGACAGAAAGAAAGAAAGAAAGAACATAGAGAAAGAAAGGAAGAACAGATAGAGAGAGAAAGGAAGAACAGAGCGAGAAAGAAAGGAAGATTAGAGAGAAAGATAAATATTAGAGAGAGAAAGAAAGAGGGGAAAGAAGGAAAGAAAGAACAGAGCGAAAGAAAGAAAAAAGAGAAAAATAAAGAAAGAGGGGAACGAAAGAAAGAAAAAAGAACAGAGAGAAAGAAAGAGGGGACAGAGAAAAAGAACAGAGAGAGAAAAAATGAAAGAGGGGAAAGAAAGAAAAAGAAAGAACAGAGAGAGGGAGAAAGAAAGAAAGAAAGAAAGAAAGAAAGAAAGAGAAAGAAAGAAAGAAAGAAAGAGGGGAAAGAAAGAAACAGAAACAGAGAGTATGAAAGAGGGGATTAAAAAAAAGGAACAGAGAGAGAGAAAAAAAAGAAAGAGGGGAAAGAAAGAAAGAACAGAGAGAGAAAGAAGGAAGGAAAGAAATAATGAAAAGAGAGAAAGAAACAGAGAGAGAAAGAAAGAACAGAGAGAGAGAAAGAAAGAACAGAGCGAGAAAGAAAGGAAGATTAGAGAGAAAGATAAATATTAGAGAGAGAGAAAGAAAGAGGGGAAAGAAAGAACAGAGCGAAAGAAAGAAAAAAAGAGAAAGATAAAGAAAGAGGGGAACGAAAGAAAGAAAAAAGAACAGAGAGAAAGAAAGAGGGGACATAAAAAAAAAACAGAGAGAGAGAAAAAAAGAAAGAGTGGAAAGAAAGAACAGAGAGATAGAGAGAAAGAAAGATGGGAAAGAAAGAGAGCAGAGAAAGAAAGAACGAAAGAAAGAACAGAGAGAAAGAGGGGACAGAAAAAAGAACAGAGAGAGAAAAAAGAAAGAGGGGAAAGAAGCAAAGAACAGAGAATGAAAGAAAAAAGATGGGAAAGAAAGAGAACATGGAAAGAAAGAACAGAGAGAACGAAAGGAAGAACAGAGAGAGAAAGAAAGTAAGAAAGAAAGAAAAAGAGAGAAAGAGAAAGAAAGAAAAAAAGAAGGAAAGAGATAGAAAGAAAGAAAGAAAGAAAGAAAGAAAGAGGGGAAAGAAAGAAACAGAGAGAGAATGAAAGAAAGAACAGAGAGAAAGAAAGAGGGGACAGAAAAAAAGAACAGAGAGAGAAAGAAAGAGGGGAAAGAAAGAACAGAGAGAAAGAAAGAAGAAAGAGAAAGAAAGAGTGGACAGAAAAAAAGAACAGAGAGAGAAAAGAAAGAAAGAGGGGAAAGAACAGAGAGGGAAAGAGAAAGAAAGAGGGGAAGAAAGAAAGAAAGAAAGAGGGGAAAGAAAGAACTGAGAGAAGGAAAGAACAGAGAGAGAGAAAGAACAGAGAGAAAGAAGAACAGAGAGAGAGAGAAAGAGGGGGAATAAAGAACAGAGAGAGAAAGAAAGGAGAGAGAGAAAGGAAGAACGGAGAGAGAGAAAGGAAGAACAGAGAGAGAAAAAAAGATTAGAGAGAGAAAGAAAGAACAGAGAGAGAGAAAGGTAGAAAGAAATAAAGATTCTATAAAGATACTATAGCAGCCCGGCTCACATTGTAGTGCCCACCTGAGCCTCCCAATGCAGGACATATCATGATCCGCTCACATGGCCAACATTCCCGAGTCCGAGGCGATCCCGCTGTCCGCGCTGTCAGAGGAGGACACAATGATGGATCTGAAGCATTCCCTGAAGTGCCTCCATGGTTCCGTCACAATCTCCTCCCGAAATTACCTATTTTCCGGTCAGCTTCCAGCACGTCACTTCCGGTGGAAAGTCTCGTGCGAATTTTAAAGTGCTCCTCGGGGTTCCACTGTGTACACCTGTGTCCGTGGGAAAAGTAACCTGGCCCCACCGCTGTACTAATACACACCAGGAACAATACAGACAGGGAAACATCACTTAGCTTTGCGCTGATGCGCTTGCTCCCAGCAACAGAGTCCACCACCAGAATGCAGCTTTCCTCCTGAATAGCTGCCACCAAGCTCTGTCAGAGCTGCAAGGAAATCCCCTCTGACTCCTTCCACAACAGGGCTCTGACTGAGCTGCCAGGACCTCTCTCTAGATCCTTCCTCCACCAAGGATGGTTGAAATGAACACTATCACCAACAGTGATTGCAACACCTGGCATTCGTTTATAGGTAAGAGCCAGCAATCACACCTGCTTTATAATCACATGCACTAAACTAAAGAAACCAGAGTGCAATGACGCTCACCACCTCCGGGGGCAAACTAGAACAAAAGACACCACTGTGTAATAATCCTAATGGCCACCGGGGGCAAAACCAAACTTAAGCACACAGCTTAAGGAAAAAAAAAAGCTTACATGTGCATTTTATCTGTCATGATCCATCATGGATCATGACAGTACCCTCCCCTTAATGAGGGGCCTCTGGACCCTCAAGACCGCTTCTCATCAGGGAACCACCTACAGCAGGGACGCCCAGGTCCAGAGTTCACCCAAGCAACTACCTGCACGTCAGGTTTATGACAAATGAGCACCGCTGGTATTGGCAATGTATGTTCCGGAGGCACCACACATCTCCGAAGCGCCGACCTGGGGAACAAGAGGTGTATGGGCAAGTATGTGGGTAACTCCAGCTGGTAAGTTTCCGGGCCCTGGACAGCCGACACCAGATACGGCCCGATCACCTGAGAATTCCAGACCCCCGCAACACACGTCCACTGGATGTTTTTTGTGGCCACCCATACATGCTCGTTCACACACAGGTCCGGACCTGAACATTTATTGCCACACATTCATTTGTCAAAATAGGGTGAACTCTTTCTGGCACTGACAACAGAGGCGTCCCCCTGTGTCACCACACTCACACCCCCGCAATTCACTAAGGGAAACACCACCCTCCAACCCCTTCCACCACAAGGTCTGTGCCTCTCAGGGTTGGCTAATGGCGAGGGTTGAGCCTTGCCCCTACTCTCCTGCAGCACCTCAGCTGCTACCACTGGAGAGGAAGGGGACGTTTGTAGAGAGACGGCAAAGACAGCAGCCCCTAGGCAGCAGCCCTCACACGACTGCTCCCAGCTGACTACTTCCCTAGTCCGCCAATCTAAAACCGGGTTGTGTTTTTTAGACCAAGGGGGGCCCACAACGATAGGTGCTGGATTTCCCTCCAAGACGTAGTATGGCTAGGACACAACCTGATGTCCGCTATGCAGCTCAATGTCTTCTACGACTTGGTTTAACCCCCCTGGCTCAGTGGGACAGAGTGAATGGCCTGGAAGCTTATGGGTTTGTCCAGCGTCTTACCCCTCAGACTATGAGTCTGTACAACCTGAGCATCCACCAGACTGACTTCTGCTCCACTGTTCACAAGCACCGGTATGCCCTCAGGTACCGCGCCAACCATCACCTCTGCTGATATAGTACTTTCTGAGGGCGAGGAGGAAATATGCACTCCCAGGTCGTCTTCCTCCACTCGACCCGGGGGACACGGCTTCTCTGATATAACCGAAGTTTTGGCGTGAGTGCCAAGGACTAACTCATTAGTCTGCTCACTACAGGGAAGTACCCCTTCACCTTGGGGAACACCAGGCAGCACCATGGGGACACCGACTCCACCCACCTGCCTGGGTACGTCCGCCTGTATAAGCAAGTCCTGCTCCCCAGCAGGGACTCCACGGCACATCCTCGCCAAAGCCGTATATGGCCCCTCTAGTTGAGGCAGAGGATAAGCCTCAGACCTATAATTCCGCTGCAGGTGCTGCTGAAACACATCATTCAGCTCCTCACTAACCTCAGTGAGGGCCAGCAGCAACTGCTCACCGGTCTGCACTTGGCCCATGGCTCAACAGAGAAAAATGTTATGGTTGGTGATAATGTCATGTGGACCCGTCCTGTGTGACGCGACCAGCAGGCCAGTAACTGAAACAACAAGACACAGCACGTGAAACTGTCCTGTGTGACACGGCCCACAGGCTGGTAACTAAAACAACAAGTCACTGGGAAAGGGGAAACAGTTACAACGGTGGGCCCTGCGATAGGGAGCGGGGACGTGGAGACCTTCTGCACTCCCCTGAGTCAGTGTCCCTCACACTCCTAACGTTCCCTAGGCCGGTTCCGCACCAGGCGCCATCAGGATACCTGTCACCCTAGCACACCCTACACCTATCCCTTGCTAGGGAGCTGGGTGATGCAGGCACTGGCCCCACCGCTGTACTAATACCCACCACCAGAATGCAGCTTTCCTCCTGAATAGCTGCCACCAAGCTCTGTCAGAGCTGCAAGAAAATCCCCTCTGACTCCTTCCACAACAGGGATCTGACTGAGCTGCCAGAACCTCTCTCTAGATCCTTCCTCCACCAAGGATGGTTGAAATGAACACTATCACCAACAGTGATTGCAACACCTGACACTCTTTTATAGGTAAGAGCCAGCAATCACACCTGCTTTATAATCACATGCACTAAACTAAAGAAACCAGAGTGCAATGACGCTCACCACCACCGGGGGCAAACTAGAACAAAAGACACCACTGTGTAATAATCCTAATGGCCACCGGGGGCAAAACCAAACTTAAGCACACAGCTTAAGGAAAATACAAAGGTTACATGTGCATTTTATCTGTCATGATCCAGCATGGATCATGACAACAACCAGCACAGCAGACTCCTGCATACACAGAGGCTATTGATCATGTGACCCCGGACTCCTCCCCTCCTGTGACCTCATCACAGGTCCTGTGCGCACAGAGAACAGCCTAGTAACATCATTGCTGGCTGTGAGAGGCTGCGGTGGGTCTCTGGGAGGGCGAGGATGGGGTCGGTGCATGGGGGGGTGGCTTATCAGTGAAGTGCGGGAAAAATAAAGTCCCGAGTGGGACAGCGGGTGGGCGGGGCAAAAACGGGACTGTCCCGCCAGATTCGGGATGGTCTGAGTGCCGGTGGCAGTGCCGGGTATTGATGCGAGTTTCTCGCATCACACTCGCAAGTCTGACTCCGGCCTTATTGCACTACACAGCAGGTGCTGTAGGACACGTACGGCAGCCGCGGCTCAGTATTTGGGTATAAGCGGAATGAGTAGTTTGCACAGGTTGGACATAGATATGGACGGTGCTCGAAATATGAGAAGTCAGATGTATTATTGTTGTAATCTCTGCAAGAGTCCTGGCTGGCTTGTCATGTCGGTCTGGGCCAGATGGAAAAGACTCGGAAAGTGAACGACTCCATCAGAAAGAACGTCCTCTATAAATCACCATCTATAACTGTACTGTGATCTCTTATATGATCTGCAGGACTGATATCTACCACTCTATGGTCTCCATATAGTAATATCAGTGTTCATTTTTGTATATAGATTTATTTTCAATCAATCGTGGTCATTTGCTGATGTTCCCCTATACTCCCAATTAGGGTGCACCATGTAGCTGTAGTCAAGATTACCTGGTTAGAGGCCCACTCAGATTTTTCATCCCCCTTAGCTGAAACCCTAGCTACACCTCTGCCACCATCTGTGCTGTGGAGAAGGATTCAGGTTGCAACCATTTTTGGACCAGGTGTAGGAGATCGAACATTTGGGACCAGGGAGGTTTGTCACTGCGATATGCCCAGGGGTGGATTAAGGGTAGCCAGGGCCCGGGGCAGTTCAGACTCTGTGGGCCCCCCTCGTCACGTGACGGGGGTCACGAATCGTAGAGCCACACTCTACATAGAGAATAATGGGGCCTCCAGCACTGACCTCCACCCGTAGAGCCACACTCTACATAGAGAATAATGGGGCCTCCAGCACCGACCTCCACCCGCAGAGCCTCACTCCACATAGAGAATAATGGGGCCTCCAGCACTGACCTCCACCCGCAGAGCCGCACTCTACATAGAGAATAATGGAGCCTCCAGCACCGACCTCCACCCGCAGAGCCGCACTCCACATAGAGAATAATGGGGCCTCCAGCACCGACCTCCACCCGCAGAGCCCCACTCCACATAGAGAATAATGGGGCCTCCAGCACCGACCTCCACCCGCAGAGCCGCACTCCACATAGAGAATAATGGGGCCTCCGACACCGACCTCCATCCGCAGAGCCGCACTCCACATAGAGAATAATGGGGCCTCCGGCACCTACCTCCACCCGCAGAGCCGCACTCCACATAGAGAATAATGGGGCCTCCGACACCGACCTCCATCCGCAGAGCCGCACTCCACATAGAGAATAATGGGGCCTCCAGCACCGACCTCCATCCGCAGAGCCGCACTCCACATAGAGAATGGGGCCTCCGACACCGACCTCCACCCGCAGAGCCGCACTCCACATAGAGAATGGGGCCTCCGACACCGTCCTCCATCCGCAGAGCCGCACTCCACATAGAGAATGGGGCCTCCGACACCGACCTCCATCCGCAGAGCCGCACTCCACATAGAGAATAATGGGGCCTCCAGCACCGACCTCCACCCGCAGAGCCACACTCCACATAGAGAATAATGGGGCCTCCAGCACCGACCTACACCCGCAGAGCTGCACTCCACATAGAGAATAATGGAGCCTCCAGCACCGACCTCCACCCGCAGAGCCGCACTCCACATAGAGAATAATGGAGCCTCCAGCACCTACCTCCACCCGCAGAGCCTCACTCCACATAGAGAATAATGGAGCCTCCAGCACCGACCTCCATCCGCAGAGCCGCACTCCACATAGAGAATAATGGGGCCTCCAGCACCGACCTCCACCCGCAGAGCCACACTCCACATAGAGAATAATGGAGACTCCAGCACCGACCTCCACCCGCAGAGCCGCACTCCACATAGAGAATAATGGGGCCTCCAGCACTGACCTCCACCCGCAGAGCCGCACTCCACATACAGAATAATGGAGCCTCCAGCACCGACCTCCACCTGCAGAGCCACACTCCACATAGAGAATAATGGAGCCTCCAGCACCGACCTCCACCCGCAGAGCCGCACTCCACATAGAGAATAATGGAGCCTCCAGCACCTACCTCCACCCGCAGAGCCTCACTCCACATAGAGAATAATGGAGCCTCCAGCACCGACCTCCATCCGCAGAGCCCCACTCCACATAGAGAATAATGGAGCCTCCAGCACCGACCTCCACCCGCAGAGCCGCACTCCACATCGAGAATAATGGAGCCTCCAGCACCGACCTCCACCCGCAGAGCCGCACTCCACATAGAGAATAATGGGGCGTCCAGCACCGACCTCCACCCGCACTCCACATAGAGGATAATGGAGCCTCTAGCACCGACCTCCACCCGCAGAGCCACACTCCACATAGAGAATAATGGAGCCTCCAGCACCGACCTCCACCCGCAGAGCCGCACTCCACATAGAGAATAATGGGGCCTCCAGCACCGACCTCCACCCGCAGAGCCGCACTCCACATAGAGAATAATGGGGCCTCCAGCACCTACCTCCACCCGCAGAGCCACACTCCACATAGAGAATAATGGAGCCTCCAGCACCGACCTCCACCCGCAGAGCCGCACTCCACATAGAAAATAATGGGGCCTCCAGCACCGACCTCCACCTGCAGAGCCGCACTCCACATAGAGAATAATGGGGCCTCCAGCACCTACCTCCACCCGCAGAGCCACACTCCACATAGAGAATAATGGGGCCTCCAGCACTGACCTCCACCCGCAGAGCCACACTCCACATAGAGAATAATGGGGCCTCCAGCACCTACCTCCACCCGCAGAGCCACACTCCACATAGAGAATAATGGGGCCTCCAGCACCGACCTCCACCCGCAGAGCCGCACTCCACATAGAGAATAATGGGGCCTCCAGATCCGACCTCCACCCGCAGAGCCACACTCCACATAGAGAATAATGGAGCCTCCAGCACCGACCTCCACCCGCAGAGCCGCACTCCACATAGAGAATAATGGGGCCTCCAGCACCGATCTCCACCCGCAGAGCCGCACTCCACATAGAGAATAATGGGGCCTCCAGCACCTACCTCCACCCGCAGAGCCACACTCCACATAGAGAATAATGGGGCCTCCAGCACCGATCTCCACCCGCAGAGCCGCACTCCACATAGAGAATAATGGGGCCTCCAGCACCGACCTCCACCCGCACTCCACATAGAGAATAATGGGGCCTCCAGCACCGACCTCCACCCGCAGAGCCGCACTCCACATAGAGAATAATGGGGCCTCCGGCACCGACCTCCACCCGCAGAGCCGCACTCCACACAGAGAATAATGGAGCCTCCAGCACCGACCTCCACCCGCAGAGCCGCACTCCTCATAGAGAATAATGGAGCCTCCAGCACCGACCTCCACCCGCAGAGCCGCACTCCACATAGAGAATAATGGAGCCTCCAGCAGCGACCTCCACCCGCAGAGCCGCACTCCACATAGAGAATAATGGAGCCTCCAGCACTGACCTCCACCCGCAGAGCCGCACTCCACATAGAGAATAATGGAGCCTCCAGCACCGACCTCCACCCGCAGAGCCGCACTCCACATAGAGAATAATGGAGCCTCCAGCACCGACCTCCACCCGTAGAGCCACACTCCACATAGAGAATAATGGAGCCTCCGGCACCGACCTCCACCCGCAGAACCCCACTCCACATAGAGAATAATGGAGCCTCCAGCACCGACCTCCACCCGCACTCCACATACAGAATAATGGGGCCTCCAGCACCGACCTCCACCCGCAGAGCCACACTCCACATAGAGAATAATGGAGCCTCCAGCACCGACCTCCACCCGCAGAGCCGCACTCCACATAGAGAATAATGGGGCCTCCGGCACCGACCTCCACCCGCAGAGCCGCACTACACATAGAGAATAATGGGGCCTCCAGCACCGACCTCCACCCGCACTCCACATACAGAATAATGGGGCCTCCAGCACCTACCTCCACCCGCAGAGCCACACTCCACATAGAGAATAATGGAGCCTCCAGCACCGACCTCCACCCGCAGAGCCACACTCCACATAGAGAATAATGGAGCCTCCAGCACCGACCTCCACCCGCAGAGCCGCACTCCACATAGAGAATAATGGAGCCTCCGGCACCGACCTCCACCCGCAGAGCCGCACTCCACATAGAGAATAATGGAGCCTCCGGCACCGACCTCCACCCGCAGAGCCGCACTCCACATAGAGAATAATGGAGCCTCCAGCACCTACCTCCACCCGCAGAGCCGCACTCCACATAGAGAATAATGGAGCCTCCAGCACCGACCTCCACCCGCAGAGCCGCACTCCACATAGAGAATAATGGGGCCTCCAGCACCGACCTCCACCCGCACTCCACATAGAGGATAATGGAGCCTCTAGCACCGACCTCCACCCGCAGAGCCACACTCCACATAGAGAATAATGGAGCCTCCAGCACCGACCTCCACCCGCAGAGCCGCACTCCACATAGAGAATAATGGGGCCTCCAGCACCGACCTCCACCCGCAGAGCCGCACTCCACATAGAGAATAATGGGGCCTCCAGCACCTACCTCCACCCGCAGAGCCACACTCCACATAGAGAATAATGGAGCCTCCAGCACCGACCTCCACCCGCAGAGCCGCACTCCACATAGAGAATAATGGGGCCTCCAGCACCGACCTCCACCCGCAGAGCCGCACTCCACATAGAGAATAATGGGGCCTCCAGCACCTACCTCCACCCGCAGAGCCACACTCCACATAGAGAATAATGGGGCCTCCAGCACTGACCTCCACCCGCAGAGCCACACTCCACATAGAGAATAATGGGGCCTCCAGCACCTACCTCCACCCGCAGAGCCACACTCCACATAGAGAATAATGGGGCCTCCAGCACCGACCTCCACCCGCAGAGCCGCACTCCACATAGAGAATAATGGGGCCTCCAGATCCGACCTCCACCCGCAGAGCCACACTCCACATAGAGAATAATGGAGCCTCCAGCACCGACCTCCACCCGCAGAGCCGCACTCCACATAGAGAATAATGGGGCCTCCAGCACCGATCTCCACCCGCAGAGCCGCACTCCACATAGAGAATAATGGGGCCTCCAGCACCTACCTCCACCCGCAGAGCCACACTCCACATAGAGAATAATGGGGCCTCCAGCACCGATCTCCACCCGCAGAGCCGCACTCCACATAGAGAATAATGGGGCCTCCAGCACCGACCTCCACCCGCACTCCACATAGAGAATAATGGGGCCTCCAGCACCGACCTCCACCCGCAGAGCCGCACTCCACATAGAGAATAATGGGGCCTCCGGCACCGACCTCCACCCGCAGAGCCGCACTCCACACAGAGAATAATGGAGCCTCCAGCACCGACCTCCACCCGCAGAGCCGCACTCCTCATAGAGAATAATGGAGCCTCCAGCACCGACCTCCACCCGCAGAGCCGCACTCCACATAGAGAATAATGGAGCCTCCAGCAGCGACCTCCACCCGCAGAGCCGCACTCCACATAGAGAATAATGGAGCCTCCAGCACTGACCTCCACCCGCAGAGCCGCACTCCACATAGAGAATAATGGAGCCTCCAGCACCGACCTCCACCCGTAGAGCCACACTCCACATAGAGAATAATGGAGCCTCCGGCACCGACCTCCACCCGCAGAACCCCACTCCACATAGAGAATAATGGAGCCTCCAGCACCGACCTCCACCCGCACTCCACATACAGAATAATGGGGCCTCCAGCACCTACCTCCACCCGCAGAGCCACACTCCACATAGAGAATAATGGAGCCTCCAGCACCGACCTCCACCCGCAGAGCCGCACTCCACATAGAGAATAATGGGGCCTCCGGCACCGACCTCCACCCGCAGAGCCGCACTACACATAGAGAATAATGGGGCCTCCAGCACCGACCTCCACCCGCACTCCACATACAGAATAATGGGGCCTCCAGCACCTACCTCCACCCGCAGAGCCACACTCCACATAGAGAATAATGGAGCCTCCAGCACCGACCTCCACCCGCAGAGCCACACTCCACATAGAGAATAATGGAGCCTCCAGCACCGACCTCCACCCGCAGAGCCGCACTCCACATAGAGAATAATGGAGCCTCCGGCACCGACCTCCACCCGCAGAGCCGCACTCCACATAGAGAATAATGGAGCCTCCGGCACCGACCTCCACCCGCAGAGCCGCACTCCTCATAGAGAATAATGGAGCCTCCAGCACCTACCTCCACCCGCAGAGCCGCACTCCACATAGAGAATAATGGAGCCTCCAGCACCGACCTCCACCCGCAGAGCCACACTCCACATAGAGAATAATGGGGCCTCCAGCACCGACCTCCACCCGCAGAGCCGCACTCCACATAGAGAATAATGGAGCCTCCAGCACCGACCTCCACCCGCAGAGCCCCACTCCACATAGAGAATAATGGGGCCTCCAGCACCGACCTCCACCCGCAGAGCCGCACTCCACATAGAGAATAATGGAGCCTCCAGCACCGACCTCCACCCGCAGAGCCCCACTCCACATAGAGAATAATGGGGCCTCCAGCACCGACCTCCACCCGCAGAGCCGCACTCCACATAGAGAATAATGGAGCCTCCAGCACCGACCTCCACCCGCAGAGCCACACTCCACATAGAGAATAATGGAGCCTCCAGCACCGACCTCCACCCGCAGAGCCGCACTCCACATAGAGAATAATGGAGCCTCCAGCACCGACCTCCACCCGCAGAGCCGCACTCCACATAGAGAATAATGGAGCCTCCAGCACCGACCTCCACCCGCAGAGCCGCACTCCACATAGAGAATAATGGAGCCTCCAGCACCGACCTCCACCCGCAGAGCCACACTCCACATAGAGAATAATGGGGCCTCCAGCACCGACCTCCACCCGCAGAGCCGCACTCCACATAGAGAATAATGGAGCCTCCAGCACCGACCTCCAACCGCAGAGCCCCACTCCACATAGAGAATAATGGGGCCTCCAGCACCGACCTCCACCCGCAGAGCCGCACTCCACATAGAGAATAATGGAGCCTCCAGCACCGACCTCCACCCGCAGAGCCACACTCCACATAGAGAATAATGGAGCCTCCAGCACCGACCTCCACCCGCAGAGCCGCACTCCACATAGAGAATAATGGAGCCTCCAGCACCGACCTCCACCTGCAGAGCCCCACTCCACATAGAGAATAATGGAGCCTCCGGCACCGACCTCCACCCGCAGAGCCACACTCCACATAGAGAATAATGGGGCCTCCAGCACCGACCTCCACCCGTAGAGCCGCACTCCACATAGAGAATAATGGGGCCTCCAGCACCGACCTCCACCCGCAGAGCCGCACTCCACATAGAGAATAATGGAGCCTCCAGCACCGACCTCCACCCGTAGAGCCGCACTCCACATAGAGAATAATGGAGCCTCCAGCACCGACCTCCACCCGTAGAGCCGCACTCCACATAGAGAATAATGGGGCCTCCAGCACCGACCTCCACCCGCAGAGCCGCACTCCACATAGAGAATAATGGAGCCTCCAGCACCGACCTCCACCCGTAGTGCCGCACTCCACATAGAGAATAATGGGGCCTCCAGCACCGACCTCCACCCGCAGAGCCGCACTCCACATAGAGAATAATGGAGCCTCCAGCACCTACCTCCACCCGCAGAGCCGCACTCCACATAGAGAATAATGGAGCCTCCAGCACCGACCTCCACCCGCAGAGCCGCACTCCACATACAGAATAATGGAGCCTCCAGCACCGACCTCCACCCGCAGAGCCGCACTCCACATAGAGAATAATGGGGCCTCCAGCACCGACCTCCACCCGCAGAACCCCACTCCACATAGAGAATAATGGGGCCTCCAGCACCGACCTCCACCCGCACTCCACATACAGAATAATGGGGCCTCCAGCACCGACCTCCACCCGCAGAGCCGCACTCCACATAGAGAATAATGGAGCCTCCAGCACCGACCTCCACCCGTAGAGCCGCACTCCACATAGAGAATAATGGGGCCTCCAGCACCGACCTCCACCCGCAGAGCCGCACTCCACATAGAGAATAATGGAGCCTCCAGCACCGACCTCCACCCGCAGAGCCGCACTCCACATAGAGAATAATGGAGCCTCCAGCACCGACCTCCACCCGCAGAGCCGCACTCCACATAGAGAATAATGGGGCCTCCAGCACCGACCTCCACCCGCAGAGCCACACTCCACATACATGGCTGCTCTCAGTGCTCTGTGCTGTGCGCACAGGACCTGTGATGAGGTCACAGGAGGGGAGGAGACAGGGGTCACATGATCGAGGGCCCTGACACCTTACCTCCTGTGATCTCATCACAAGCCTTTGCACGCTACCAGCAGCATCAGCGTTCACGCTACTTGTAGATGCTGCTGGTAGCAGAGCACATAATGCCGCCCCCACGGTCACTCACTTTTAGGTGGGGAGAAGATGGAGTGCCATTGCAGCAGCCAGCAGGAATGTGGTGGGGGCCCCCTTAGAAGCTCTTGTGGTGGGGGCCCCGGGGCTGAAGCCCCGCCTGCCCTGCCTATAATCCGGCCCTGCGCGGTGGCAGATTATAATGGGGCAATTTACTGGCCTGGGCTGTGGGCCCCTTAACCCCACTGGGCCCGGGGCAACCGCCCAAATTGACCTCATTATAATCCGCCACTGGATATGCCCATTCGTGCATCTGTTCCACCCTGAAAGTCAAAGTTACTCCTAAACGTGCCAAGATCTCAGCCTTTAACTTGTCATATTCTTTTGTTTCCTGCAATGCCAAGTCATAATACGCTTTTTGCTGTTCACCTGTCACATATGGTGCCAGAATCTTGGCCCACTGCTCCGGAGGCAATTTCTCCCTCTCCATCACCCTTCAAACAGTGCCAGGAATGCCTCAACGTCATCCCCCGGGGTCATCTTTTGCAACGCTCTTCTTACCGTCTTCCTCACGTAAGAGTCATCAGCCAGACTTTGGGTTGGGGCACTCCTCCTGCCCTGGATGGCGGTTGCCAGAAGCTGCATCTGCTGCCGCTGCTCCTCCTGGCTCTGCTGCCGCTACTCCTGCTGGCTCTGCTGCCACTGCTCCTGCTTGCTCTGCTGGATTTGCTGCCACTGCTCCTGCTGGTTCTGCTGGATCTGCCACCGCTGCTCCTGCTGGATCTGCTAGATCAGCTACAGCTGCTCCTGCTGGCTGTGCTGCCGCTGCTCCTGCTTGCTTTGCTGGATTTGCTGCCACTGCTCCTGCTGGCTCTGCTGGATCTGCCACCGCTGCTCCTGCTGGATCTGCTAGATCAGCTACAGCTGCTCCTGCTGTCTTTGCTGCCGCTGCTCCTGCTGGCTCTGCTGTAACAGCAGCCTGTTGGTCTCTTGCTGTTGCTGCTGCACCTGGACCAGGTGTTTCAGCAGATCCTCCATGTTGTCAGATTTCCTTCCTGCAGCTGCTTTCACACAGGACATGCGGTATCAGCAGTCACACTGCCTCTTGGGATTTGTGCCTGTGCTTCTAGCACCAATTGTAGGGATCTGTGCTCACTCAGCTGCTGTAATGATAATGTAAAATATCATGTATGATTTCTCCTGAACATTCCAGAATCTTCCATTCTCTACACTTTCTAGAAGGATGCATAGCTGCCCAGAGATAAGTGACCCCCCCGTTCTTTCCCCCCTTGTCACACATTGCAGCTTTGTATTCTCCCTCTGCCTGACTGTAATGTGAGACTCCAGCGTGTGATCCACTCACTCTTTCCTGTCCCCCCCTCCTTCCTCAGGAATTCCTTTGTCTCTTTTCCACCATGTGAAGCTACTCTCATAGACAATAACGAGAATCTAATCACTTGGTCATAGAACGCCACCAGATTATAATAGGTATGTGAAAATGACACATTGGGATGTGCGCCGATTGGGCTTCACTACAGTGGTTCTTGCTAAATTCTAGCACCAACAGAACCACAGAAATGGATTTCTCCTGAACAGAGCAGAATAGACAACTAGTGTTTGATGTCATTACAAAGCTAATTTCAATATAAGATGAATGATGGTTCTGCCGATATTCTGCTAGGTTCTCAAGCCCAGATATGATGGTTATAAGTTTTCAGAACCCAAATCTGTACTTTGAGAAAGGGGAGGACTGTCACAAGCAAACCCCTTTAGTGATGTCACAAAGCCAAAGGTATAAGGTATTTTTCCCTACTCCTCCCTCATTCTAGCCTGGGATGCCATGGCAATAAGATCTCAAATGAATGGTGACGTTTGGCTCTTCCTCGCCGCATGGTTCTGCCTGAAATGATCTAAGCAATATGTAAGTGTATCTCTGTTTTTTTAAATCCCTTTTATTTGTAGTTGCATTGTACATACTGTTATTGTCTCATATCGTAAAGCCTTTTTATCTTCTGTAAGCACTGCCCATCTTTTGGGAATAAACTATAAAATTTATTAGTTCTGCCTCCTTGCTCTGTGACAAATTGATGTGCCTATAAGCTAATTACGCTACTAATTTGGGTTACCTTCGAACCCCTCTATTAATTTTAAATATTAATAAGAGAAATCTGAAGCTGGTGGCAGCGAAGTGTGTTCTGGCTAGGTGGGTAGCGCTGGCAGTGACTGAGAGGGTTTTATAAGCTGATTATGTGGCTGCTGCCAAAACATTTATAATTCCCTCACTGCAGCGGCCTAATAGCCAGTGCACAACAAGTAGCCCGTCCGGCGACTAATTATCCTAGGTGTACTTCCCTGACTGACCTGAGGGTAAGGGGGGCGCTGGAGAGCTGCAAGTTCCAAAGTGGAACTGGAAAGTGGGATATCCATAAATCCTGACAGCGTGTAACATATTGTTGCAGTGGTGGGATAACTAAAATAAACCCCCCTGCGGTAAATTGTTAGGGCAAGACTAGCTTGCTGTTTTTTATCACATGGTGCCAACGGTGGGATAACTAAGATAAGCCCCCCTGTGCCTGTGATAGCCGGGTGCAACCAAAAGTCACACCCCCTGATCGTGACAGCTGTGGTTGAGGTAGGCACAGGAAGCAGTATTGCTGAAATGTCCTAGCAAGTTTATTGAAACGGCATAATCTCCTCTGAATAGAAAAACAAACGAATAGCCTTTTCCGGCACAAAGTGAAAAACAAACAGGAAATAAACAGTCCATATAGCACTGTGGGTTTGCCCTCTCAGGTCAGTGTCTATAGCAACATACACTGAATGAGACATCTGGCCTCCATTTTATTAGCCAAACCACGCCCCTGGGGGTTGGGATATGCAAGCGGTCATTCCTACACATCTCTTATGACCGCTCGTAAAACCCGGCCCTGGACTGGCCAAATAACTCTCTCAGCACTATAGGTGCTGGAGCATACTTCCAATATATTTTCATCTTACTGTAAGTTTAAAAAGTTTTTTTGAAAAAAATATTTTTGAGGATTATTATCTAAATTGAATGGTTTTAACGTTTTTCTGTGCCTTCACATGGCCTATATTCATGCACATGTGCTACTGTATTCTTTTAGTCTATATTGTGCAGTGTTTGCAGCTTTCACATGTTCACTCTAGGAGCTGCTGGTCGGTTTTTCTGTCTATGTGTATATATATATATATATATATATATATAAACACACTACTCAAAAAAATAAGTGGAACACTTAAACAGAATATAACTCCAATTGAATCAAACTTCTGTGAAATCAAACTGTCCACTTGGGAAGCAACACTGGTTGACAATCAATATCGCTGTTGTGCAAATGGAATAGACAACAGAAGGAAATTATTGGCAATTATCAAGACACACTCAATAAAGGAGTAGTTTTGCAGGTGGGGACCACAGACCACATCTCAGTACCAATGATTTCTGGCTGATGTTTTGGTCACTTTTGAATTTTGGTTGTGCTTTCACACTCGTAGTAGCATGAGACGGATTCTACAACCCACAGAAGTGGCTCAGGTAGGGCAGCTCATCCAGGATGGCACATCAATGCGAGCTGTAGCAAGAAGGTTTGCTGTGTCTGTCAGCGTAGTGTCTAGAGGCGCTACCAGGAGACAGGCCAGAACACCAGGAGACGTGGAGGGGGCCATAGGAGGGCAACAACCCAGCAGCAGGACCACTACCTCAGCCGTTGTGCAAGGAGGAGCACTGCCAGAGCCCTGCAAAATGACCTCCAGCAGGCCACAAATGTGCATGTGTCCGCACAAACGGTTAGAAACCAACTCCATGAGGATGGTCTGAGTGCCCGACGTCCACAAAGGGGGGTTGTACTCACAGCCCTACACCGAGCAGGACGCTTGGCATTTGCCACAGAACACCAGGATTGGCAAATTTGCCACTGGTGCCCTGTGCTCTTCACAGATGAAAGCAGGTTCACACTGAGCACATATGACAGAGTCTGGAGACGCCATGGAGAGCGATCTGCTGCCTGCAACATCCTTCAGCATGATTGGTTTGGCAGTGAGTCAGTAATGGTGTGGGGTGGCATTTCTTTGGAGGGCTGCACAGCCCTCCATGTGCTTGCCAGAGGTAGCCTGACTGCCATTAAGTACAGAGATGAGATCCTCAGACCCCTTGTGAGACCATATGCTGGTGCAGTTGGCCCTGGGTTCCTCCTAATGCAGGACAATGCCAGACCTCATGTGGCTGGAGTGTGTCATCAGTTCCTGCAAGATGAAGGCATTGAAGATATGGACTGGCCCACTGTAACGCTAGGGGTACCTAAGATAGAGAGTGGACCCTCTGGATCGCGGATCCGGAGCCCCAGGGTCGAGCACACCAGGTGAAGACCGACCCCTATACAGGGATCGTTTGGGGCAGGACCACAGAGGACGGAGGCGCGACAGCCGGAACCAAGAGGGACGGCTCCACGGACAGAAGGAGAGGGAAGGCAATGGTACGTGGGAGGACCTAGACGGGCAGAAGGAGGAGGACGGCACCGGAGATGGGAGACAGTGCACAGGCAGGCTGGGAGGGAAGGACGCAGGAGACAGGGAGCGACAGGGAGTGTCAGGCGGAACGCGGAAAGCTACAGTAGAACTGTAGAGGCCAGAGAGTGCAGGAAAACTACACGATCGTCAGGCGTCCTCCTAACTGCGAGGACGCCTGAAGTACAGCAGCCCCCGGATGCTCGTCACCCAAACCCGCCCTTCGGCGCCGCCCATCGCAGGGGAGACCAGGCCCGCCCCTCAGCGCCGCCCATCATGGGAGAGAGAGGAAAGACGGCGGCGAGCGCGAACCAGGGGGCGGGAAGGAGGAGCCGAGGAGAAGAGGAACTGACGGCGGGCACGTGACCGAGCGGGAGCGCGCAGGTGAGGGGATGCCGCAGCGGCCGCCGCAGCAAAAGGGGCATCGGCGGGCATAACCGCCGATGTCACAGTACCCCCCCCCTTACGGCGTCCCTTAGCGAGATTGGCCAAAAACTTTTTTAGAATGCGAGGGGCGTTGATATTCTCCCGAGGCTCCCAGGACCTCTCCTCGGGACCAAAACCCACCCAATCGATAAGAAAAAGGGTCTTACCCCGGGCTTTTTTCATAGCCAAGATGTCCTTGACCTCGAAGACGTTATCAGAGATGGCAGGAGGAGGAACGATGGAAACCGGTTGGAACCGGTTCAGGACTACGGGTTTCAGGAGCGAGACATGGAAGGCGTTGGGCACCCAGAGCGAAGCAGGCAACCTTAGTTTGTAAGCCACGGCATTAATACGTCCAATCACCTCAAACGGTCCAATGTACCGAGGACTCAGCTTGTAAGAGGGAACTCTCAGACGGATATGTCGAGTTGAAAGCCAGACCTTGTCACCAGGATGGTACGGGGGTACGTCCTTCCGTCTCTTGTCTGCATGCTTCTTGATTCGGTCGTTGGCACTTTTGAGCGCATCCCGGGTCTCTCTCCAAATCTGCGAGAATTTTTTAGCAAGAGAATCAGCTGCGGGTACCTCGGTAGAGGTAGAAAAAGGCAATGGAATACTTGGGTTCTGACCGGTTACCACAAAAAAAGGTGACCTGGTGGTAGATTCACTGGGATGATTATTGTGTGAGAATTCAGCCCAAGGTAAGAGCGCAACCCAGTCGTCTTGATGAGCGTTGGTAAAGTGACGTAGGAAGGTGGTTAACCCCTGATTAATTCGTTCCACTTGCCCGTTGGTCTGAGGATGATATGCGGAGGAAAAGTCGAGAGATGTACCCATAAGCCGGCAAAGTGCCCTCCAGAAGCGGGAGGTGAACTGGACCCCCCGATCCGACAGAATCCGCTGAGGAAGACCATGCAGCCTGAAGACCTGGTGGATGAAGATCTCAGCCAACTTTGGGGCGGACGGTAGTCCCGATAAGGGAATAAAATGGGCCATCTTAGAAAAGCGATCTGCCACGACTAAGATGGTGGTACATCCGGCCGAGCGGGGCAAATCGGTCACAAAGTCCATGGCGATCTGTTGCCAGGGGGCTTCAGGAACTGGCAACGGATGAAGAAGACCGGCGGGCAAGGTCCTAGCCACCTTGATCTGGGCACAGATTGTGCAAGAGGCCACATAGTCCATCACATCCTGGCGAAGCGTAGGCCACCAATAATACCGGGAAAGCAGGAAGAGAGTCTTCTTGGTCCCCACGTGTCCAGCAATTTTGGAGGAATGTCCCCAGCACAACACCTCTATACGTTTGCCTGGAGGGACGAAGGTCTTACCGGGCGGAGGGGTAGCAAAATTCACAGGAGCCACGGTGATCATCCTGGAAGGCTCGATGATACAGGATGGGATTTCGTCCCTCTCTGAAGACTGCAACGACCTGGAAAGGGCATCGGCCTTGATGTTCCTATTACCCGGTCGGAAGTGAAGTTGGAAGTCAAAGCGGGAAAAAAACAAGGCCCACCTGGCTTGTCGGGCATTGAGCCTTTGGGCGGATTGCAGATAGGCCAGGTTTTTGTGGTCTGTGAGGATGGTAAAGGGATGTACAGCTCCCTCGAGTAAATACCGCCATTCAGTTAAGGCCATCTTAATGGCCAGTAATTCACGGTCTCCAATGGAGTAGTTGCACTCCGCCGGTGAAAAGATTTTAGAGAAAAAACCGCATGGAACCAGCCGTCCGGACGAAGCCTGCTGGGACAAGACCGCCCCAGCTCCAGTAGAGGAGGCATCCACTTCCAGGACAAAGGGTCTGCTGGCCACAGGCCGATGCAAAATGGGTGCTGAGGCAAAAGAACGTTTCAGAGTTTGGAAAGCTTCCTCCGCTTCAGGGGACCAGCTGTTGGTCTTCGTTCCTTTACGGGTCAGGTTCGTGATGGGTTTGGTAACCGTGGAAAAGTGAGGCACAAACTGGCGGTAATAGTTTGCGAACCCAAGAAACCGCTGGATGGCCTTAATCCCCACAGGACGAGGCCACTTGAGAACCGCATCGAGTTTTTCGGGATCCATGCTTAGACCGGAGTCGGAAACGACATATCCCAAGAAGGGTAGTGACGACTGCTCAAAAAGGCATTTCTCGATCTTGGCGTAGAGTTGGTTCTCTCGGAGACGATGCAAGACCAAGCGTACACTCCTGCGATGAGAAGGCAGATCGGGGGAGAAAACGAGGATGTCGTCCAGGTAGATGACAACACAAGAATAGAGTAGATCCCGGAATACCTCATTGATAAATTCTTGGAACACAGCGGGGGCATTGCAAAGGCCAAATGGCATGACTAGATATTCATAATGCCCGTCACGAGTATTGAAGGCCGTTTTCCACTCGTCCCCAGCACGGATTCGGACCAAATTGTAGGCTCCCCGCAGGTCTAACTTCGTGAAGATCCGGGCTCCTCTCAACCGGTCAAAAAGCTCCGGAATCAACGGAAGAGGGTAACGATTCTTGATGGTGATTTTGTTCAGGCCCCCGTAATCAATGCAAGGTCGCAGTGATCCATCTTTCTTCCGGACGAAGAAAAAACCTGCGCCTGCAGGAGAGGAAGACTTTCGGATAAACCCCTTGGAGAGGTTTTCGTGGATATATTCCGTCATGGCAGTGGTCTCGGCTGGAGAGAGAGGGTATGTTCTACCTCTGGGAGGAATCGCTCCAGGCATCAGGTCGATGGGGCAGTCATAAGACCGGTGCGGTGGCAGGGAATCCGCCTCTCTTTTGCAGAAAACATCAGCATAAGCGTGATATGGCACAGGAAGACCAGGGAGGTCTGTAGGCTTGCGCTGAGGCTGGGGACGAACCAGGTTACGTAAACAGCTTGCATGGCAGGCGTGCCCCCAGCGCAGGATCTCTCCGGAGCGCCAATCGATAACAGGCTCATGCCGCCTGAGCCAAGGTAGCCCCAAAAGAATGGCGTGGGACAACTGAGGCAAGACATAAAAGGCAATCCTTTCAGAGTGGAGGGCGCCAACTTGCAGGTTTACTTCAGTGGTTACCGAGGTGACGAGCCCAGGAAGAGGTTTGCCGTCAACGGAGGTGATTGCTCGAGGATTACTTAGGACGACCACGGGAATCTGGAGCCTGTCCACCTCCTCCTGGTGGATGAAGTTGCCTGCCGCGCCCGAGTCCACATACGCCTCCACAGAGCTACGCCCCCGTCCTGAAATAAGCAGAGCTGAAACAGTAAGTGGAAGAGAGGGGGTAGAATCACCTAGGGGGCCCTCTCCTACCTGGCCTAGGCGGATGCGTTTCCCGGTCTCTCAGGACAAGTGCGTATGAAGTGGTTGGCCCCTCCACAATAGAGACAGAGTCCCTTGGACATTCTCTCCCTACGCCGTTGTTCAGACAACTTGATGCGATCAACTTGCATGGGCTCAGGAGCGGTGTTACTAGGAGGGGCAACGGTGCGCGGAATAGGAGCTTGGTATAACCTAAAGGACCTCTTCTCCCTAGCCGACTCTCGGGCGCGCTCCTGAAAACGCAGATCAATACGAGTAGCCAAGGAGATGAGATCCTCCAGGGTGGTAGGGAGGTCACGCCCGGCCAACTCGTCTTTGATTTTACCAGAAAGTCCTCTCCAAAACGCACCAACCAGGGCTTCATTATTCCACCCCAGCTCCGAGGACAAGGTCCGAAAACGGATGGCGTATTGCCCTACCGTAAGGGACCCCTGGCAGAGGTTAAAAAGGGCCTCAGTGGAGGAAGCAAGGCGTCCCGGTTCATCGAAAACCTTGCGAAATGTCTCCAAAAAACACTGGATGTTGGTCACCACCGGGTCATCCCTCTCCCATAATGGATTCACCCAAGCCAACGCCTCCCCCTCAAGGTGGGAGATTATAAAGGCCACTTTAGCACGGTCCGTAGGATACTGTTGGGGCGAAAGATCAAAGTGCAACCTGCACTGATTTAAAAATCCCCTACACAATTTTGGGTCCCCACAGTACCTGGGTGGTTTACCGAGACGGGGAGGGGGAGTAGAGACGGTGTCCCGGGCTAGGGTGGAAGCGGCCGTAGAGGACTGCAAAGAAAGCAGCCTATCATCCACGGAGGCCATATACCCCAAAATGTGAGACTGAGCATCGCGCTGTTGTGCGAGCTCCTGCTGGAGACTGACTAATAGGGGTGCGTGTGCTGGGTCTGCGGTCTGAAGAGCGGAGAGCCGAGAGTTCATGGACTTCATGAATGACATGATACGGTTCTGATTTTCTCTAAGGAAGAGCAGTTCCTTTTGAGTGGCAGCCGCGGCACCGGCGGGGTCCATGGCCTGACGATACTGTAACGCTAGGGGTACCTAAGATAGAGAGTGGACCCTCTGGATCGCGGATCCGGAGCCCCAGGGTCGAGCACACCAGGTGAAGACCGACCCCTATACAGGGATCGTTTGGGGCAGGACCACAGAGGACGGAGGCGCGACAGCCGGAACCAAGAGGGACGGCTCCACGGACAGAAGGAGAGGGAAGGCAATGGTACGTGGGAGGACCTAGACGGGCAGAAGGAGGAGGACGGCACCGGAGATGGGAGACAGTGCACAGGCAGGCTGGGAGGGAAGGACGCAGGAGACAGGGAGCGACAGGGAGTGTCAGGCGGAACGCGGAAAGCTACAGTAGAACTGTAGAGGCCAGAGAGTGCAGGAAAACTACACGATCGTCAGGCGTCCTCCTAACTGCGAGGACGCCTGAAGTACAGCAGCCCCCGGATGCTCGTCACCCAAACCCGCCCTTCGGCGCCGCCCATCGCAGGGGAGACCAGGCCCGCCCCTCAGCGCCGCCCATCATGGGAGAGAGAGGAAAGACGGCGGCGAGCGCGAACCAGGGGGCGGGAAGGAGGAGCCGAGGAGAAGAGGAACTGACGGCGGGCACGTGACCGAGCGGGAGCGCGCAGGTGAGGGGATGCCGCAGCGGCCGCCGCAGCAAAAGGGGCATCGGCGGGCATAACCGCCGATGTCACACCCGCCCATTCCCCAGACCTGAATCCATTTGAACACATCATGTCTCGCTCAATCAACTAATGTCACGTTGCACCACAGACTGTCCAGGAGTTGGCGGATGCTTTAGTGCAGGTCGGGGAGGAGATCCCTCATGACAACATCCGCCAACTCATCAGGAGCACGCGCAGGTGTCGTAGTGTTAAGCGTCGGATTTCTGTCGCTGCACAGCGAGAATCCGGAGCCTTACTTCCGGCGGTCTCCTATTCCTCTCCAGCCACAGAGGAGCTTGCTCAGCAAACTCATCGGTCCCGGCGCTCTGCCCAGACCAGCTCCGTGGGTTTGCTTACTGCTGCCACCTCTGGCACAGCTATGGCAATGCATGCTACTCAGCAGCGAGATTCTCCAGGGACTAAGTCCTCATGTCGGGCCACTGAGCATGCCCGTGGTGTGATCTCCCATTGGAGATTGAAGGTCACGTGCTCAGGTCCTGCTCGTGTTTGGATTGGCCCATCTGAGAAGCCAGGAAGGTCCCGGATGCTCGCGGCTATAAAAGGTTTGCATGGCCGCTCGGCCATGCGCTAGGATAGCCAGTATTTTCTGACTATAAGGAGTGAGTGATGGATGCACGTATGAATGTCTCTGGTGACTGACTCATTATGAAACCCCTACCATTGGTACGCATGTGTTGTGCAGCCTAGCCTGCTGGCGCCCAGGCTTAGGTAGGACAAAGTTGAGTCAGATATTATCAGTGACTCGGCACGCCTCAGAGCAAGTGCTCCGCACTCTTTAGCCAGCGTCTATAGCGGTGTTCGTGGCAGCGACGCTGCGCGCTCAGTGGCCTAGAAGGACTCTAACCCCGTTCCTTGGGGTGGAGTTCTGTGGCTGTTTGCTGTGCGCTCTGTGGCTGGGCTCTGTGAGCCAAACAGGCTCCGGCATTCACTTTCAAGCGGGTGTGCAGTTCTGTGAAGTAACAGAATCCGCTCCTGTTTACACTGGGTGACGTAACCCACGTGCGACTGTTTTCACGCCGCTCTTCCCTTCCGCCATTACCTAGCAGCAGTGTACCACCTCTGCACGGTGGACCCCGGGCTGCGAACGCACTCTCTACTATTTTATAATCTGGTACGTTCCACCAGCCCTAACATTATCCTAGCGCCAGGGTCTGGCTAGTAATGGCGGATGAACAGCGGCTGCATAGATACATCCAGCAGCTGGAGGGTAGGTTGGCAGCGCTAGAGCGTTCCACCTCAGCTGCAGATGTTACTTCGGTCGCCGTCCAAGCAGCTACAGAGGCTGTCGACGTGTCTCCACGGCCAGTCCTGTCCCGACCTTGTCCCGCCTTCTGTTGCCCGAGAAGTTCTCGGGCGATAGTGCTTCATGCAGGGGTTTCATGAGTCAGTGCTCCATTCACCTGGAGTTGCTGGCCACACGATTTCCCTCCGAGCGGGCCAAGGTGGGGTTTATCATCTCCCACCTGTCGGGCAGGGCCCTGGAGTGGGCCACCCCGCTGTGGGAGTGCGGGGATCCCCTGGTACAGAGTGCCACCCATTTCCTGGTCACTCTGAAGCAGGTGTTCCTGGGTCCTTGGGTCACGCACGACACCGCACTTCAATTGCTGGCTCTAACCCAGGGTGCGTCTTTGGTCAGCCAGTATGCCATCCTCTTCAGAACTCTGGTCTTGGAGTTGGAGTGGCCAGATAAGGTTCTCATACTCATATTCTGGAGAGGCCTGGCTGATCACGTCAAAGATGCCATGGCCTCCAGGGAGGTGCCCACCACTTTAGAGGAGCTCATTACGGTCGCTACCCGAATAGACATTCGCTTCATGAAGCGAGGGCTGGAGCGTTCCAGGTCCCGCCAACGTTATAAGTTGGCTCCAAATTTTGCGAGACCTCTGGAACCTTCCGGTCAGCCTCCAGAGGCCATGGAGGTGTCCCGCACGGGGTCCAGGACCCGGTCTGCGCGGGTACCTCCAGTCTGCTTCTGCTGTCGGCAGACAGGGCATCTTGCTAACCAGTGCCCACAGCGCTCGGGAAACGCTCCCGTCTAGTGGTTATCGGAGGGGGCCTACTAAACACCGCGACTTTCTCCTCCAAGCTCCTGTTTAAAGGGGCATTAGAATTTAATTCCTCCACTCTGATGGTGGAGGTTTGTGTGGACTCAGGGGCAGAGGACAATTTCATGTCATATGACTTCGCTCAACAACACGCAGTCCCCCTGGTCTTGCTACCTCAAGCAGTCAACATCAGAGTGGTGAATGGGGCGACACTCCCGTCCCAAATAACCCACCAGATAGCTCCACTGAGACTCTCTTTGTCTCCTCCTCATCAGGAGATGCTGTCCCTCCTTGTTATGCCCAAAGGGATCGACCAGGTCCTCCTAGGGGTTCCCTGGTTGCGATCTCACTCTCCCCATATAGAGTGGTCTTTGGGAAAAATCCTCAGTTGGAGCAAGGCCTGCGAGGGTAGGTGTCTGAGGGACTGCGTACAGGTCGCCACTTCTGAGGTTCCTGCAGATCTCTCCTCGCTTCCCAAGCCATATTGACAGTATGCAGACGTATTCTCCAGGAAGGCGGCAGAGACCCTTCCACCGCACCGCCAATACGACTGTCCTATTGACCTCTTGCCCGGTGCTGAGCCTCCCCGGGGTTGAGTATATCCACTATTTCTCCCAGAGACAGAAGCCATGTGTCAGTATATCAGGGAGAATCTGGCAAGAGGATTCATTAGGAAGTCGGTGTCTCCGGCGGGTGCGGGATTCTTCTTTGTCCAAAAGAAGAATGGAGAATTACGTCCATGCATCGATTACAGGGGTCTTAACGCTATAACCGTTAAGAACAAGTATCCTTTGCCCCTGATATCGGAACTGTTTGATAAGCTACGGGGAGCGAGAGTGTTTACTAAGCTCGATCTGCGGGGAGCCTATAACCTGATTCACATCCGTGAGGGGAACGAATGGAAGACGGCTTTTAACACCAGAGACAGGCACTATGAATACCTAGTGATGCCCTTCGGGCTATGTAACGCGCCAGCCGTCTTCCAAGACTTTGTGAATGACATCTTTCGGGATATGCTTACCACCTCGGTAGTAGTCTATCTGGATGATATTCTCATTTACTCTCCAGATATTGACTCCCACCGGAGAGATGTTCGCAAAGTTTTCGATCTCCTGCGGGCCAACTCTCTTTATGCCAAATTGGAGAAATGTGTGTTTGAGCAGGAGTCCTTGCTAGAGTTGAGCGAAACGGGTCGAAAAAATTCAAAAGTCGCCGACTTTTGGCAAAGTCGGGTTTCATGAAACGAAACCCGACCCTAGGATGAGGTCGGCCACGAGGTCGGCGACTTACGCGCCAAAGTCGCGTTTCAAAAGTTTGTTTTGCGCTCTTTTTCAGCCAATCAGGATCCACGGACACTGTGGGCAACGTGATGACATAGGCACGTGTCACCACCATCTTTCAGAAGGGCATGCAAGTGATTGGCTTGCTTTGGTGGGCGTCACAGGGGGTATAAAAGGGCGTGCACGCCGACCGCCATCTTACTTCTGCCGATCTTAGTATAGGGAGAGGTTGCTGCTGATTCTGTAGGGAGAGCGTTAGGCAGGGAAGAAGACAAAAAAACTGCTTCTGCTGCTAGCGATTTGGCCTGCACAACACACAAGTCACTGTGTGTGCAGTGCAAGGGGAGGCTATATTGTGGTGTATCAGTGGTGTTGGTTGTTGGGCTGCCTTCTAAGGCTTCCTGACACGCTGGCATTGCTGTTTACCCACTGCTCCGCAAACTGCTTTTTTAAAAGCAATCCAATCTCCCTTATCCTCTCGTCACTTTGGTCACAGGCAGCTGTGCCATCGAGCGTGTCACATAGCGCTCAGATATCAGTGGGCCGCACACAATCCACAAGTGTCCACTGTCCAAAAGTGTAAGCAGAGATTCAAAATCTCCATTATCCTCTCGTCACTTTGGTCACAGGCAGCTGTGCCATCGAGCGTGTCACATAGCGCTCAGATATCAGTGGGCCGCACACAATCCACAAGTGTCCAGTGTCCAAAAGTGTACGCAGAGATTCAAAATCTCCATTATCCTCTCGTCACTTTGGTCACAGGCAGCTGTGCCATCGAGCGTATCACATAGCGCTCAGATATCAGTGGGCCGCACACAATCCACAAGTGTCCACTGTCCACAAGTGTACGCAGAGATTCAAAATCTCCATTATCCTCTCGTCACTTTGGTCACAGGCAGCTGTGCCATCGAGCGTGTCACATAGCGCTCAGATATCAGTGGGCCGCACACAATCCACAAGTGTCCACTGTCCACAAGTGTGTGCAGAAATTCTAAAACTCCCCTGTCCTATAGACACCTTGTACCTTGTTTTACATTACTATATAGTTTGTTGGATTTTGTCTACATTTCTACCAAAAATGAGGAAGGCTGGTGGAAGAGGCCGTGGAATTGGGCGGGGGTTGGCAGCTGGTAATGATGGTGTTGGTGGTGGATCTGATGGTAGTGGCAAGAGCAAAATAGGACCAAATGCAGGAGGTGCTGACCCTGCGTCATCGTCTGTCTACATAAGGCCTCGAACGCTTAGTTTTCTAGGAGTTGGCAAACCGCTTTTAAAGGCAGAGCATCAGGAAAAAGTTTTGTCTTACATTGCTGACTCAGCCTCCAGCTCTATCGCCTCCTCTTCTTCAGTTGTAAAAAGTAAAAGCACTGAGTCGTCATTGGAGGCTCATGTTCATGAACCACACCTTTCCTTGTGTCCTTCACCCCAACCAAGATTGAAGGATGACGCAGGCCATACTACTGATTACTCCATGGAGCTGTTTTCACATACCATGCCTGGATTATCAAGTCAAATGGTGAATTACCCAGGCCAAGATGAATCTGACATGGAGTGCACTGATGCACAGCCGCTGATGGATGATTCTGCTGGTACATTCACTCAGAGCACTACATTGTCCTCGCAGTGTACAGAGCCAGATTTTGACCCTGATGAGACTCAGGTGCCCCTTCCCGCACACTATACCACCATACACGGTGACACAGAGAAAGGTGCACATGACATAGAAGAGGAGGTGATGGATGACCCAGTTGTTGACCCAGATTGGCATCCATTGGGGGAAGAGGGTGCTGCTTCCAATAGCTCAGATGAGGAGCATCCACAGCAGACATCGACATCGCAACAGCTGTTATCTGGCAGGCCCGGAGCACTCCAAAGACAGGTTCCAAACATCAAAAGAGTTGCTGGACAGCTTGTCCAGAGGGTCAAAAGATCACAGCGTGCTAGGCCGCAAAATGTCTGCCAAAGTAGGAAGAGTGCAGTGTGGCAGTTTTTTGAACAAAATCCTCATGATCAGGCCAAGGTTATCTGTAAGAAGTGCGCAAAGACCTTTAGCCGAGGGAAAAATCTGAAAAATTTGAATACCAGTTGCATGCTTAGACATTTAACCAGCATGCACTTGCAAGCGTGGACACAACACCAAACCTCAAGTGCCACATGTGCAACTGATCACAACGAAGGTAGTCAGCAACGCTACATTGTTTCCCCCACTGTAAGCACACCGGTTAGCACAGCAGCAAATGTTGAGGTGTCGTTGCAAGGCCACAGCAGTCAGGGAATCCCACTGTTATATCAACGAAAGACTGATTCTAGGCCATCAGAAAGAACACCAACTCCATCACCATCATCAACCCTCTCTCAGTCCGCCCTGTCCACCGCTACTTCCACCATATGCAGCTCTCAAGTCCAGCTCACCCTCCCAGACACTATGAGTAGGTCAAGAAAGTACTCAGTCTCTCATCCGCGTACACTGGGTTTGAACGCCCACATTGCCAAACTAATCTCGTTTGAGATGATGCCCTTTCGGTTGGTGGAAAGCACAGCTTTCCGCGAACTCATGGCCTATGCAGTACCACGCTATGACCTACCCAGTCGCCACTTCTTCTCTCGCAAAGCCATCCCAGCCCTCCACCATCATGTGAAAGACCGCATTGTCCATGCACTCAAGCAGTCAGTGAGCGGAAAGGTGCACCTCACAACTGATGCATGGTCCAGTCGGCATGGCCAGGGCCGTTACGTGTCCATCACTGCGCACTGGGTTAATGTGGTGGATGCAGGGTCCACAGGGGACAGCGGTGGTGGGACAGTGCTGCCTAGCCCACGGTCTAGGAAACAGTTGGCTGTAGGCGTTCGACCCTCCTCCTCCTCCTCCTCCTCCTCCAGAAGCGACAGCTCGTCCACAGAGCGCAGTCGTACGAGCACTCCATCTGCAGCTGCCACTGTTGCACACGATGTGTCCCCCTATCGAGCAGCTAGTGGAAAGCGTCAGCAGGCTGTGTTGCAGATGATGTGTTTGGGCGACAGACACACCGCCGAGGTGCTGGCCGAGTACTTGAAGCGACAAACTGAGTCATGGCTGGGCAGTGTACATCTTGAGGCAGGCAAGGTAGTTAGTGATAACGGCCGTAATTTTGTGGCAGCCATAGCCCTTTCAAAACTCAGCCACATACCTTGCTTGGCTCACACCTTGAACCTGGTGGTGCAGTGCTTCCTCAAAAATTATCCGGAGTTAACAGCCCTGCTCCAGAAGGCGCGAAGACTGTGAGCGCACATCCGCCGGTCGCCTGTACACTCCGTTCGTATGCAGAAGCTGCAGCGATTGCTCCACCTTCCCAACCACCGCCTCACTATCGACATTGCAACAAGGTGGAACTCCACCCTGCACATGGTGGAGCGGCTGTGCGAGCAGAGGCAGGCCATAATGCATTTGTGGGAGGATACACGGCCAGGCACTTTGAGAGCAGACATGGAGTTGACAGGCGTGCACTGGTCGAAGCTGAAAGACCTTTGTAAAGTCCTTCAGTGTTTTGAGGAATGCACACGGCTGGTAAGCGCAGACGACGCCATCCTAAGCATGAGCATCCCACTTATGCGTCTGCTCATGCAAACTTTGACGCACCTTAAGGAGCAGGCGTCTGCAGCCAATGTTGATGAGGAGGAAGAGGAGGAGGGAATCCTTGATGACATTCAGCCATTGTCTGCTCAGGGACCTCTCCTGGACGAGGTGGAGGAAGAAGAGGAGGAGGAGGAGGAGGATGATGGGGATGATTACTTAGGGGAGGAGGATGCATCTCGTGGGGCAAGTGAAAATGTTGGCGTGGCAAGGTCTGGTACAGGGTTTGTGCGTGACTGGAGGGATGTGGATTTGCCAGAAAGTGCTCCTCCACCCAGCACTCGCAGTGCATCATTGACACCAGGAACATTGGCCCACATGTCAGATTATGCCTTGCGGATCCTAAAAACGGACCCCCGCATTGCCAAAATGATGAACGATGACGACTACTGGTTGGCCAGCATCCTGGATCCACGCTATAAAGGCAAATTACAAAACATCATGCCACAGGAGAACCTTGACCTAATATTCGCTAATAAACAAGCAACTCTGGTAAATCGGTTGCTTGAGGCATTCCCAGCACACAGCAGCGGTGATGGTTCTCACACGAGCCGTACGGGCCGGGGGCAGCTTGGCAGAGGTGTTCGTGGTGCACACAGCAGAAGTGGCGTTGGAGACAGGGGTTTCATGACAATGTTGTGGACTGATTTTTCAAATACCGCTCACACAACTGGTAATACTGCATCGATGGAAAGTGACAGGAGACAGCAGTTGTCAACTATGGTTACAAACTACTTTTCCTCCCATATCGATGTTCTCCCACACAGGTCATTCCCCTTTGACTATTGGGCCGCTAAACTGGACACCTGGCCTGAATTGGCCCAATATGCCTTACAGGAGCTCGCTTGCCCAGCTGCAAGTGTGCTATCGGAAAGAGTCTTCAGTGCAGCTGGATCAATCCTGACAGAAAAAAGGACCCGTCTGTCAACCCAAAATGTGGATGATCTAACCTTCATTAAAATGAACCACGCATGGGTTTCCAAGGATTTTGTCCCACCTTCCCCTGATGACACATAGGGTGACAGAAAAATGGCTTGCTTTGGTCCACCTCTTCCTGGTACTTCACCTATTTCGCGTTTTGCATCAGTTGAATGTCCAACATCAACATATGCCACTTTCTAAAACTCCCTAACTGTGCTGCCTCCCCCCCCATGGCCGGGGTCACCACCTAGCGCACGACACCATGCGAGTGCCGTTGCCCTGGACAGGTGGGTAGGCCGACTCTTGGGCGCGGGCACTGGCACAGGGTCCCTCATAGTGCAATCAAGTGTCTCTGACGGTGGTGGTGCACACCCGCCGTCAGACACACCGCTGTACTATGAGGGGCCCAGTGCCAGTACCGACGCCCACGAGTGGGCCCCCCTTGCTTGGCCAGGGCCCCAGCATTTGCAATCTTTACCTCTCCCTGCTCCTCCGCTGTGTAATCTGGGCCGTCAAATCCATACTGTGCCTGACACCGTCTGAGCCTGCCTCCTGATGTATAGACATATATTTTGAATGTGTACGCTATCCATACATGTTATCCGGGGATACGTTACCCCTTCTAAACTTTGTGCAATGACGTGCAATCCATACTGGGCCTAACACCGTCTGAGCCTGCCTCATGCTGTATAGACATATATTTTGAATGTGTACGCTATCCATACATGTTATCCGGGGATACGGTACCCCTTCTAACCTTTGTGCAATGACGTGCAATCCATACTGGGCCTAACACCGTCTGAGCCTGCCTCATGCTGTATAGACATATATTTTGAATGTGTACGCTATCCATACATGTTATCCAGGGATACGGTACCCTTTCTAACCTTTGTGCAATGACGTGCAATCCATACTGGGCCTAACACCGTCTGAGCCTGCCTCATGCTGTATAGACATATATTTTGAATGTGTACGCTATCCATACATGTTATCCGGGGATACGGTACCCCTTCTAACCTTTGTGCAATGACGTGCAATCCATACTGGGCCTAACACCGTCTGAGCCTGCCTCATGCTGTATAGACATATATTTTGAATGTGTACGCTATCCATACATGTTATCCGGGGATACGGTACCCCTTCTAACCTTTATGCAATGACGTGCAATCCATACTGGGCCTAACACCGTCTGAGCCTGCCTCATGCTGTATAGACATATATTTTGAATGTGTACGCTATCCATACATGTTATCCGGGGATACGGTACCCTTTCTAACCTTTGTGCAATGACGTGCAATCCATACTGGGCCTAACACCGTCTGAGCCTGCCTCATGCTGTATAGACATATATTTTGAATGTGTACGCTATCCATACATGTTATCCGGGGATACGGTACCCCTTCTAACCTTTGTGCAATGACGTGCAATCCATACTGGGCCTAACACCGTCTGAGCCTGCCTCATGCTGTATAGACATATATTTTGAATGTGTACGCTATCCATACATGTTATCCGGGGATACGGTACCCCTTCTAACCTTTGTGCAATGACGTGCAATCCATACTGGGCCTAACACCGTCTGAGCCTGCCTCATGCTGTATAGACATATATTTTGAATGTGTACGCTATCCATACATGTTATCCGGGGATACGGTACCCCTTCTAACCTTTGTGCAATCACGTGCAATCCATACTGGGCCTAACACCGTCTGAGCCTGCCTCATGCTGTATAGACATATATTTTGAATGTGTACGCTATCCATACATGTTATCCAGGGATACGGTACCCTTTCTAACCTTTGTGCAATCACGTGCAATCCATACTGGGCGTGAGAACGGCTGGCGAGCTGTTAAGCAAGCTACAGCACCTGTCCAGACAAGTACAGGGATTCCCTAGCGAGGAGACTTATTTGATTGTTTTCTATGTTGGGACAGCAATTTTTGGGGAGCACTATACTCTGGAGAATGATAGATGGGGCCCACCATACACTGGAACATTCCAAAGGTGGACATCAGACACTGGAGCAGCATTTACAGGGCCCATTATACACTAGAGCATTAGAAATGGGGCCCATTATGTTTGGAGCATTATTTGGGCCCATAAGACAGTGGAGCTTCATCCATGGGGACCAACATATACTGTAGCATTATGTGGAGCTCATCATATACTGTTTCAAACATTATATGGGACCAATGATTTTGTATGGAGAAATAGATGGGCCTCGTCATGAGATGTAAAAAGTGAGGTATTTTTCATTGTACTATACCGCTATTTCTCTGCCGTATCGGAGCATGATGAGTTGTGGTATGTGTTAAAGGGGCGCTCTTTCGCCCAGGGCACATGAAAACCTGGAGCCAGCCCTCCCCCCCACAGTTTGTAGCCAAATAACCCCCATTTTTCAGTGCGTAACTTGTATTATGAAGTTAATTAAGGTTGACAAGCTTAAGAAAGAAGAATTGATGCTTTTGGCATTCAAATGGGCACTGTAGGTGTGTTTCCTGTCCTCCTCTCACTGCCGACTTTTATTCCCCATTGACTTACATTGGGTTTCGTGTTTCGGGACGACCCCGACTTTTCCCTATAATCGGACGATCTTGCTCGACCCGACTTTTGGAAAAGTCGGGTTTCACGAAACGAAACGCGACCCTAAAAAAGCAAAAGTCGCTCAACTCTAGTCCTTGCCTTTACTGGGCTACATCATCTCAGCCCAGGGTTTGGCCATGGATCTTGCCAAGCTACGGGAAGTGATGGATTGGCAGGAACCCCATTCTCTCAAAGTGGTACAGCGCTTTATGGGGTTCATAAATTACTATCGCCAATTCATTCCCCATTTCTCAACTTTGGTCGCGCCCTTAGTTGCCCTCACCAAGAAGGGTGCAAATCCCAAACTGTGGTCGGAGGCTGTCTCCAAGGCCTTCGCCTCCATTAAGTCCCACTTCGCTAGCGCTCCCATTCTATATCACCCTGATGTAGATAAGCCCTTCATCCTGGAGGTGGAGCGATCCTTTTTCAGAAGGACTCACAAGGTCGGAAGCACACATGCTTCTTCTTCTCTAAGACCTTCACACCGGCGGAGAGGAATTATTCCATCGGGGACAGGGAGTTGCTAGCAATGAAGCTGGCCTTCTCAGAGTGGAGACACCTCCTGGAGGGGGCTCGCCACCCATTCCAGGTGTTCACCGACCACAAGAATTTGGTCTATTTACAGACTGCCCAGCGGCTGAATTCTCGCCAGGCCAGATGGTCCTTGTTCTTCTCCCGATTCCATTTCACGCTGCATTTTCTCTCCGGGGAGAAGAATGTCTGGGCCGATGCTCTTTCCCGCTCTGTGGTGTCATCGGAGAAGGAGCCTCGGTTCATAGTCCCATCAGAGAGCCTGAGGACCGTGGCTCCGGTTGCTCTCGAGTCTGTACCTCCGGGCAAGACTTTAGTTCCTGCCCATCTGCGACCAGAGGTCCTCTCTTGGGCCCATTCGTCCAGGGTGGGTGGCCATTTTGGGATTAAATGGACCTCTGAACTCCTGGCGAGGAAGTACTGGTGGCCGCATATGGCCCATGACGTCAGGGACAATATTCAAGCGTGCATCTCTTGCGCCCAGAATCGGTCCTCTCGGCAGTGGCCCGCTGGGTTACTCTATCCTCTGCCGGTTGCGGACAGGCCTTGGGAGATGGTCGATATGGACTTTGTGGTGGGTCTGCCCAAGTCCAGCGGCAGCACTGTCATTTGGGTGGTCATCGATCATTTCTCCAAGATGGTGCATCTGGTACCACTCTCTCGGCTACCATCGGCACGGGGTCTGGCAGCGTTGTTTATTAAACATGTTTTCCGCCTGCACGGCATGCCGGATAAAATTGTCAGTGACCGGGGTCCTCAGTTTGCGTCTCGGTTCTGGAGAGAGCTCTGTTCTCTGCTCAGCATTGAGCTAAATCTCTCCTCGGCCTATCATCCCGAGACGAATGGGTTGGTTGAGAGAGCCAACCAGACCCTGGTGACATTTCTGCGACATTTTGTCTCAGCCAGGCAGGATGATTGGGCATCCTTGCTGCCATGGGCGGAGTTCGCCTTAAACAACGCTGTGGCCGACTCCACCGGTCAGACCCCATTTCTTTTAAATTACGGTCAGCATCCGCGCGTCCCCGTACCCATGCCCGTGTCGTCCACCGACTCTAGGGTGGCAGACTGGACGGTGGAGGAGGCACATGACATTTGGGATCACACGCAGGATGCTATCCGGGCCTCCAAGGAGAGAATGAGGTCCTCCGCTGATTCTCGCCGGTGCCCTGCTCTGATCTTCGCTCCTGGCGACTTAGTGTGGCTCTCCGCTCGAAACATTAGGCTGCGGGTGGAATCGGCTAAGTTTGCACCGCGCTATATTGGCCCTTTCAAGGTCCTCGAGCAGGTTAACCCTGTGGTCTACCGTCTGGCCCTTCCACCACATTTGGCTATCTCGGACGCATTTCATGTGTCTCTCCTTAAGCCGGTTCACATGTCCCGGTTTTCTGAGCCATCTGCCAGGAAATCAGACCTGTCGTCTGACGAGTTTGAGGTCAATGCCATCATGGGATGCAAGGTGATGCAGGGCAAAAAGTTTTATTTGGTGGATTGGAAGGGTCATGGTCCAGAGGCTCAGACCTGGGAGCCAGTGGAGAACATCCACGCTCCTCTTCTCATTGCGGAGTGAGGCTCAGAAAGGAGGTAATGTTAGGCGTCAGATTTCTGTTACTGCACAGCGATAATCCGGAGCCTTACTTCTGGCAGTCTCCCATTCTTCTTCAGCCGCAGAGGAGCTTGCTCAGCAAACTCATCAGTCCCGGCGCTCTGCCCAGACCAGCTCCGTGGGTTTGCTTGCTCCCGCCACCTCTGGCACAGCTATGGCAATGCATGCTGCTCAGCAGCGAGATTCTCCAGGGACTAAGTCCTCATGTCGGGCCACTGAGCATGCCCGTGGTGTGATCTCCCATTGGAGATCGAAGGTCACGTGCTCAGGTCCTGCTGGCCCATCCGAAAAGCCAGGAAGGTCCCGGACGCTCGAGGCTATAAAAGGTTCGCATGGCCGCTCGGCCATGCTCTAGGATAGTCAGTATTTTCTGACTATAAGGAATGAGTGATGGATGCACGTATGAATGTCTCTGGTGACTGACTCATTATGAAACCCCTACCCTTGGTACGCATGTGTTGTGCAGCCTAGCCTGCTAGCACCCAGGCTTAGGCATAGGTAGGACAAAGTTGAGTCAGATATTTATTAGTCACTATCAGTGACTCGGCACGCCTCAGAGCAAGTGCTCCGTACTCCTTAGCCAGCGTCTATAGCGGCGTTCGTGGCAGTGATGCCGTGCGCTCAGTGGCCTAGAAGGACTCTAACCCCGTTCCTTGGGGTGGAGTTCTGTGGCTGTTTGCTGTGCGCTCTGTGGCCGGGCTCTGTGAGCTAAACAGGCTCCGGCATTCACTTTCAAGCGGCTGTGCGCTTCTGTGAAGTAACAGAATCCGCTCCTGTTCACACTGGGTGACGTAACCCATGTGTGACTGTTTTCACGCTGCTCTTCCCTTCCGCCATTACCTAGCAGCAGTGTACCACCTCTGCACGGTGGACCCCGGGCTGCGAACGCACTCTCTACTATTTTATAATCTGGTGCGTTCCGCCAGCCCTAACACGTAGGGAGGTTAAACAGGCACGTGGAGACCACACACACTACTGAGCATCATTTCCTTGTCTTGAGGCATTTCCATTGAGGTTGGATCAGCCTGTAATTTGATTTTCCACTTTGATTTTGAGAATCCTTCAAAATCCAGACCTCCATGGGATATTAATTTTGATTTACTTTACAATGATCATTTTTATGTTTTCTTGTTCTCAACGCATGCCACTATATAACGAATAATGATTTTCAGCTGCGATATTTCATTAATATCTACAATGTGGTATCTTAGTGTTCCGTTTATTTTTTTGAGCAGTGTATATACATATTATACATATACAGTATATAGAATGGTAATACCGCTGCAGTGCCCTGCGATTGGCGCGATCGATGCGGTGCCAGGCACCAGCCTAGAATCGAGTACATCGGCTGAAACAATGAGAAAGGCTGTGATTGGCTGTTTAGAATTGAACAGCCAATCACAGCAATTGGGAGGCCGGACGGGGGAGAACGCAGCCCGGGATCCTGACACCATCTTCCTACAGGTAAGATGGGGTCGGAATTTTAATGCAATCACTGCGACTTAAGTCACAATGTCGCATTAAAGGGCATGACATACTATTCTGTCCATGGGAATTAAGGTCCAGGTCACATGGATGGAATAGCATGTCAGATGGCATAGAGGGGTTAACTCGCGTTGATATTCATGACCTTAATGAGCGGTACCATGTGACTGCTGAAGACAGGAAGAAGCTGTCAGCCCTGGGACAACGGAGGATGCTGGGGACGTTCAGCAACGGCACAGGAGGGTGAGTATGATGTCCCAGCCACCTTCTCCTGCCGCCGCTCCCCCTCCCCCGCTGGCTTTCTTCACAATGACTCGTGTATAAGCCGAGGGGGCATTTTCAGCACAAAAAAAGTGCTGAAAATCTCGGCTTATACACGAGCATATACGTTATATCGTAGAAATTTTACCACTATCATGAAGTACAATATGTCAAGAAAAAAAACTGTCTCAGAATCAGTGGGACCCATTGAAGCGTTCCAGAGTTATTACCTCTCAAAGTGACAGTGGTTGGAATTGTAAAAGTTGGCCTGGTCAAGAGGGTGAAAACAGGCTTTGGGGTGAAGGGTTAATGTCATGTCGCCGCTGTATACTCACCCGGCCTCGGCTTCCGCACCGCAGCCCCCTGCCGTTCGGCAGCCCCTTCTGACAGGTCCGCGGCCGACGGCATCTCTGCATGCAATGCGCATGCGCCGTAGGCCGCGGCTGTGCCTCCCTCCTGTCACTTGTGCTCCGGTTGTGCCCTGACCCGGAAGCACTGTCGGACCAATGGCAGACCAGGTAGGGGTATATCAGGTCTTCCTCCTTTGAGGGAAGCGACTGATCGTTGTGTTTGCTAGCACACTGGGCCCTGCTTCCTCGTGTACTCTCTGCAGTCCCGCAGTCCTGTCTTCCGTGGTTCCTGCTGCAGTCCCGCTGTACTGCATTCCGTGGGTCCTGCTATCTATGTTCCAGTCCTGCAGTCCTACTCCAGTCCTACTCCTGTGTTCCTGCACCGTCCTGCTGTCTATGCTCCAGTCCCGCAGTCCTACTCCAGTCCTGCCTCCCATGTTTCTGCTCTGTCATGCTGTCTATGCTCCAGTCCCGCCGTCCTACTCCGGTCCTGTCTCCAGTGATCCTGCTCTGTCCTGCTGTCTATGCTCCAGTCCCGCAGTCCTACTCCGGTCCAGTCTCCAGTGATCTCGCTTCGTCCTGCTATCCCTGGTCCGGACCTGCAATTCTACTCTGGTCCTACCTCCTACAGTCTCGTGCTCCTACTCCAGTCTGTTCTGAGCCACCCCTCTTGGTACCGGCTATCGTGGTACCCGAACCCCTGGGCCTGCTCCTAACGATCCCTGTATAGGGGTCGGCTCCACCTGGCAGCTTGCCCGGGTCCCCTCAGTGCCACGATCCAGAGGGTCCACTCCTGGAGATTTTCCTCAACTGACCAGCCGTGGTAACAGTACGATCAGGCCATGGATCCCACTGGTACTTCTGCTGATACCCAAAAGGAGTTGCTCTTTTTACGAGAGAATCAGGGATGCATCAAGTCTGCCATGAAGTCTATGGACACCGGTTTGTCGGCCCTGCAGGTGGCTGTACCTGGAAATGCCACTCAACTAGCCAGTCTTCAACAGGAGCTGGGTCAGCAACGGGATACTCATATTTTGAGTTATATGGCCTCCGTTGATAGCCGTTTGTCGGTCCTTCAGTCTGCCGCCGTGATCCCGACTCCACCTCCCTTGTCTACAGCTCTCCCGACGCCCCACCTCGCCAAGCCGCCTCGGTTCAGTGGCAATCCCAAGCTCTGCAGGGGGTTCTTAAATCAGTGTAGCCTCCATTTTGAATGGTTGCCTCAGCAATATCCCTCTGACTGGGCCAAAGTGGCCTTCATTATGTCCCATCTGGAGGGAGCGGCCCTGTCCTGTCTGAACCCTCTCTGGGAACGGGACGACCCCATTGTCTTGAGTCTTCTGGTCTTCTTGGATACTTTTCGCAGGGTTTTCGATGTGCTGGGTCGGTTAGCTTCTCTTACCGAGGCTCTTTTTAACCTTCATCAGGGTTCTCTCACGGTCGGGCAGTATGCGATCTGCTTTCGCACTCTCTCCTCTGAGCTTGGTTGGAATAACGCGGCATTGGTAGGGGCATTCTGGCGCGGTCTTTCAAGCAGAATAAAGGATGAAATCGTGGGTCGGGGTTCCTGGAGGACCTTATTTTGCTGGTCACCCGCATTGACCTGCGCTTCCAGGAGCGCTCCCGGGAGTTAGCGAGAGACAGGAGGTCCACTAGACCTACTTCCCTTTCCAACCGGTCCGCTAGTCCCCATCTTGCCGAGTCCTCTTCTCCCTCCTTGGTTGAACCCATGCAGGTGGATCGCCTCAAGTTGGCTGAGTTTGCGTCGGAGGGAGAGACAGGCACAAGGCTTATGCCTCTATTGCGGAGGTTCGTCGCATTTTGTCCGCACCTGTCCTGACTCCACCTAGGTCAGGTAAAAGAGGCCTCCCTAAGTGCTAATGATTCCTCTCAACCCCTTCCTATATCTGTTCTTGTGGTTTCAGGGCAGAGACATGGGTCCGAGGTGGCCTACATGGATTCGGGCTCAGCAGGTAACTTCATCCGGATTACCCTATGTAATCCTCGCCTGATTGCCTTAGTGGATGGCAAACCGCTACAGGAGACCGTCACCTTGGTCACTGAGGAAGTGGAGTTGCAAGTCGGAGCCTTATATCGAGAGAAGATAGCCTTTTACGTTTTGCCCAAGCTCTCCCATGCGATTCTACTCGGTCTCCCTTGGTAAAGGACTCATCAGCCTGTCCTCGACTGGTCATCAGGGGTGGTACTCCGCTGGGGCCACCCGTGCCAAGCTCGCTGCCTGACTCCTGTCCATCTTGCAGCCGCTCCTCGGCCACCTCCTGACCTTGCGGGCCTTCCTTCAGCCTACAGTTCCTACGCTGATGTCTTTGATAAGAAGGAAGCGGAGGTTCTTCCTCCACACCGGCCTTCTGACAGCCCAATTGAACTCATACCTGGTTCGACCCCTCCAAGGGGCAGAATCTACCCTTTGTCTCCCGCAGAGACCTTAGCTATTTCCGAATACGTCCGGGAGAACCTTGCCAAAGGCTTTACATGGAAGTCCTCTTCGCCCTCTGGAGCCGGATTTTTCTTCGTCAAGAAAAAGGACGGGTCTCTACGGCCGTGCATTGACAATAGGGGCTTGAATGAGATCACCATCAAGAACAGGTATCCTCTTCCACTCATTCCAGAGCTGTTTTACTGTCTCAGAGGGGCTCGAGTCTTCTCCAAGTTAGCCCTTAGGGGAGCCTATAATCTGATCCGTATCCACGTAGGTGATGAGTGGAAGACGGCTTTTAACACTCGAGACGGCCATTACGAGTACCTGGTCATGCCCTTTGGTCTCTGCAATGCTCCTGCGGTGTTTCAAGAGTTCGTCAACGAGATCTTCCGAGACCTCTTGTACTCCTGTGTGGTCGTGTACTTGGATGACATCCTCGTCTTCTGTCTGGATCTCTCATCCCACAGAAAGAGCGTTCGCCTGGTGTTACAGCATCTTCGGGAGAATCGCTTGTATGCTAAGATAGAGAAAAGTCTCTTTGAACAAACTCTCTGCCATTTCTGGGATACAATATCTCCAACACTGGAATAAGGATGGATCCCGAGAAACTGACTGCCATTCTTAAATGGCCTCGCCCCGTTAGAATAAGAGCGATACAACGGTTTCTCGGATTTGCCAATTATTACAGGCAATTCATTTCTCACTTTTTCGCAATAACCAAACCTATTTCCGCTCTCAGCCGAAAGGGGACAGCTCCCAATTCTTGGACCATGGTGGTGGAGGAGGCCTTTCAGACCCTAAAACGGGCTTTCTCCACGGCCCCGGTGTTGCACCGTCCTGAAAGCAACCAACCCTTTGTACTCGAGGTGGACGCTTCTTCAACAGGTGCCGGGGCGGTACTGTCCCAGAGATCAGTCTCCGGTCGTCTGCATCCCTGTGACTTCTTTTCGAAGGCCTTCTCTCCATCCGAGTGCAACTACTCAATCGGCGACTGTGAACTGTTGGCCATAAAATTAGCCCTGGAAGAATGGTGTCATGTCCTAGAGGGGTCTGTCCATCCCTTTGTAATCTTCTCTGACCACAAGAACTTGGCCTATCTCCAGTCTGCCAGAGACTCAATCCACGTCAGGCCAGATGGTCCTTATTTTTCGCCCGATTTGACTTCGAGCTCCGCTTTCGCCCCGGCAAAAAGAACATCAAAGCCAACGCCCTATCCAGGGTCTTCTAGCCAATCGAAACAGTGGAGGAACCTTCGCACATTATTGAGCCCACTAAAATCATCATGGTGGCTCCAGTGAACTGGCTCTCTCCACCTCTCGGCAAGACTCTTGTGCCTGAAAATCTCAAGCGAAAGGTCCTTCTATGGGGACTCTCTTCCAGATTGGCCGGCCATGCCGGAACCAAGAAGACTCTTGCCCTTATCACGCATCACTACTGGTGGCCTACCCTTCGCCAAGATGTGCTTGATTTCGTGGCCTCTTGTCCCTCCTATGCTAAAAACAAAGTGCTGTGACGACTTCCATCCGGCTTATTACTCCCATTGCCTGCCCCTGCGGTTCCTTGGGAACACACTGCCATGGATTTCATCACCGACCCACCCCGTTCTTCTGGCTATACAGTCATCCTGATGGTGGTGGACCGTTTCTCCAAGATGGCCCACTTCATCCCTCTGTCCGGTCTCCCCTCGGCTCCTGAGTTGGCCAAAGTCTTCATTCATCAGATCTTCAGACTCCATGGACTACCGCAACGTATTGTGTCTGACTGGGGGGTTCAGTTCACCTCCAAGTTCTGGCGGGCACGTTGTAAGCTTATGAACATTTCCCTCGACTTCTCCTCTGCCTACCATCCACAGTCCAACTGTCAAGTGGAGCGTACCAACCAGACGTTGACTGGGTACCTACGCCATTTCTCCAACGCCCACCAGAACGACTGGGTTAACCTACTTCCCTGGGCAGAGTTCGCCTACAAGGCCGGGATCACACACAGCAAGATACGGCCGAGTCTCGCAGGTTAAAACCAAGCTCTGGCGCCGGCACTCCGGAGCGGAACGTGCAGCCGCACAGCAATACATGGAGCTGCACGCTGCGCTCCGGAGTGCTGGTGCCAGAGCTTGGTTTTAACCTGGGAGACTCGGCCGTATCTCGCTGTAGTGTGACTCCGGCCTTACAACCATACTGGCGAGTCCTCAGCCAAGTCTCCGTTTTTCATTGTGTTTAGCAGACATCCTGGTGTTCCCCTTCCGGTAACCCCTGCCTCCGAGGTACCCGCGGCCAAAGCCTTGTCCTCAGAATTTTCCAAGATTTGGGCTGAGACCAACACGTCACTCAAGAGGGCCGCTGACCGGATGAAAAATTATGCCAACAAGAAGAGATTGGATTCCCCACGTATCGTACTGGGGACAAAGTCTGGCTCTCATCCAAATTTATCCGGTTGAAACTGCCCTCTTACAAGTTGGGTCCGTTCTACATCGGTCCGTTTGAAATTCTTGGACGTATCAATGAAGTCGCCTACAAATTGAGGTTGCCTGCTTCGCTCCGGGTCCCGAACACCTTCCATGTCTCTCTCCTGAAACCTGTGGTACTGAACTGTTTCCACCCCGTATCCGATCCTGTTTCTCAGCCGGATGGTACTGATAATACCTTTGAGGTGGAGGATATCATCGCAATGAAAAAGGTTAGAGGTAGGACCTTTTTTCTTATTGACTGGAAGGGCTTTGGTCCTAAGAAGAGGTCCTGGGAACCCGGGGAGAATATCAATGCTCCCCGCATTCTCAAGAGATTTTTTGCTAATCTCTGGGGAGGGCGGCTTAAGGGAGGCGGTACTGTCATGCCGCTGCTGTATACTCAACCGGCCTCCGTTCCCGCGCCGCAGCCCCCCTGCGTTCGGCAGTCACGGCGGCCCCTTCTGACAGGTCCGCGGCCGATGGCATCTCTGCATGCAATGTGCATGTGCCGTAGGTCGCGGCCGCGCCTCCCTCCTGTCACTTGTGCTCCAGCGGTGCCCTTACCCGGAAGCACTGTCGGACCAATGGCAGACCAGGCAGGCGTATATCAGGCCGTCCTCCTTTGAGGGAGGCGCCTGATCGTCGTGTTTGCTAGCTCACTGGGCCCTGCTTCCTCGTGTACTCTCTGGAGTCCCGCAGTCCTGTCTTCCGTGGTTCCTGCTGCAGTCCTGTATTCCCTGGGTCCTGCCATCTATGCTCCAGTCCTGCAGTTCTAATCCAGTCCTGCCTCCCGTGTTCCTGCTCCGTCCTGCTGTCTATGCTCCAGTCCCGCCGTCCTACTCCGGCCCTGTCACCAGTGATCCTGTCCTGATCTGCTGTCTATGCTCCAGTCCCGCAGTTCTACTCCAGTCCTGCCTCCCGTGTTCCTTCTCCGTCCTGCTGTCTATGCTCCAGTCCCGCAGTCCTACTCCAGTCCTGTCTCCAGTGATCCTGCTGTCTATGCTCCAGTCCCGCAGTCCTACTCCGGTCCTGTCTCCAGTGATCCCACTTCGTCCTGCTATCCCTGGTCCGGCCCTGCAATCCTACTCTGGTCCTACCTCCTACAGTCTCGTGCTCCTACTCCAGTCCGTTCTGAGTCGCCCCTCTCGGTACCGGCTAACGTGGTGCCCGAACCCCTGGGCCTGCTCCTAACGATCCCTGTATAGGGGTCGGCTCCACCTGGGAGCTCGCCCGGGGGGCCCCTCGGTGCCACGATCCAGAGGGTCCACTCCTGGAGATTTTCCTCACCTGACCTGCTGTGGTAAGTTAATATCAGCTCACAGTTGTGTACTTAGCCTTTACTGGTTATTACCAAGGGGTAATCACCCACCTATAAAAATTATATTGGGACCCCCTATATTTAATAACCAACAAAGGCTTTCTGACAGCTGTGGGCTGTTAGTAATAGCCTAGGAAGGGGCCATGGATATTGGCCCTCTCCCAGACTAGGAACATCAGCCCTTAGCCTCCCCAGAAATGGTGATCATGTGCAGTGACATAAAATACCACCACTCAGCCCGGCATCCAGGAGACACAGAGCTGAGCATGAGAATGCAACTTCGGTGGTGAGCGGTGACGTCAGTAACGTGACAGGAGTTCATAGCCGATGAACTACGATCACCTCACTGACTTCACCGCTCGGCACTGAAACTCTGAAGCGGTGTTATCACGCTCAGCTCAGTGTATCCTGGATGCCTGGCTGAGCAATAGCATCATGTCACCGTTGAGCAATGCATCCACATGTAGCTGAGTTGGGCTCGTCGTGGGACATATGGATTATCGGCAGACAGGTGAGGATTTATTTTCTTTTTTCTCGTTGGGGAGTTTTTTTTTTTTCTAATAAAGGACTTTGCTCAGTGTCTGTGTTTTTTTACTGAGACTGACAGGGTTAGGCTGGTTTCACATTCGCGCTTTTTAAGCGCACGCACGGCCGGGGGTAGCTCCGCCCCCGAGCCGGCTCTCTGCCCGGCGTGCCCGCCCCTTCCTTGTAGCGCCGCCTCCTAGCGCACAGCTGCGCCTGCGATCGGCGCACCCTATCTTTAGCATAGGGTGCGCAGATCGTGCGCAGGCCGTGCGCTAGTTGCGCTTTGACCTGCGCTGCGCACTTTTGACGGTGCGCCGTGCGCGCCAAAATCAAACTTTTCGGATTTTGGCGCGCACGGCGCACCGTCAAAAGTGCGCAGCGCAGGTCAAAGCGCAACTAGCGCACGGCCTGCGCACGATCTGCGCACCCTATGCTAAAGATAGGGTGCGCCGATCGCAGGCGCCGCTGTGCGCTAGGAGGCGGCGCTACAAGGAAGGGGCGGGCACGCCGGGCAGAGAGCCGGCTCGGGGGCGGAGCTACCCCCGGCCGTGCGTGCGCTTAAAAAGCGCGAATGTGAAACCAGCCTTAGTAATGACTCTTCTTTACTAACCCTTGGGCTTGATGTCAGCTGACATCAACCCCAATACTGTTACCCCACTTGCCACCGCACCAGGGCAAGTAGGGAGAGCGGAGGCTAAGCACCAGAATTGGCGTATATGATGGCTTTGCCATTTCTGTGGAGGCTAAGGGCTGATGTTCATAGTCTGGGAGTAGACCAATATCCAAGGCCCCTTCCTGGACTATTAATATCTGCCTATCATTTGCTGATTATTAAAAATAGTGGGACCCTAGGTCATTTTTTGGGGGGATATCCCCTTGTTAATAACCAGTAAAGGCTTAGTATACAGCTGATATTAATAGCCTGGGAAGCTCCAGGTTTATTGCCCCATTCCCAGGCTATAAACATCAGCAACTCAGCTGTCAGCTTTCCATCAGCTGGTTAAGAATAATATGGGGGACCTCACGCCATTTTCTTTTATTCCATCCCTTCTATTGTATTCTGACGGGTCACGCTGTGAATTTACTGTACTCGGCTGATGAAATGTCGGGTTTCCTATGAGACGGGTGAATATAAACTGCGCCGCACTCGGATAGTCCGTGTGATTTTTCTCGCACCCAGCGACTTGCATTGGTGAGTCTCGGCCATGTCACACGCCCGTACCCAGCGCATCCTGAGAATTTTTCCTCCCAATTCAGGTGATGAAAACCTCACGGATGAGTGCGGTCTCTCACTGTAGCGAGTGCAGAGCGCGGTTTCCTCATATCGCACTCGCCAATGTGAGCGCTGCCATATTGTAGAGGCGATCATTCCGCCACACTGCAGTCCCCATGCGGAGGAGCACTAGGAGAAATCCTCTGTGGGCACACAGTCCTGCCATGAGGCAGCCTGCAGCGCTACTCTGCCACGTCCTCCTTATGAACCCCCCTTGGAATAATTGCCGCGCGCTCGCTCACGTATCCCCGGGCATGCGCAGTGCCCTCACACCGCGCGTTCACGGCCCCGCCTCTCGCGCTCATCGCGGATAGAAGAGGCGGCTGATGCTGCGCCCGGAGCCCGCGGGTGAGAGGTCATGTGACTGGGAAGGAGGGTGGAGGGGACCCGGAATTTGTCACCCTGTGGCTAGTGTTGCCCAGTGAGCCAGGTGCCGCAGTTCGGTGGCCGTATGCACGGGAGAGCTCCGTGGCTGGCTACATACTGCTGTGGGGCCTTGCTGTGCCCGTGTGTGGCGGAAGGTGCTGCTTCGCCCTCACCGGTGAGCCATGGCGTGATGTGGCAGCCATATCGGCAGGGCTGTGTATGGGGCACTAGCATGGCCTCCTATGGAGGCAGTATGCTGGCAGCGAGGCCTCCCTTGTGTATGCACGCTCGGCTCTGCTGGGCGTGCATGTACTCTGGAGGAAGATGGGAGTAACCCAGGGCCGGACCCCTATAACAATGAGCAAGCAGAGGTGGCCTGCCACTTATTGGTGGGGTCTGCACAGAAATGCCCGTGGGATTAACCCCATGAGTCTGGCTAATACTCGTATACACCAGTGTCTGAAATCTGAGTGCCTGCTAGATTTCTGCTGCACTGGGCATATCTGGGACTTTATAGCTACTTACCTGCCTGTTGTGCACTGCGCCATTCTCCCCCGACACGGCAGGCACATACTGCCACTGCCGGGTCCGCCGCTATCCGCCATTCGTTATAATAGTCACCTATGGGCGGTGGATCCGTTGCCAACCGTTTTTTGACGGAATCCGGCGACGGATCCGCTTTTTCACACTGAGCATGCCCGGAAGAATTTCCTTGCCAGAAATTTAACCCCAAATTCCATTCTGGCGGCAGAAAAACTCTCTCTCTCTCGACTCATTTTCCTTTAAATTTCAGTCAATCACTACTAAAGCGGATCCGTCAAAAAACGGATCCGGTGCCATCTGTTTGTGCCACAACGGAAACGGATCCGTTTTTTCACAACCTGGCGGATTTTGACTGATGTCAAATAACTGAAATGTGAAACAGGCCTTAGACAGCGGGGATCCGGCTTTCAATCGGAATGACCTCCGGGGTCTCGCCCCATCAATGGAGCGGAAAAGAAGCCCCTGCTCCTTAGCTGTGTCGTCAGCGGAGGCTTCTGAATCCCCTGTGAAGAATGGCGCCGTGCACAACAGGTAAGTAAGTAGTAATTACCTGTATGTTGGTGCTTAGGTACTTTCTTTTTTTATTTTAATTATTTTTTTTATAAAGTCCCTGATATACTCTTTAGGGTGTGTGCACACGCTGCGGATTGTCCTGCAGATTTTTCCACGCGGATTTGTCAAAACCTGCAGGTAAATCCGCAGGTCAAAAGACCTGCTGTTTATCTGCAGTTTTTCTGTGGTTTTCCCCTGCGGTTTGACACCTGTCATGGAGCAGGTGCCAAACCGCAGCGGAATCCGCGCAAAGAATTGACATGCTGCGGTTTTCAATCTGCACTGTCTGCACAGCGGTTTTCATTGACTTTAATGGTACTGCACACCCTTAGGCTATGTGCACACGCTGCGGATTTGGCCTCTGTGGATCCGCAGCAGTTCCGCAGACAGTGTACAGTACCATGTAAGTCTATGTGATTTACATTCTGCTGTGCACATGCTGCGGTTTTTCAACTGCGAAAAAGCTGTGGTTTGAATCCGCAGAAAGAATTGACATGTCAATTCTTTCTGCGGATTCCGCTGTGGTTTGCCACCTATTCCATTGTCCAAGTGGCAAACCACAGGCCAAGTCGCAGGTAAAACCGCAGGTCATTTTACCTGCGGTTTTACCTGCGGATCCGCAGATAGAAATCCGCAGGTGAATCCGCAGCGTGTGCACATAGCCAGGGAACCTGTCAGCTGTTTTGGCCGCTATAAGATGTGGCCACCGCCTTTCAGGACTTATCTACAGCATTCTATTATGTTGTAGATAAGCCCCTGGTCTGACCTGCAAGATAAGAAAAATAAGTTTTATTGTACTCACGTCCGGTCCGATGGGTGTCGCAGGTTCGGTGCCTCCCATCGTCTTGCGTCATCGCTCCCCGGCATCATGTTCCTGTGTAGGCGTACTTGTCTACCCTGTAGAGTGCAGGGCAAAATACTGCAGTGCGCAGGTGCCGGGGCTTTCAGACCTTTCCCACCACCTGTGCACTGCAGTACTTTGCCCTGCACTCTATAGGGTAGATAAGTACGCCTGCACAGGAACATGATGACGGGGAGCGATGAAGCAAGCTGGAAAGCGGCATTGCAAGAAGACGTGAGGTCCCGGACCTACGACACCCAGCGGACCGGACCGCCAACCAGGTGAGTATAATAAAACTTATTTTTCTTATCTTTCAGGTCAGATTGGGGGCTTATGTACAGCATTATAGAATTCTGTAGATGGCAGTGGCCGCATCTTATAGCGGCCAAAACAGGTGACAGGTGCACTTCTAAGGGAATCTGTTAATGGGTTTTAGCTATGACACTTGAGCAGCATGAGGTAGGAACTGAGACCCTGAATCCACTGATGTCACTTACTAGACTGTGTGTTTTTCAATAAACTCAGTATTTATTCAGCAGGAGATTGGGACTAGAGTTGAGCAAATATGTTCAGAAACGATCGTCGAATGTGACTTTGCCATATTTGTGGCATATTTGTACCCTGTTCATGTCAAATTTATGTTTGACGGTCACTTCCAAACATATTCGGTATTTTATACTGCCATTGACTCCAGTGACGTTCGGCGAATAATGCAAATACAATATTTGCCGCCGATCATAATCTGAACTGAATTTTTAAAAATTCACTCAGCCCTAATTGGGACTACCTGACTAGCCACCTCCAGCTTGCTGTGCCAGCCGTGCGTCCACCACTGATTAGCGACTCTCTGTCAATATACGGTGTAAAAAGAAAACTGAGGCTCAGGGGTTGGACAGGGCACAACATTCAAAGCACTGCTAAATCTGCAGTGGAGAAAACTGCACCTAGTAACTAAGTGATACATTGGAATAAGGGTATGTTTCCACGGTCAGTAAACACTGCGGCTTGGACGCTGCATACATCCGCAGCATCCAAATGTTACAGCATAGTGGATGGGATTCCAAGAAATCCCATGTCCACTATGCCTGCACTTACACCCGTGGCTTACCTGTGGAGACGGACGTGCGGCACATCTCTCCAGACCGCAGCATATCTATTTATCTTGTGGAGACACGAGTCTCCGCAAGATGAATCTCACCTGTACAATGTATAGGACGCAGTGATTCCATACGGTTCAATGAACACATGCAGAATCATCTGCGTTCAATAGCCGGCAGCGCTTTGGACACATCGAACATGTGCTGCATCCAAAGTACTGCCAATTACTGACCGTGTGCACCCGGCCTAAGGTACCTTATGCTGCTGTCAGATTACATAACAAAAACCTGCTGACCCATCCCCTTTTAGGCTATGTGCCCACGTTGCGTTTTAAAACGCACAGTGAAAACCGGACTCCTTCCCAGAAATCGCGTGTTTTTTTCCGCGCGATTTTACCGCAATTCTGTTCTTGATTTTGCCGCGATTTTCTCAAGCACTTTCCAAGCGGTTTGAAGCATCGCTTGGAAAGTGATTGACAGGTTGGTCACACTCGTCAAACATAGTGTTTGACAAGTGTGAGCAGCTTTTTACTATTGAGGCCGCCTATGCGGCGTCAATAGTAAAAGATAAAATGTTAAAAATGATAAAAAAAATAAAAAATCGGGGTATATTTACCTTCCGACGTCCCGCGCTGCCATCCCCGGCCTCAGCGTTCCCAGTAATGCCTTGCGAGACCTGTGATGACGTTGGTCTTGCATTACTATAGCGATCTCGTGAGACCACGTCATCACAGGACCTTGCCGCAAGGCTTTACTGGGAACGCTTAGGCTGGGAATGCAGCGCGGGACGTCGGAAGGTAAATATACCCCGATTTTTTTTTTTTTATTTTTTTTTTTTACAGGGGTTTGGTGCCCAGGGCCTGGAGGACAGTCTCCTCTCCTCCACACCGTGGGTACCAACCGCACATGAGACGCTTAACTTCACGCATGGTGGGCATAGCCACATGCGGGAAGTAAGCGATTCTCATGCATTCCTATGGGTGCGGGATCGCGGCAATTCTTTGCGATTCCGCACAAAAGAATGAGCATGCTGCGATTTTTTTTTCCGCGATGCGATTCCACCGCGGGAAAAAACGCAGCATTAGCACAGCATGTGCGGAATGCCATAGGAATGCATGGGGGGCGTTCTGTACACGATTTTTAAACGTTTTCGCACCGAAAATCGCATCGTGGGCACACAGCCTTAATGTGTTGTTCCTCTAATTGGAAAGTGAAGGCATATTGCTAGATTTTAATAACATTCTGATCATTGGGTGGCCACTTGTTGGGATCCGAACAATTCTGAGATTGATAACTGTTCAACGCTGAATCCCTTTGAGTAGTTTTCACTTTGAAGCAAATGTACTAATAACATAAATGTGGAATATAAAAGTCTTAAGATGTACCAAACTTATTACAGGTCATGCTGGATGATGCATACGGTGAACTTTTTACATCGTGTACTCGCAGTTTACACCATCTGTTATTTGGGTGATATTTTCATACTTTTTAAGCGCACAAAGTGGAGCAGAGCGAATCTTATGTACAGTATTTTACAAAGACTCGCAGATAAACATTGGTCAGGGCGCAAGCCGATTTTTTTTTTTTTTTTTTTTTTTTTTAAATCGGATTGTACTCGGCTGTTTTTCTTACAGATGAGTATGAGCCCTTAAACACAGAGACAAAAAAAAAAAAAATATATATATATAGATATATATATATAGATATATATAGATAATTATAGAAATATATTAGAATAGATATCCTGCTGATATCCATTTTCCCAGCCCCCTACATATTAATTGCACCCTTTAGTTCTTTTAGGCGATGTGCACATGTATGCAGAAAATTTCTGCATGAAAACCGGACTCCAACCCTGAAAACGCGTGTTTTTTTTTCTGCACGTTTTGGTTTTTGCGCAAAAAACGCACGTTTTTTATGCGTTTTTTTCAGGAGCGGTCCCAGTCTCATAGAAAATAGCTAGAAACGTGGAATTTCTGCAAAATGAATGAGCTTGCTGTGTTTTCTCGCGGAAAAAACGCATCAATATGCACAAAAAGTGCGGCATTCATTAAAATGAATGGTATGCTTTTAAGCGTTTTATTTGGTAAAAATGCGAAAAAAAAAACGCTTACGTGTGCACACAGCCTTAATGTGGCACTAAAGTGTGTTTAGCCTGGTTTAAACAAATAAAAACAAAAACAATGATGTGGGGTCCCCCCTATTTCTGATAACCAGCCAAGGTAAAGCAGACAGCTGTGGGCTTATATTATCAGGCTGGGAAGGTCCATCGTTATTGGGATGTAAACCCACCACACCCCAAAGTGGCGCATCACATTAGATGCGTCAGCTCTCGCACTTTGCATCACTCTTCCCGATTGCCCTGGTGTGGTGGCAATTGAGCTAATGGTATTTGGGTTTGATGTCAGCTGTGTAATGTCCGCTGACATCCCCCTTAAAAAAAAAAAAAAAAAAAAAAAAAAAAAACACTCCGACTTTGTCACCAATTTATTTAAAAAAAAAAAAATGTTGGTCCACAAATAGAAACCTGAAAGACACAAAAAAAAGAAGGCTCAGTAGAGGATTTGGCTATCCTCATTCCCATTAAATTTACTGTATATACTCGTGTATAAGCCGACCCCCCCCAACCCCTCCTTAATTTTGCCACAAAAAAAACTGGGGACTTGCGTATAAGCCTAGGGTGGAAAATGCAGCAGCTACTGGTAAATTTCAAAAATAAAAATTGGTACCAATAAAAGGAAAATTAATTGAGACATCAGTAGGTTAAGTGTTTTTGAATATCCATACTGAATCAGGAGCCCCATATAATGCTCCATACAGTTCATGATGGCCCCATAAGATGCTCTATACAACATACGCCCCATATAATGCTCCATAAAGTTCATGATCAGCCCCATAAGATGCTCCATACAAAATACACCCCATATAATGCTGAACAAAGGTTAATAATGGCCCCATAAGATGCTCCATAGAATATGCCCCATATGCTGCTCCATAAAGGTTATGGCCCCATAAGATGTTCCATAAATTATGCTCCATAGATTATGCCTCCATATGCTGCTCCATAGATGTCCTTCAATTACCTAGATCCAGACTATGGACACTCCGAACAAGGCTCCATAGCCTTTGAGCAGAAGTCTCTCCCGGCTCACGTGAAACCAGGAGACTTCGAAATTGACATGCTGCGTCTTAGAAAAGTGCACCCCAGGTGACTTTACGTAGCATCAAAAAGAATCACAGTGGGCATGAGACTTCTATTAATCCCCGCCACTTTTGCTTGTAAAACGCAGCGTTTTGGATGCATTGAAAATACGCTGCGTCCAGAACTCTAGTAACACTCATCGTACACAATCTTTAGCAGGAGATTTTCCTTTCTAAAAAGTTTGTCTTTACAGTCCAAATCATATGTATGGCCTCATTTACTCCTGGCTGTCCTAGCACCCTATCCCCAACGTTTTGCTTACATTGCCTGCAGACATCACAGCCTGTATCCCCCAAGAGCGGCCAATGTAAATACGAGCATCAGGGATGCGGCAGTGCAAAAGCCAAGAGTAAAAGGGTGAGTACATGTTACTTAACTATTGTACATGTATTTTCATTGTCTTTGAAAACCCCTTCTATATATAGTATATAGAGGTGATCTGATAGTTGCTACTGAGCAGGTGGCGCCATCTTGGAGGACGAAATTTTTTTTTTTTCTTCTCCAGCAAGATGGTGCCGCCAGCGCAATAGCAGCTATCGTATCACCTCTATATACTCTGATTGCTGCTACTGCGCAGGTGCGTCGGTTGCCATTGTTAAATTATATTTTTTATTTTTTGTACGATCTGAATAACATCAAGCACAGTTATTGTTGGGACAGTAAACTTGTGATTATGCCACGGCTGGCACCAGCCTGCAGGTTTTTTTTTCTTTAGTATGTACGGGTTATTCATTATGCAAACTAGGGGGCAGGTCAGTGAGGGATCAGTGACCTGTCAGCAGTCTGCATTGTGAATACCTAATCAGAGCACCACATAAAGACCCCACCACAGGCCGCCACAGAGCACGAACATATCATTAACTAAAAACACAGATTAAACAACCACAAGACGGATTTCATCACCCATTGTAATCAGTATAACGGCTCCAACCTGACATTGTGTGTAGGCTACTGTGCACAGTCCTGCTGACACGTTCCCTTTAATAAGAGTGCTCTATACAAAAAACTGTTTCACTTGATTAATTTTTTTTTAGAAGATATTCCACATTATGTACTTAAAATTCATGGGTGCCAATAACTGTGAGCAGGACTGTATGTTGCTCAAATACTAAAAGCACATAAGCTCCATGTGAATATTAACTTGTTTGCATGTACTTTTGTAAGGCAGAATTCTAGTGCACGCATATGTGAATCTGTCTTTAAAGGGATCTTGTCCCCTGATTCATGCTTCCCGAACCATGGGCATGCTGAGTCAGAGGCCGGCTACCTAACGCACCCTAGTGTTCTGCTGCAACAATAGAGCAATCCTTGCAGGAAGCTTGACCTGCAGGTCTAGGGCTTATACAGTCAGGCTTTACTCGGAAGCTATTCACACATCTAATATTCTTGCCACGTTTTTAGTTAAAACTGCAAAAACTCTTTCCTGATGCTGTATTTAAACTGACTTGAAAGGAAACAGATGCCAGAATCATCAAAATGAATGTAAGGGGTAATACAACCCCTGTATGCATCAATGGAGTCAACAGCTTTAAGAAAAAATTCTTTTTTTTTTTTTTTATTACCAAATGGAATAAATGCAGTATGTATAATACACCATGGCATGTAACGGCGCTCCTGGCCCTGACTGAGAACCAGCCGCACTGGAGAGATCTATATTCAGAGCATTGACTGAACCAGCACCGCCCCTATTACTGAAACTGAATGCTGGCGGGGAGAATAAGGCTATGTGCACACACTGTGGATTGGTCTGCGGATTTTTATTTGCAGAACCGCAGGTAAAATACCTGTGGTTTGGCCTGCGGTTTTGCCCTGCGGTTTGCCACCTGGACAATGGAGGAGATGGTAAACCGCAGCAGAATCCGCAGAAAGAATTGACATGTCAGTTGTTTCTGCGGATTCAAAACCGCAGCTTTTCCGCAGTTAAAAATCCGCAGCGTGTGCACAGCAGAATGTTAAACCCATAGGATAACATGCTACTGTACACTGTCTGCAGAACTGCTGCAGTTCTGCTGCAGCCAAAACCACAGCGGAACTGCAGCAAAAACCGCAGCGTGTGCACAGCAGAATGTTAATCCCATAGGTTAACATGCTACTGTACACTGTCTGCAGAACTGCTGCAGTTCTGCTGCAGCCAAAACCGCAGCGTGTGCACATAGCCTAAGGATCATTTTCTCCCCTCTGCTTTCGGCTGCATGCAGGCGCTGGGCACCATAATAACACTGTTAACCTGCAGATTAACCTCATATCTTAAGGTTAACCCCTTAATGACCCTAGCTTTTTTTTTTGGTTTTGCATTTTTGTTTTTCACTCTCCACCCCCCCCCCCTTCCCAGAGCCACAACCTTCTTAGGGTACGTGCACACGCTGCGGAATCCGCACGGATTTTGCAAAAACCGCAGGTCTTTGGACCTGCGGATTATCTGCGGTTTTGCCTGCGGTTTGGTCCTGCGGATTCACTATCTCCACAATGGTGGAGATAGGAACCCGCAGCGGTTTCCGCAGAAAGAATTGACATGCAATTCTTTCTGCGGATTCAAAACCGCAGCAAATCCGCGCGTTTTTTTCCGCAGCGTCGGCACAGCGTTTTTTTTTTTTTCCCCATTCAAATGAATGGTACTGTACACCGCAGCTAAAACTGCTGCGGAAACGCAGCGGAATCCGCAGCGTGTGCACACAGCCTTACTTTTCCATCAACATGGCCATGTGAGGGCTTATTTTTTTTGCAGGATGAGTTGTACTTTTGAAAACACCATTGGTTTTAGCATGTCGTGTACTTGAAAATGGGGAAAAAACATTCCAAGAGCGGTGAAATTACAAAAAAAAAGTGCAGTCTCACACAGGTTTTTTGTTTGGCTCTTTTGCTAGGTTCACTAAATGCTAAAACTGACCTGCTATTATGATTCTCCAGGTCATTGCGAGTTCATAGACGCCAAACACGTCTAGGTTCTTTTTTTATCTAAGTGGTGAAAAAATTTTTCAGTGTTTGCTAAAAAAAAATTGCGTAATTTTCCGAGATCCGTAGCGTATCCATTTTTTTTTTTTTTTGTGGTCTTGGGTCGGATAAGGGCTTTTTTTTTGCATGCCGAGCTGATGTTTTTAAGGATTCCATTTATGTGCAGATACGATCTTTTGATCGCCTGTTATTGCATTTTAGTGCAATGTCGCGGCAACAAAAAAAAAGTATTTCTGGCGTTCTGATTTTTTTTTTCCCGCTGCGCCGTTTAGTGACAGAGTTAATTCTTTTTTTGATCGGGCGATTCTGAACGCGGCGATACCAAATATGTGATTTTTTTTTTTTTTTTAAATTTACCGTATATACTCGCGTATAAGCCGAGATTTTCAGCCCATTTTTTTGGGCTGAAAGTCCCCCCCTCGGCTTATACGCGAGTCATATACCGGAGGGGGAGCGGGGGTGTCAGAGATCATACTCTCCTCTTCTGGCACTACTCTGCAGCCTCTGCGTCTCCCTCTGCCATCTGCTTCCTGCATTCAGCAGTCACGTGGTACTGCTCATTAAACTCATGAATATGCGCATATTTAATGAGCGGTACCACGTGACCAGCTGAATGCAGGAAGCAGACAGCAGAGGGAGAAGCAGGGGCTGCTGCTGCAGAGAAGACCTTTCGCTAGGAGGGGTGAGTATGACGGGGGGCAGAGTGATATTCACCTGTCACCGCTCCAAGCCATGCACCGCTGTGTCTCCGGGTCGTCCTGCTGTGATGGCAGAGGACGCGATGACGTAGTCAGTGCGTGTCCTCTGCTGTCACTGCAGAGAGCCGGGAGACAGAGCGGTGGATGGCAATGGAACATGGACAGGTGAATATCGCCACTGCCAGGAGCTCAGGACACCAGCACCTGGCCCAAAGCGACGGAGAGGTGAGTCTTTTTTTTTTTTTTTTTTTTATTGATGCAGCAGCAAATAAGGGGTATATAGGGAGCATCTTATGGGGCAGCATTAACCCTTGTAGAGCAGCATATGGGGGTATTTATGGGGCAGCATTAACCCTTGTGGAGCAGCATATGGGGGGTATCTATGGGGCAGCATTAACCCTTGTGCAGCAGCATATGGGGGGTATTTATGGAGCATCTTCTTGGGGCAGCATTAACCCTTGTGCAGCAGCATATGGGGGGTATTTATGGAGCATCTTCTTGGGCCAGCATTAACCCTTGTGGAGCAGCATATGGGGGTATTTATGGGGCAGCATTAACTGTTGTGCAGCAGCATATGGAGTGTATTTATGGAGCATCTTCTTGGGCCAGCAATAACCCTTGTGCAGCAGCATATGGGGGGGGGTTTATCTATGGAGCATCTTCTCGGACCACCATTTAACCATTTTATGGGGTGAAAAGGGGGTGATTTAAAGGGAATCTGTCACCCCATTTTAGCCCTATAAGCTGCGGCCCCCGATGAAACCTGAAAGATAAGAAAATCACGTTAGATTATACTCACCAGGGGGCGTGGTCCGTTGCGGTGGGTGTCGCGATCCGGCGCCTCCCATCTTCATATGATGATGTCCTCGTCCTTACTTCTCCCTCGGATCCAGTGCAGGCGTACTTGATCTGCTGTGTTGAGGACACAGTAAAGTACTGCAGTGCGCAGGTGCCTGGAAAGGTAAGAGAGGTCTGGCGCCTGCGCACTGCTGGACTCTGCTCTGCCCTCAACAAGGCAGAGAAAGTACGCCTGCGCAGGAGCCGAGGGAGAAGCAAGAAGGCGCAACAACCATAGAGGTCTCAAGGAGACCTCTGGTTGTTATGCCAACGCATCGCTGACCCCCAATCACGTGACGGGGGTTGGCGATGCACATATTTCTGGTCTAGCGGCCGGAATCGCTGGTTAAATGCCGCTGTCAGCATTTGACAGCAGCATTTAACTAGTTAATAGGCGCGGTGGATCGAGATTCCACCTGCGCCTATTGCGAGCACATGTCAGCTGTTGAAAACCGCCAAAGCCCTCATCAAAGCGGAGGATCTGACCTCGGTCATACTATTCTATCCGAGGTCAGAAAGGGGTTAACATTGTTATCTCTGGTTACAGGTTCCACATGCCCATGGTGCCCAGTGTACACCTGCATGATCAGTGACATGTCGTTCACTGGTTGATCACGTTTGATGACACAGCATTATTTGTCATCAGCACATCCCCTCATGTACAGGCATCTATCTGCCTGACAATTGTTATGGAAACTTGGGGAGGAATGTTCCCATGAATGGTCATTTGTGCAAAGATGGCCAGGATTATTGAAATCTGTAAATGTGACGAAATGAACACACATTGACTTACTATATCGTCAATCTCTTCTGATTCCAGGCAATTTATTAGCACGTTTGTTTGTAATTTTTTGTGATAATTGCTGATTAAAGAGAACCTGTCGCCTGATTCATGCTCCAAAACCATTGGTAGAAAGAAGCAGACGATGGCTGTGTGATTGCACACGTGGAAATCTTCCTCTGAAATTTCAGAAAAAAAACTAATATAAAGGTAAGCTGTCATATAAGAAAAAAAAGCTATTAACCTGCAGATACAGGGTTAATCTCCAGACTAATAGCGTTCTGAAGCTGCCCGGCGCCTGCACTGAGATCCCTCTGATGGGAGGAAATAAGCTTTATTTCTCCCGGCAGCGTGCGTCTTACAGTCATAGGGGTGGTGCTGGTTTCAGAGACCACTCGGTAAGCACCACAAGTCTTGGATGACTAGTGTGAAGCAGGTCCTGGGCAGTTTCTTCACACCAAGATCCCTTGGCCGAGCAGTCTCTTGGGGTATGTGCACACGTAGTTTTTAGGTGCTGCGGAATTTGTAAAATCCGCAGGTAAATTTCAGGTCAAAAGACCTGCGGATTAGGCTGCGGTTTTGCCCTGCGGGTTCACATCTCTACAATGGAGGAGATGGTAAATCGCAGCGGAATCCGCAGAAGGAATTGACATGTCATTTCTTTCTGCGGATTTGAAACCGCAGCAAAACCGTGTGGAAAAATCCGCACAGTCTGCACTGCGGTTTCCATTTTACATAGAGTAAAATGGTATTGTACAACGCAGCAGATTCTGCTGTGGACCCGCAGGGCCAGACACGCTGTGGATCCGCAGCGTGTGCACATAGCCTCAGAGACATTACACTCAAGGGGGGGAATGTGCTGGGAGTTGCCTCAGACTGGTCATCCAAGACACATGGGCCCTGACCGGCTTTTCAAAGTACGGTATGTGTTCTCTGAAATGCCAGCGTTTCGAAGTAAAATGTTCCCAGCCTCAATGCCACAACCAGTGTATGATTCGTGCTGCCAGTGGTGGAGAAAACATGAATCGGATGACAGCTTTAGGCTACGTGCCCACGATCCGGAATAGCGGCATTTTTTACTCTTCTTTTCCCTGCGTCCAAAACGCTGCTCTCTAATTGCCGCACTTGTTTGCCAGATGCAGAGTTACCGCCTGTGCTGATATTCTTTTGGTTAAAATCCACAGAAATTGACATGCTGCATCACAGGTGAGATTACACAGCTTTAAAAAGCACAGTGGAAGGGTTTTCTAGAAATCCCATCCACTGTGCTTGTAATGTGGTCAGGCGGCGTTCTGGAAGAAGCATCAAAATTACGCTGTGTCCAAAATGCTTCTATTCCACATCATGGGCATGCAGCCAAATTATTGTATTTCCAATTGTTAGAGATGGATTCATACTGCATGTCTGTGAACATATTCTGATATAGCTCAGTACCATACATGGTAATAAGGCTGGTGTGGCCACTAGGGGGCAACGGTAACTAAGGTTCTACCGCAGCACTCTTCCCATCGTCATCTCATTCATACGTCTCCAGGAACAGGGAACGCTGATTTGCTATTTATATGATGAACATTTATCACTTCTTCTGCGTATATGTAGTGTAAATCTCTAGCCGCAAACAAATCGTGGTGCTGTTGCATTCATAGGGTCTGAAACGTTGTGTCCACAGCTAGATGATGTGATATATAATCTCATAGAGTGGCATTGAATAAATCATGAGCCTAAAATAGTGTTCTTTATGCATTGAAAAAGACTTGCATAACTGTATAGCAATTAATGCCAGCGTTGTTGCTAATGAGATGGAGGGACAGTAGGACAGTACATATTCTGTGCAGTGAAGAGCTTGGATTTGTGTACAATGATGGAGAATTGCCCACACTGTAATCTTTACACCAAGGTGCATGGGCCTGAGCTGCAGGCTCTGCTAAAAGGAACGTGCTGGGCCTGGTAGTGTATTGACGCTGACACAGGACTGAGGCCCCCTTCGCTCAGCGGATTACCTGAGGTCCCTGATCAATCTAGCATGCATGGCTTGTCCTGAACATTGTCCATTTGAGCAGTTGTTCCCTTTCAATTAAACTTCTGCCCCTGCTTCAGTTTCTAACAGCGCAGCAGCCTTTTAGTGAGCTCAGCAACGCTTGTGCTTTAGAGCTGCTGAGCGCACTAGTTGGTTTAACCACTTCAAGACCTGGCACATTTTCAGGGTTTTCATAGATATGGTTTAACCCCTTCACCCCCAAGGGTGGTTTGCACGTTCATGACGGGCCAATTTTTACAATTCTGACCACTGTACCTTTATGAGGTCATAACTCTGGAACGCTTCCATGGATCCCGGTGATTGACATTGTTTTCTCGTGACATATTGTACTTCATGTTAGTGGTAAAATTTCATTCAAATAACTTGCGTTTATTTGTGAGAAAAACGGAAATTTGGCGAAAATTTCGCAATTTTCCAACTTTGAATTTTTATGCCCTTAAATCACAGAGATATGGCACCCAAAAAACTTGATAACTAACATTTCCCACATGTTTACTTTACATCAGCACAATTTTGGAACCAACATTTTTTTTTTGTTAGGAAGTTATAAGGGTTAAAAGTTGACCAGCGATTTCTCATTTTTACAACACCATTTTATTTTTTCGGACCACATCACATTTGAAGCCACTTTGAGGGGTCTATATGATAGAAAATACCCAAAAGTGACACCATTCTAAAAACTGCACCCCTTAAGGTGCTCAAAACCACATTCTAGAAGTTTATTAACCCTTTAGGTGCGTCACAGGGATTTTTTTGAATATTTAAAAAAAAAAAAAAAAATGAACATCTAACTTTTCACAAAAAAAATACTTCAGGTTCAATTTTTTTTATTTTACCAAGGGTAACAGGAGAAATTGGACTGCAAAAGTTATTGTGCAATTTGTCCTGAGTACGCTGATACCTGATATGTGGGGGGGAACCACTGTTACGGCGCATGGCAGAGCTCAGAATGGATGGAGCGCCGTTTGACTTTTTCAATGCAAAATTGTCTGGAATTCAGATCGGACGCCATGTCACGTTTGGAGAGTCCCTGATGTACCTAAACAGTGGAAACCCCCTACAAGTGACCCCATTTTGGAAACTAGACCCCCCCCCCCCAAGGAACTTATCTAGATATGCGGTGAGAACTTTGAACCCACAAGGGCTTTACAGAAGTTTATAACGTACAGCGGTACAATTAAAAAATCATATTTTTTCCACAAAAATGATCTTTTCACCCCAGTTTTTATTTTCCCAAGGGTAACAGGACCCTAAAAGTTATTGTGCAATTTATCCTGAGTACGCCGATACCCCACATGTGGGGGTAAACCACTATTTAGGCGCATGGCAGAGCTCGGAAGGGAAGCAGCGCCATTTGACGTTTTTGGCTGGAATTGAGATCGGACACCATGTCGCGATTGGAAAACCCCTGATGTACCTAAACAGTGGAAACCCCCCACAAATGACACCATTTTGTAAGCTAGACCCCCCAAGGAACTTATCTAGATGTGTGGTGAGCACTTTGAACCCCCCAGTGCTTCACAGAAGTTTATAACGCCCGGGCGTGAAAATAAAAAATTCGTATTTTTTCCACAAACATGATCTTTTAGTCACCATTTTTTTATTTTCCCAAGGGTAACAGGAGAAATTGAACCCCAAAAGTTGTTGTCCAATTTGTCCTGAGTACGCTGACGCCCCATATGTGGGAGAAAACTACTGTATGGACACACGTCAGGGCTCGGAAGGGAAGTAGTGACTTTTTGGAATGCAGACTTTGAGGGAATGTTCTGCGGGTGTCATGTTGCCTTTGGAGAGCCCCTAATGTACCTAAACAGTGGAAACCCACCACAAATGACCCCATTTTGGAAACGAGACCCCCCTAAGGAACTTATCTAGATGTGTGGTGAGCACTTTGAACCCCCAAGGGCTTCACAGAAGTTTATAACGCTCGGACGTGAAAATAAAAAAATCATTTTTTTCCACAAAAATGATATTTTTGCCCCCAATTTTTTATTTTCTTAAGGGTAACAGGAGAAATTGGACCCCAAAAATTGTTTTGCAATTTGTACTGAGTAGGCTGATACCCTACATGTGGGGGTAAAACACTGTTTAGGCGCATGTCAGAGCTTGGAACGGGAAGGAGCACCATTTGACTTTTTCAACTCAGAATTGGCTGGAATTGAAATCAGACGCCATGTTGCATTTGGAGAGCCCCTGATGTGCCCAAACAGTGGAAACCCCCAATTCTAACTCCAACCCGAACCCCAACACACCCCTAACCCTAATCTCAACCCTAGCCCTAACCCTAGCCCTAACCCTAACCCTAGCCGTAATGGAAAAATGGAAATAAATACCTTTTTTTTATTTTATTTTCCCTAACTAAGGGGGTGATAACGGGGGGTTTGATTTACTATTTATGGCGGTTTTTGTTTGGCGGCTGTCGCACGCTAAAAGACGCTTTTTATTGTAAAAACAGTTTTTGTATCACTACATATTGAGAGCTATAATTTTTCCGTATTTTGACCCACTGAGTCATGTGAGGTCTTATTTTTTGCGGGACGAGTTGACGTTTTTATTGGTACCATTTTCGGGCACGTGACATTTTTTGATCGCTTTTTATTCCGATTTTTGGGACGCAGAATGAACAAAAACCAGCGTGTCATGAATTTCTTTTGGGGGGGGTGCGTTTACGCCATTCCGCGTGCGGTAAAATTGATAAAGCGGTTTTTTTCTTCGGGTCAGTACGGTTACAGCAATACCTCATTTAGGTCATTTTTTTGTTTTGTCGGTTTTATGCAATGAAAACTATTTTATATAAAAAATATTTTTGCATCGCTTTATTCTGCGAGCTATAACTTTTTTATTTTTTCGCTGATGATGCTGTGTGGTGGCTCGTTTTTTGCGGGACAAGATGACGTTTTCAGCGGTACCATGGATATTTTTATGCGTCTTTTTGATGGCGCGTTATTACACTTTTTGTTTGGCGGTATGATAATAAGTCATTATTTTTTGCTTCGTTTTTTATTTTTATTTTTTAAGGGGTTCGCTAAAGGGGTTAACTAATGGGACAGTTTTATAGGGCGGGTCGTTACGGACGCGGCGATACCTAATATGTGTACTTGTTTTTTTTTTTTTGTTTTTTTTTTATTTTCAAAAAATGGATTTATTTGGGGGAATATTTTTTTTTTTGTAATTTATTTGGCGATTTTTTTATTTTTTTTTTTATTTTTTTTTTTAAATTATCTTAACACTTTTTTTTTTTTTTTACTTTATTGAATAGTCCCAGGTGGGACATCACTGTTCTGTGACAGATCGCTGATCTGTCACATCACAGATCACTGTGACAGGTCAGCGATCTGTCACAGGCAGTGCACAAGGCTTCCTCATGCCTGCGCTTTGCAGGCACTGAGGAAGACAGCTTCCTGCCGGCCCCCGAAGGCCCCCGTCGCCATCTTGGATTCGGGGGCCTGCAGGAAAGGAGCCCCCGGCAGCAGCGCTGCACATTGCGCTGCTGTGGGGGGCTCAGGGAAGCACGGAGGGAGCCCCCTCCCTGCCGATGCTTCCCTTTAACCCCCGGTACACCACGATCATGTTTGATCGCGGTGTGCAAGGGGTTAACGTGTCAGGGGCAGTCCGTGACCGCCCCTGACACATTGTGCGGGGTGTCAGCTGTGATAATCAGCTGACACCCGGCCGCGATCAGCGGCGCTCACCACGTGGGCGCCGCTGATCGTGGTAGATGTACTATCCTGTCCATGGGCATAGGGGCCCGGGTCCCATGGACGGGATAGCACGTCTGATGTCAGGAAGGGGTTAAAGAGCTGTAAAAAATAAACATTTCTCATTCACATATTGCCTCTCACTGACAAGTAGCCCGAAACAGAGTCTGCAAATTGAGATTCTGGTTTGTCTTATCCTAAGTCATGTGACAAGGCTCGTTAAAGGGTCGACATTGACTTCTAGTATTGCTACTTCCTATAGGTGGCGCTAGAGTTCTAGGCCTCTTCCTCTCTGAAGAGACAGTTTGCATCGTTCAGATATTCAAATAATTTTTGGATCTTTTATTTTTTTGTGGTGGGGCATAATTTTTCTTTTTTTCTTCTGATATCTGGCAACGGCGCTAGGAAATTAATGGAAACACTTGTCTTTTATTTACATGTTTTTCTTTATGACTACAAAAGACAACTAAAATACATTATTTAAAATCTGTTTCGCCTCTTTGTGACATATTTTTATACATGATTTTGTAACCGCAATTGGATTAGCAGCTTTTTTTCCATGCTTTGTGTCCCACGTAATCTTATAAAACATCTTGTGGGAGCATTTCAACGATTTTTTTTTTTTTTTATATATATATTTTTTTCTGTCTAATTTCCCATCTAACCACTTCCATGGGGTAGGTATATTGGCATCAGCTACAAGGGAAAATCAGCCTTCTGTCTGGCTGCAGAGCTGACTGGGTTACATAGACCCCAGCAGCTCCTGCTCTCTTCCTGCAGCGATCACATGACCATAGTGTCTTTTCTCTGAAGGTACTGTCACACTTAGCGATGTACCAGCGATCCCGACCAGCGATAAGACGCGGTCAGGATCACTGGTACATCGCTAAGTGGTCGCTAGTGAGCTGCCACACAGGCAGATCTCACCAGCAACATTGCTGGGGACGGGGGTCGCTAATTACCTGTCAGACGAGGCGATCCTGACGGCCTCTCGCCCAGCTCCACGCGAAACGGTCCAGGACATTCTCGCGCGATCGGCGATAACCAGCGGGGGAGCGGTCGGAGGTAAGTATCAGACATAGCGATATCGCTAGCAATATCGCTGCTGCATCACAAAAACCTGTGACGTTATAGCGATATTGCTAGCGATATCGCTTAGCGTGACAGGCCCTTAAGTAAGGCATTTTCTGCCTTTTCTGTTGAGAGTCCAGCTGTGTCTTACAGCTGATAGACTAGGCAATGACGTTTTAGAATGTCACTGCAGAGTAGAACTCGGACTGCCCTGCCGTTTATAGCCTGTGTTAGAGTTCATGTCCTCATTCTTGGGGAGAGAATCTACCACTTCAGAGCCCTTTAATAAGTAAGGTAAAATCAACAGTTTGCAGGAGCGCAGAGATGTAGCTTCAACCTGCATACGGTTATTTTATCAACTTTATTGGCTTCAGTTGACTTGTGAGCAGGATTAGCAGAGCCATTAATAATTATAATGAAGGGATCTGAAGTTAAAAGCATGGACAGTTATACACTGATGTGTGATTGCCATCGACGAATGCCACAATTAAGATCCATTTCACACAAAGCATTTAAAGGGAATCTGTCACCCCTTTTTTCGAATGTGAGCTGCCGGCACCAACATCAGGGGTTTATCTACAGCATTCTGTAGATTTCAAAATGCTGTAGATAAGCCCCTAATGTCGGTGCCAGCAGCTCATATTCTAAAAAAGGGTGACAGATTCCCTTTAATAATGCTTTCTTTGCACAACTGTATAGGTCAGGAGTCCCAAACTCAGCCAAGTGAATGGGCGACAGACAGAAAAACATTGAATATGATGAACAGCTCATGAAATACACCATATACATTCTAATGTAGACATACGGCACATATAGGTCTGATATTATGACCTGGAACATACTTGGTTTAATTCATAATCTCTGTTCCAAATATAAGAAGAAAGGATGGATTTTGCTTTACTTTTTTGTGTGTGCCCCAACTGGCTTCATACAGTAATACTGTTTTACAATTGGCCCTATCTTTTAATAATGTCCCCCTTCCTGTAATAATGTCCCACAAGTATGCCATCCGTGTGCTGTATGTGTTTTTCACGGCTTCCTGTATTGGCCTTGTCATCTGTGCTGTCGTAGAAACAGATGTGTGCATAGCAACATCAGTTATAATGGGTACGTGTGGTATGCGTGTAAGAAAAGGTACCACAGGTACTGGAAATATGGATGTATTATGGTAGACTGAGGCCATGTTCACATGGTCAGTATTTTCTATCAGTATGTGTAAACCAAAATCAGGAGTGGGTGATAAATCCAGAAGTGGTGACAAATTTCTAATATACTTTTCGTCTGATTGTTTGGGTATGCCCATGATCAGGAACTGCTGTGGGTTTGACAGGTATTTAAGCAGAGTCAAGCCTGCAGGGGCCGCATGTTACAGCATAGTGGATGGGATTTCTAGAAAACCATTGTCCCCCTACGCGTGTGTGGACATGCGGCGCGTCTTTCAGGACTGCAGCATGCCAATCTCTCTTACGGAGACGCCAGTGTCCACAACCGAAATGAAATCAATAGTGTATTGAACACAGTAAATCTGCACGGTTCAGTGACCACGTGTTCAATAGAAGGCGGCGTTTTGGACGCAGTGAAAATGCGCTATCTGCAAAGCGCTGATACTTCAGGATCGTGGGCACTTACCCTTCCACTCCTGATTTTGACTTCCAAATCCTGATGTAAAAAACTCACCAAATACTGAATGTGTGAATGTGGCCTTAGATACTGAAAGCCCTACTTCCTGGAGAGTGTTCTTCACTGGGTGGCTGGTGGGAAAGTTTTTCTTCCCCATGTAAAGGGTTCTGTGATCACCCACCAACTGTTGTCTTTTGTGTGTAGGGAAGGTGACCGGACAGACGGACTTGTGAGAATAGAGAAAGGAAGGTTTGCACAGTTTAGACAGGTGTCCGTTATTACAGTGGGGAAACAGCTGAGAAAGTGTAGTGGACGTGCAGTACCTTGGGTTGACCATTAGAGGGCAGGGATGAGTGTGAGCATAGGACTTGACATCAACTTAGGGCTTAAGAAACCGTTGGTCATGGGGGGCGGAGTTAGAGGGAACCGGGAAAGATATAAATTTGACAGGAGGGTTCCAGAAAGTTCCAGTCCCCAGGGGGAGCTCAAGTGATAAGGACACTGTCAGTTGTGGCACTGTGAGGAAAACCTAACCAGGGGGACTGAGGAGAGAGAAAGTCAGGGGGGTGGCCCTGACATAAAGTACCGCAGTATAGACGAGGCTCCGGGTGTGGGACACCGTATTTGGAACAACGTTTGACCAGTAAAATTACTGTTGGTGCATAGGCCTACGGCGGCCACAGTGACGGAGCTGTCAGAAACGTCTCAGAGTGTAAAAGGGACGGTACGTACATATACGTCCCTGGAGAAAGTACGTGTCAGAAGGTGTTCTGTAACCGGAGAGTTGTGCAGGGAAGTGTGGTGTGTTGAGAGGCCGTCTGGTGGACGGCGAGAAAACGAATAAACTTGGACCTGTTGCACCCGAAGCTGCGTCCAGCCTGTGTGTACGTTACTGCGCAGTATACAGAGGGACCACCCCCCAGCCCGCCCACCGACCCTGCATGTGCACGTCCAGGCCTTTTTGAGTTCCCAAGCTCCCAAGACAGATTTATTCAAAAAGCTCACCATGAAAGCTGATGTGAAAGAAGCCTAATATGGCAATTGTGTGTGTGTGTATGTATATATATATATATATATATATATATTATATTATATATTTTTTTTTTTTTTTTTCCTCGGATGGAGGTCCATTGACCATAGTGAAATTATATAACCAAGTCTAACTGGAAACATCTAGCTTATGGCATTTATTTTGAGATTTAGAGCAATTCTTGCATCAATGGGAATGAGAATCTGTGCATAATTATCATTGACAAAACATACCTGACTTGCTTTTCTGCCATCTTGTGCCCCAGACTGTAGCATACTTGGCTCAGTGTGAGGACAGCATTCCATTGTGATGTGACCTGTTTAATTTGCTTGTATTGGGCACGTGTATGGCTGGCAGGCAGGGTGTCATCAAGTAGCGGCAGGTCATATAAACTGAGCCTCAAATTCCACTCCAAGTAATAGCAAACTGCCTCTACTATGCTGAAGGAGACAAGAAGCCTCTGTCTGCAGCCTTCTCTCTTGTGTGTTCCTAAATAAAATGCACCCGGGTGCCATTGATATTAATGAATTTAATGTGCAATACATGCTGCCATCTTCTCGATAAAATAGGCTGCAGATAATGGCTAAAGTGTGTGTGGATATAGGGCTTGCATGATAATTCAGTTATAGCTCATTAGGAGGTATGTTAAAAAAAAGACATTTTCTGCATCGGTAAAAACAATGCTTAAATAACAGCCATTAGTCAATATTGCTATGGTTACAGAATATAATTATAGAAAAAAAACAATGAGGCTGATCTATCAGTTTTTGATGTTTTCACACTAGTGTCAAACAGATCTGCCAGGAATGGGAGTAGGCAGGATGGGGGGTGGCAATGCCTGCCCATCAAAATCAAGGAAAATTGGGGCGTTTCTTGCACCAGTAATGTTATTTCAGTCTCTGGCACATCATTTCTGGCGAAGCGTGCGCATCCTAGTGAATTCAACACGTTTTATTCATGCATGCTCCTCATTAAGACTGGGGTACGAAACACCAGTTCGAAAAGAATCTGGGCTTGTGTTGTCAAATCCTAGGCTAGTTTCAAACTAGCGCTTTTGAGCGCAGCGACGGCCTGCGCATGGCCGCCGCTAATCCCCTGCCGCGCCTCCGCCGGTAGCTCCGCCTACCGGCGCATGACGCTGCATGCGTCCTGCGTCCCCTATCTTTATCACTGGGGGCGCAGGCCGTGCGCAGTCTGCGTTTGGCGGCGCATGCGTCCTTTCGACGGTGCGCCGACCTGCACCAAATGCAACCTGCTGCAGTTTGGTTGCGCTCGGCGCACCGTCAAAAGGACGCATGCGCTGCCAAACGCAGACTGCGCACGGCCTGCGCCCCCAGTGATAAAGATAGGGGACGCAGGACGCATGCAGCGTCATGCGCCGGTAGGCGGAGCTACTGGCGGAGGCGCGCCAGGGGGCGGGGCTTAGTGGCGGCCGTGCGCAGGCCGTCGCTGCGCTCAAAAGCGCTAGTGTGAAACTAGCCTTAGTCATACCTGTATTGGGTGTCATTCAGACATCCGTGACTCATGTACATGTGCAAATGCCCTATTGGGACTATTAAATACAGTAAAAAAAGGGGGAAAAAAAAGTTTAAAAAAAAAACTAAGTTCAAATCACCCCCCCTTTTGCTTTTCTAAAAATAAAAGTTAAAAAATAAATACAAATTCACATTTTGGTTTTGCTGGGTTCGTAAAAGTCTGATTTATCAACATATAAAATAAATTAATCCGATTTTTTTTTTTTTTTTTTTTTTTTTTTTTTTTTTTTTTTTTTTTTTTCTTCTCTCTCGTTTCACCATTTACCAATCAAAAGGCCAGAATTACATTTTTTTTGTTGCTGCCCAATACTACAATAAAATGTATTAAGAAGCAACCGAAACATATCTGCTCCAGAATGGTATCTGTAAAAACATCAGCTCAGGGCAATAAGTAAGCGTTCACACAACCCCAGATCTCAAAAATGAAAACGTTATGGACTCTGCAACAACAAAAAATTTGGCTTTTGTTGCCGTTTTCAAATTTTCATTTTTTTTTTTTTTTTTTTCACCACTTAAAAAATAATAAAAACTATACATGTTTGGTATCTGCGTACTCTTACTTATCCTGGAGAATCGTATTGCCAGGTTTTACCATTCAGTGAACGTGGAAAATGAAAATAAAATAAAAAAAAAAAAAAAAAAGCAAAAACAATTGTGAAATTGCACTTGGAATTTTTTTTACGACTTTTCAGAGCAATGTATCAGTTACTTTACTGGATGTTGCAGTTATGATTAAAAATGTTTTTAGCTGTTACGCTGTGTACATACGCTGCGGAAAAGGTGCGGATTCATCCGCGCGGATTTTGTAAAATCCGCAGGTGAAACCGCAGGTCAAAATACCTGCGGATTGCTCTGCGGTTTTGCCCTGCGGTTTTTCATCTCCTCAATGGAGGAGATGGCAAACCGCAGGGGGATCCGCAGAAAGAATTGACATGTCAATTCTTTGTGCGGATTGAAAACCGCAGATAATCCGCGCGGAAAATTCCGCACCGTCTGCACTGCGGTTTTTGATTCCCATAGGGAATCATGCTACTGTACACCGCAGCAAAAACTGCTGCGGGTCCGCAGCGGCCAAAACCGCTGCGGACCCGCAGCAAAATCCGCAGCGTGTGCACACAGCCTTACAGATCAACCAGTTCCCTGAGTGCTGAGCTCTGTATCACCCTGCCCACACCCCTGATTGGCTACAAGCTGCCAGTCCGCCTTGGGAGTGTGGTTGTCTAAATGACAGCAGGGGAACAAGGCTGTAGCGGCCCCCAGAATCAGAAAATCTCCAGGGTTTTAGCTACCGGGGGTAGCTGAGACCCTGGAGAACATGATCAGGGCCAGATTTTCTGGTCCCCGATCACGTGATTACCATTATTCAGTGAATAACGACAATCGGGAATAAAAAAAAAAAAACTGCCTGTTACAATGATTTCTCTCTCTTCTGACATGATGATGTACATGTCAGAGGAAGGAGAAATTATGTCCTCCGAAACCCTTCGGTACCTTAGCCATTCCCCGGTCCCTCCTGTTCCATCTCCCAGCCCTCTGCATCATCTTCCTGGAAAAAAATGACGGTAGCCAGCAACTATAGGAAATCTTTCCTATTTGTTCCTTTTGATCACTGTGATAGACCCTATCACGGTGATAAAAAGAAAAAAAAATAGTAAACCAGATCCCCTTTGTCACTTCCTTAGATAACAATTATAATTTTTTTTTTTCCATTTGCAGTTAGGGTTGTGTTGAGGTTGGGGCGTTTTCAAAAGTGAAAAAAAAAATGACGGGTAGTGTTTAGCGCAAGTGGTCACTCCTTGAGTTTGCATCAAGTGCTTGGGAATTCACCAAGTATCGCAGGTCCCCGCATGGTTTTTTTTGGGTGTCAAACAGCTGCTCAACATGCGGGGCAGGGACTTTAGCATGTCACTCAAGCACCTGTGATATTTGGTGCATACCCGAGCACCCTAGGTATACTAGAGTATACAACGCTAATGATGACGTATTCAATATGACAACCTAATGTTATCAAATTCCGTGTTGTATCTGTGGGTTCAAAATGCTCACTGTACCCCTGGATAAATCCTTTAGGGGTGAGGTTTCCAAAATGGGGTCACTTGGGGGGGTTTCCACTGTTGGGGCTCTCCAAACACGACATGGTGTCCACTCCTGATTCCAGCTAATATTGCTTTCAAAAAGTCAAAAGGCGCTCTTTGGAACCTTTGGAGTCCATTGTCTCCTGTTACTCTTGTGAAAATAAAAAGTTTGGGTCTAAAGTAAACTTTTTGTGAAAAATGTTTGGTTTTTTTTTTTCCCTTCCTCGTTGCTTCAGTTTCTGTGAAGGGTTAAAAAACTTCTTCAATACGGATAAGATTTGCTAAAAATCAGAATCTGGGGTTCTATTAGCTACCTTTTGGCCTTTCTTTGGCAAGTGGGTCAACTACAAATGTATTTTAGGAAGAGAATATCATCTAATTGAAACCTTAGAATTCTGATTTTATAGGAGAACTTGTTTAATAGCAGTAATACTTGGACCCAGTACCACATTGCATGCATATGGAGATTAAACCGGGCATTTCATTTCGATAATGCAAATTATCTGCGCTGTGTGTGTCTCATAAACTGTTTTAGGTTATGTATTAATATAATGTACAAGCTGAGAAATCTGGACATGATTCTTTATGCTGGAAAATTGCAGAGATCTACTAATAATCTTTATATAGCGCCAACCTATTCCGCAGCGCTTTACAGTGTAAGAGCTCTTTATTGTTATACAGCTTTATCAGTGTAAAACATTGCATGCACATACACCATCTTTGTGACTTGCTGGACGGCCGAGCGCACCCTGGGAATGACAAGGCAGCAGGACGTTGCTGGCTTTGCTTCCATTGAAGGCAGAAATGTAGGCAAAGGTTGGAAGAAGTGATTAGAAAGCAGTTTTTTGCCCAATCAGCAGTGTATAAATCGTCTTTACCAGAGGTATTTGCAGCTTACAAGTCTCTTTCAGAAGCTAGCAAATTAAACCATGCAAAAATCAAACACTATTTTTTGATAAAACCATGTGCCGATGTTTGATCCCAGTTACTGCCATCTAGGGGCTAGCATATCTAGAGCAAGGAATGTTATACAAGCAAGTACTTCAGTGCCAGCTATTATGTGGGCGAGGTGCTACATTCCAAACCGGTTCATCCTCAGAATGCATAGCTTGTTTGCCAAAAGACAGTCAATAAGTAGAGCAGTGCAATGATGCCGAATAAAGCGCAGGGATGCGGAAAAGGCTTTTGATCTCCAGCAGACCTCTATGGTTGTCATAGCCAGAGATTGAGCATTTCTGCAACGTACAGACGATCTTATCATTGCCTGTATGTAGCAGAGACTACTGAAGCATGCAAAACGTTAAAAAAAAAAAAAAGTTTTTAAAAATATTAAAATAAAGTTGAAATCACCCCCCTTTTGCCCCATTCAAAATAAAACCATTAAAACAAACATGCACATATTTGGTGCTGCCGCGTTCAGAATCGCCAGATTTATCAATGCAAAAAAAGAATTAACTCGATAAACCGCGTAGCGAGAAAATAAGTCAAAACGCCAAAATTTCCCTCTTTTTTTGGGTCGCCACAACATTGCATTAAAATGGAATAAGGGGCGATCAAAAGATCGTATCTGCACCAAAATGGTATCTTTAAAAACGGCAGCTCGGCGCACAAAAAATAAGCCCCCACCCGACCCGAGATCACGAAAAATGGAGACGCTGCGGGTCTCGGAAAATGATGCAAATTTTCTTTTAAAACAAAGTTTGGATTTTTTTTCACCACTTAGATAAAAACAGAACTTAGACGTGTTTTGTGTCTTTGAACTCGTAATGACCTGGAGAATCATAATGGCAGGTCAGTTTTAGCATTTAGTGAACATGGTAAACAAAAAAGAAAAAAACTGTGGGATTACACTTTTTTTTTTTTTTTGCAATTTCACAGCACTTGGATTTTTTTTTCCCATATTCCAGTACATGATATGTTAAAACCAATGGTATTGTTCAAAAGTACAACTCGTCCTGCAAAGAACAAGCCCTCACATGGCCATATTGACAGAAAAATAAAAAGCTATGGCTATGGTGAAAAAGGGGAGCAAAAGACGGAAACCCAAAAACTGAAATACCTTTGGTTTTTAAGGGGTTAAGAGTCTGAGAAAGCTAGCGTAGTGACCACATGCTCACTTGGCTTCATTATATAATCCACATGGATGTGCCAGGAAGGAAGGATGACCATTACTGTAAAGGGCTGAAGATCACGGATTCCCTCCACCCACTCATGTGCTGATGCTCCGCGCTCCTGTCCAAGTCTCCACTCACTAATTGCCAATAAACAAGTCCTGAACAATGGGGACTTTATTTGGCCTGGCTCTAGTCCACTAAGGGGTTCTCGCTCTCTACACATCTCACATGACTATGATGTCACGAAAACAGGCTCAAATCCGGGAAGTCAGTCTTCTCTACTATTTGCTGCCTGTGGCTAACACGTGGGCAAATGTAAAAGAGACAAACATTATGTCATACAAGGTCAGTCCTTTGTCTCCTAATTTCTTCTGTGGGGGACTGCAGAGCCTAATATAGGGCTGTTCAGCCTATTTATAGTTACCATATTCAAAGCGTTTACATGAATGATTCATGGTGCAGTGACCATGACCGCAGGATGATTATTTCTGCCCTGCAGATAAAGGCCAGTGTATTCTGGAGTCTCTGTGATTAGTGGAATGATGAGTTATGGGTGAACAGCACGAGGCGTATGAGTGCTAGAGGTGTGCAGTCATGTCATTGTATCTACAGAACGATATATGGAGCTCGGACACCATCTGTTGTGCTTTGCGGAAAGCTGACTTTTCAGCTATTTAGCAACAAAAAGAACTGACCATATACTCCGTTTGTGAACGTGGCCTTACTGCTTAAGGCTGTGTGCACACGTTGCAGATTTTGATGCGTCTTCGCAGCTTTTTTGGACGTGCGGAATTGCGTCAAATCCGCAGTGTAGTTGCCAACCAATGTTATTCAATGTGAAATTAAGAATTGCTGTGCACATGCTGCGGAAAAATACGCACAGATTTGCAGCATTTTATTTTCCTCAGCATGTCAATTCTTTTTGCGGATCTGCAGCGTTTCGGCACCCATTGACTTCCATTGAGTCAGGCACATCCGCAGCAAAACTGCAGATGAGAAAAGATTTGCGGATTTGGGTTCGAGAAACGTTGCAGATCGGGAGGAGGAAGGGAGTGTGGGTGGAGACTGTGTGTGTGTCTGTGTGCGGGGGTCTGTGTGTGCATGTGTCCCTGTGTGTGTGCAGGTCTGTGTAGGCAGCCATGGTCTGATGGAACTACTGCTCCCATCGAGCTATGAATCCTGTGACAGTGACAGCATTAGCTGATGATGGGGCAGTAGTTCCATCAGACCATGCCTGTGTTCATTTGTAAAAATAAAAAAAATACAGTACAGTACTACATACATATAACATAAAGTACATACTCACCAATCACCTAGTCCCCGACGCCCTCGATCTACTCTAACCAAAAATAAAATAATAAACCAACCTATACTTACCTTTCTGCCATAGTCCAGTTAATAACGAGTGTCCCACGACGATCTCCCGTGTAGAGCACTGACATCGGGCGATGTCTGTGTTCTATAGGGCCTCCGCGATTCACTGAGAGGCAGAGGTAATCCTACGCAAGGTATCCCTCCACAGCCGGGAGACAGGTCACCTAAGTTCATTCTTAGGCCTCTTTCACACTTCAGTTTTTTGCATCAGTTCAAATCCGCCATAAAGGCTGAGAAGCGGATCCGTTGTGAACGGATGGCACAGGATCCGTTTTTAGACGGATCCTGAAAATGAGGAAATTTTAAAGGAGAGAGAGAGCGATATATTTTTTTTTTGTCCGGCACCCAGAAAGAAATTCAGAGGAACAAACGTTGCAAGCTCCGTTTTTAAATCTTTGAGGATGGTGACGGACAGCAACTTTTGGCGGATACTCAAAAAAAACGGATGCAACGGACAGCAATCCGTCACAATCCGCCATTAATGCAAGTCAATGGGGGAAAAAAAAAGGATCCTCAAAAGAGAATTGAGGATCCGTTTTTTTCAAAACCTGGCGGATTGTGACTGATTGTAAAAAACTGAAGTGTGAAAGAGGCCTTAGACAGATATATCTATAGATAGCTAGATAGATAATCCCATGGATATTGCCCCCCCTACAAATGCCAGCTCTCAGGCGCCCCAGAAATGGTGCATCTCTAAGATGCGCCAATTACGGCACTTATCCGATCTCTTCCCACTGCCGTGTAGCATAAGTATATTGTTTGTTGTATTTTATTATTTTTTTCTGGTGAGCAATGGTTTCGGGGATTAGCTGTATATGGTGAGTATGTGTATTTTATGTGTAAGTGTGTTTTTTTTTTTTTTTTTTTTTTTTTTTTTACTATTCAATACATTAGCCGGATGATGGGACTACTACTGTCCCATCATTGGCTAATGGCGTCACTGTAGCAGTATAGCTGGATAGGACTAGTAGTCCCATCGGACGATGCCTGCCTACACACACACACACACACACACACACACACACACACACACGCGCGCGCAGACCCCCGCACACAGACATGCACATAGTCTCCACCCACACTCTTCCCTCCTCCCTCTCATTTTACATGTGCTGATTTGCCTGACTCAATGGAAGTCAATGGGTGCAGAAAAACTGCATTTCCACAAAAAGAATTGACATTATGCCGAAAATAAAACACTGCAAATCTGTGGGTATTTTTCCACAGCATGTGCACAGCAAATCTCCATTTCCCATAGATTAACATTGGCTGTGTACTACACTGTGGATTTGATGCAATTCCGTGCTTCCAAAAACGCTGCGGAAACGCATCTAAATCCACAACTTGTGCACACAGCCTTATGCTCTGCACATGGGGTAACAACACAGCTAATCAGCAGAACTATACTAAATTTCTAATTGGAGGTATTTACTAATATTATTACACCTACTACACATTGTGATAGTATATTGGAGATGGGAATATTTCTTTAGTTGCTAGTGGTCGTAACCATGGATACCTAAGCTACTGAAATGCACATGGTGTAAGCGATATAGCGAATCAGAAGAACTATACTACATTTCAAATTGGAGATATTTGCTAAAAGTATTATTACACCTACTATATATTGGGATGCTGATCTTGGAGATGGGAATACCCCTTTAAATGAATGCTGTGTAATGTGCTTATATGCTGTCTATTATTAGAGGTGAAAGATATTTTATTACCCATTTAAAGTAATAGTGAATTCTTCCCATGGTAACATTTGGTTGTAATTAATGCAGGTGAAACTGCTGAGAAAGGCTGTACATAGCACTGACCTGACTCATCTATTACAATGTGTTGGAAATAGAAACAGACATCAAGTGACTACTAATAACCTCTGTGTGAAATGAGTGTCTGTATTGTTTGAATATGTAACCTATAGATTGGGATACATGTGAGCATTCATTAAAGAGCTTATCCAAGTTTTTCAAATTGATGTTAGATCTAAAGACATACTGATCGGGAATGTAGATTGTGAGTCCCAATGGGGACAGTGCTGATGTCTGTAAAGCGCTGCGGAATATGATGGTGCTATAAAAGTGAGTAAGATAAATTCTTCAAATAGTCCGTTAGCATTAGATCTGTGGGGTCCAGCCCCTGGCATGTCAGTCAGGTAGCTGTTTGAGGTGAGTGCTGCAGCCTCTTTATTTAGTGTGACTTGTATGGCTAAGCATGGTTTTGCAGCCATTATTTTTTTTTTTTCTGTGTATGTGTGAATGTATTGTAGTGTGAATATATTAACGCACTCAACTACCCCTGCTTTCTCCAGGACCTAGCTTCATTCTGCTTATCTTCTCAGTGATGTCTCTACACTTCCGACTAGCTGGCTCTCTATGCTCTGTATATGAGCTAGAAGTCTCTTTTACAATGTAAGGTTATGGGGCTTTGTTCTGATGGTCCATAGACTTCCATTGTTAAAGCCACTTTTGGGTCATGCAGAGCACAGGGTGACATGGAGAGTCTGCAGAGTGGTGACGGGACTGGGTAAGGCGAGTTTCACACTAGCGTATGGCAGGGCTGCGTAGTTCCTCCGTGAAGATCCACCCACTGCCGCACCTCCTCCAGTCAGCTCCGCCTACGACTGCATGTGGCCTGCCGATGTATGCGAATGCGTCCGTTTGCGTCGTTTTGACGGTGCGGCGACCTGCGCCAAACGCAACATGTTGCATTTTGTTGCGGTCGCCGCACCATCAAAATGACGCATACAAAGGCATCACCACACATCTAGATAAGTTCCTTGGGTGGTCTAGTTTCCAAAATGGGGTCACTTGTGGGAGGTTTCTACTGTTTAGGCACATCACGGGCTCTGCAAACGGAACGTGACACCCACAGACCATTCCATCAAAGTCTGCATTCCAGAACGTCACTACTTCCCTTCCAATCCCCGTGTGCCCATACAGTAGTTTTCTCCCACATATGGGGTACCAGTGTACTCAGGACAAATTGGACACCAACTTTTGGGGTCCAATTTCTCCTGTTACCCTTGGGGGCTAAAAAGATCATTTTTGTGAAAAAAAAAATTGATATTTTTTTTTCATTTTCACGGCTCTACATTATAAACTTTAGGGAAACACTTGGGGGTTCAAAGTGCTCACCACACATCTAGATAAGTTCCTTAAGGGTCTAGTTTCCAAAATGGGGTCACTTGTTGGGGGTTTCCACTGTTTAGACACATCAGGGGCTCTCCAAACGCGGCATGGCGTCCGATCTCAATTCCAGCCAATTCTGCATTGAAAAAGTCAAACGGCGCTCCTTCCTTTCTGAGCTTTGCGGTGTGCCCAAACAGTGGTTTACCCCCACATATGCACGTACAATGTTGAACCAGGGCTGTGGAGTCGGTAAGCCACAGTTGCGACTCCGACTCCTGGATTTTATCAGGCTCCGACTCCGACTCCTTCATAAATGGCCAATTCATAACAACAAATTTACTGTTGTAAAATATTAAACATCGTGCTTATTCAGTTTCTCACCATCATATAAGTAATCAGACCACTTAGAGCAAAAACTACATTTATTAGAATACAATTAGAATATAGCAAATAACTTTTCTAAACTGTAAGTAAATATGCAATAAACACTTTTATGCAGTTAATAAGAAGAAATCTATAAATTTGTGCTCAGAAAAAGTATTGCCTCTGTCAGATCCTCCTTCATGGATGCCCTCAAATCTGATCTAATTATTTTGAGAGCAGAGAACAACCTCTCTACACTAACTTGTGTTGGTGGCAAAGCAGTAACCACTCAGGCAACATCTCTGACAATGTCAGGATACAGAGGAATCGCTTGTTGCACTGTTATTTTTGATGAACGGTCAAATTTCTCAATTTCTTTTAGTGCACATGAAAAATTCTGCTGAAATGTACTGGCTGTGTTCCTTGATGGGGATGACTCTTCTATGCGGGAACACTTTGCACGGTCCTTGTGATCCAAATATTTTTTTAAATTAAATTCGTCATCAGTTGATGAGGGTGAAGATGTGGCAGGACGACCAAATTCTTCTTGTTCCTCCTGACTGTTCTGCAACCCTTTCATCCTTACTGCTATTTCAAACAGAGCTTCTTTTCCTTTACTTAGCTGTTGATCATCTAGAAGAATCCGATGCATTGGGTCTACATAAACAGCTGCCAAAAGAATGTTATTTTGTAATAGTAGCTCCTCTCTCCATTTCATTGATGTAGCAATGCCACTTGCAATTAACCCTCCTCTTTGGGACAGGCGAAACATCAGGTTCTTCCACTCCTTTAAGAAAATACCTGCAGTTAAGTCCTCTGCTTGTAATTTTTTAGTCACTGTAAATGGGTGCTCTAGCAATTTTTCCAGCTCAGTCACCTGATTCCACTGACTTTCATTTAGCGTCAGTTGAGGGTTAGCCATGTCTACAACAAAGGTTTTCAGTTCAACCAAGCGCTGAATCATTAAGTACTGCCCCATCGTGTGGCTTGATCAATAATTGCCCCTTTTCCAGCACGTCTCTTCAAAATTGAGTCAACTTTAGGGGTTCTGGCAACAGTAGCCAATTTTCTCACCTTGCCAATCAGTGCAGCAGCATGTCCTTCTTGCAGACTGTCTCTTATAGCCAGCTGTAGCGTATGCACAACACAGGGCATGTGATGAATGAAAGAACATATTGACACAGTTTCAACAAGATCATCTAAACTATCATGTTGCTGTTCATCTGAAGCAACTTCAGTTTGCTCCTCAGTTACAATACTGTGTTCCTCTATTTCAAACATTTCTGTGTCTGTGGACCCAGAATGTTCTTCTAGATGCTGGTCACCATCATTACTCTCATTCATTAGCTTAATAGTACTTATCATATTTGAAGCATTGTCAGTTATGACAGAAAGAACTGGCTCTTTTTTAAGTTCATAGTCTTGCAGAACCTTTTCCACCAAGACCAGGAGAAACTCACTGGTGTGATGAGCTTTGGTGTCTTTTACTGCCAATGTCTTGGTAACTATTTCATTTTTGTCACAAACAAATCGGACATTGATGGCAAAATAGTTCACTCTGTGACGTGTGCAGGCATCCATTTTAAGAAACAGAAAGCGTCCCTTGAGAGTTTTTTTTAAGTTCTTCCTTTTGTTTAAAAGCTTCTTCGATTTACTAATTTTCTAATACTCTCTCTCTCTCCAGAGAAACACCAAGCTTGCGGGCCATTTCCCCATTCAGACACACAAAAGCTGGTCGTGAAAATAATGAAATAGGCACACTATCCTTTACAACAAGCTCTATGATCTGTTTTTTAAATGTATCTATCTACTGTCATTGTCACAGTAACTTTGTCACTGACAAAATATCTTGCAACTGATGGCTGCAAAGTTCTCTGCTCCTTTGTTTGGCTGGAAGAGCTGGGCACTGGTTCATTGGTTTGGATGCAGTCTCTCTCATCCACTGCTTTCAGTACTTCTGGATGAAAGCGCTGTAAATGTCTCTTTAGATTAGAAGCTCTGGTAGGAGCATTTTTATCTTTGCCTGAATATGCACTCATCTTGGCTTCACAGCATTTGTTTTCGTCTGGATCATTTGTCATACACTGACAGACATAATGTTTTCTATCTTGAGTGATGGTGAAATGTTCAAATACAGCTGATTTAATGTGATGCTTCTTTGACATTCTCAAGTTTTTAATTCTGCATTCACAATCCAAATGACAATTGTTCTTCCTAAAAACAATTGTACAAAATTATTGCCAGGTCGTACAACTGATATAGTGGTCAGTAATACTGTTATTATTCCTCATGTACTCACAGTTAACTGATGCAAAGTTTGTTGAAAGGATAATACTTCTTACAGTCTTCCTCTTCTGAGTAGCAGGCAGCTGTGAGATGCTTGGAAGATGCACACCTAGTATGATCTAGTCTAGAGGAGGAGCTTTACTACTAAGAATTTGCAACACATTTTCACTTTCAGTTTCATACATTGTAAGTAGGGGGGTTGGGGCAGCATGAGGTTAACAAAGTATAAGATTAGATAAGGGCAGTGGAGAACAGTGACACACAAGAAGTAAGAAATGTCTCTATCTCCAGCAGAACTGCTTATCACTGTTCATAGTTTGAAAAGAACATATATATTTGAGTAACATTTATAAAATTCATATGAAAGTTCAATTATGAAATATTAATACATTTTTTTTAAAGCTGGAGTCGGTACATTTCTACCGACTCCGACCAAAACTAACTCCGACTCTCCGACTCCACAGCCCTGTGTTGAACTGTACATTTTTCTCTAGTGGTTTGTATAGGGACCAAAAATGCATGTGAAAATGCATTTAACTAAAATGCAGTCGCATTTTTAATTACAGAATGAAAGCTTTTCTGTCCAAAAAAAGCATTAAAAAGCACTTCTTGAAATCTGCACTAAAAAGGCATAAAATAAAGGGGAAAAGCAGCAAAAACACAATCTGAGAAGATTCAGACCTGCAGATAAAAAGCAGCAGAAAAAAAGGACAATTTTCACTGTGTGATCACGCCCTTACCCTTTTACGGTACTGCTAGATGCTGTCCACGCGCAGCAGGTCAATGGGTGCATGCTATGAAACAAAATCACGTGGCTGTTGGTGACCGCAGCAGGGTGGTCTGAACCCACCCTATGCCAATGTACATGTACAACAGGTTGTGAACCCAGCTATCAGAGGTAGCTGGACAAGAGATGCGCTGCATTTCCATTTCTGCCTTCACGGTCTAGTAAATAGAAGCCACAATATCCAACAATGATCGACAACACCTTAGGACAGGCCATCTGTTTTTATGCACTAGATAACCCTTTAAAATGACTATGTGCTGTTCTGCTGTCGGAGCACATGAACAATATAAATATCGCCTCACGTGTAGCTGCAAGACATTCATTTGTTTATCATAATTGAGGTGCGTAGCATGGAGAACTATGAGTGGAATTCAGCCCCAGCGCGTCTTGAGAATAGTTACTTCCTGCCATTATTAGGAAAGAGAAAGCACACAAGGCGGCATTATGCCGTGCCATATGTGTGACGTGCCTCCTTATTTCTAGGTGGTGGTGTCGCCCCAGCCTCTCTCGGGGAGTTCTTTCATCATTAAAAAGGAATCTGTCAGTAGGATTGTCCCTCCTAAACTGTCTATGTGGGCACGCAGGTAGAAGGAAGGCTAATAAAGTGAAACTTTGATGTCTTAATGCAGAGAGCCACATTTTCTTATATAAATGAGCTGTTCTAGGCTATGGTCCGAACACCGATCTGCAGGAGAACCTGCCTCAGAGATTATTGTAAATGAATGGGGGGTTACCATTGTGGCGTATCACTGATACAGAACAGTACGACTCAACGGTAGAAAACGGTACACAATGCTTGATAAATTTGCCAAATTCAAAGATGTACTTTATTTGGGATTTTACTTTTTTGTTTTTTTGCTCCTTTTTTACATTAACATGTTGCACAATTCTTTCAATAAGCTTTAAAATGCCACACATTAGTTTTCAACTAGGCAAAAAAGAAAAAAGACATTTGATATTCCACTAGGGTATTGGAGTACCATCGAGCAAGAATTTGGAGACCTTTCAAAAAAAATTGCATGTGATTTAGCCAGAAACAGTTGACTAATGAAAACAATGCCCACGTTGTCAAGCGCAGACCAAAAATGACGAGGACTGAGAAAGCTGGCACAAAAGCCAGAGCAAATTTGGAACAAAAATAAAAATACCTAAAATCCTAACATTTATGTTGGAAAAGGCGCTAAAAGATTATACCAAGGTTTTCATTCTTTTAAGATAAGACATCCTCTCCTTCTCTGGTCTTTTCCTGTTACTTGGGCAGGCAGCAGCACCACCCCATCATGGATCTCCTTCTTCCCGGAGTTTAGTTTACATTTATTACCCCGCAGATACACCATGTCGGACCCCCAGCTGACAGGCGCCAACAGCACTGATCAATGTCAGAGGAAAGAATAGAACGGCACATGCTCTTTGATAGAGAAGCAGCATAGGGAGAATTTGCATTAATATTAGATCAATGTGCGATGGTCAGGCTGCAGATAATGGAAAAGCAGCAATAGTGCATGTCTGTCCCCAGCTGTACATGGTAAGGACATGACTTCATTTGTAACTGAAGCATAATAGTTATCATGTGCCATTTTCAGGAAAATCCTCATTGACTTATACCGTGGGCCATCAGGAAGAATTTTACCATCAGACACCTTGTTTCTTGCAATGTAAAAGAACCTGGAAACTTCAAACAACATTCTTAGTCTTATGCTTCTTTACTATAGAGAGAATTAATTGAAATAAAATAGAGAAATACGGTACATGCACAGTGGAACGAAGCAACAAGGGATATATCAGATGTGCGTATATTTGGCTTCTTGGGATTCATCCTCATCTGGCACTACTGAATACTTTTTGCATATAATCTACATAAACCATGTTCAGTAGAAAAAAAGAACTAAATCAATTATTTTAAATACATTTCTAAATACATTTAATCAGCAAATCACAAAACTTTTAAGTAGTATTAAAATGGCTGCTGCATTAATACACTGTCACAAACCAGTCCAGTCGTGTTAGGATAGGCCTGTGAGCATGTGCAGCAGGAAACCCTGTTACTCAAATTTGGAGCTATCTATACTATGTAATTTAGAGAGCCAGGCTGGACAGTAGTATGGGCGGCTCCTTCCTGTAGAACTCCTTTATATCTTTAGTATTAGATCAAACAGACAGGGTGGACAGCAGTTTGAGAGGCCTTCTCTTTAGTTCAGCACCCCTATATAGCTCCATTTTTAGATCAGAAAGAGAGAGTGTACAGCGATGTGAGTGCAGTATAGTCTGTTACCATAATAATGCTGGTATCTCCAGTATTGGGTAAGAAAGACAAGATGGACAGCAGAGTAAGTGGTCTCTTGTTACCTCATCGGCCCTGGTATCTTGAGTATTAGATGGGAGGACAACAGTGTGAGCAGCCTCTTTAGTAACCCTGTTATTTCCAGTATGAAATTAGAAAGACTATGGACAGCAGTGTGAGCAGTCTCTCTACCTCAGTTCCCTTAATATCTCCAGTATTAGTTTGGAAAAAACAGGGTGGACAGCAGTGTGAGCAGCCTCTTATTGTCTCAACACCACTAGTATCTCCAATATTAGATAAAGACAGGATGGACAGCAGGGTAAGTGGTCTCATTACCTCATTGGCCCCGGTATCTCAAGTATTAGATGAGAGGGACTGGGAGGACAGCAGTGTGAGCAGTCTCTTACCACAGCACCCTGGTATTTCCAGTATTACTTCAGTAAAATAGTGAACAGCAGTGTGAGCAGTCTCTTCTTACCTGCAAATGGATACGTACTACCTCTACTCAGGACTAGATCAGAATATCCACTGGAAGCGCAGCTTCCTCCACATGAAGGGGGCTTAGCTTCCTGCTGCACATGCTCATACCTTACCTACCACCATTCTAGGACTGGTTTCTGGCAGTGTTAAAGGACAGTGGCCATTTTAATTCTATGGTGTTTCCCTCAGTAAACAAAACAATTGTGATTTGCTGTTTAAAAGCATTTAGGAATTTTTTTATGATGGAATTTACGTTAGTTTATTTTTAATTTTGGAGAGCGCCTTTAAACAACTTGTCTTTGGTGTTGGAAGCATTATCAATATTTCATTAATTTTTCAGACATTTCTTCAAATTGTGGATAAAGATCTGATGGCAGATAATGTCAACCTCTAACAACATAGCGCAAGCTCGAAAGCTGGTGGAGCAACTCCGTATCGAGGCCGGTATCGAAAGAATTAAGGTATACTTAACACGTTCATTGTCTTTTGGTTCAGTTTGAATGTCATCTGAGCTGATTCCACTGGGATAAGCCTGATTACTGGAAGGTTAAGGGATTTTACCAGTTGTAATCATATTTGATCTGAACTGATTAGCTAGCCATCTGGGCAACAATACCCTGCGCTTGTCTCCAGATTAGTAGTCCTTTGCGCACAGTAACCTCTGTTGGATTGTTATATGACAAGAATTCCAGTGATTAACACTAGGAGCAATGTTCTTTTTCTCAACCACCAGTACATTTCCTTGTGCAGCGACAGTACAGTGAGGTCTGTGTGTGTCATTGTGTGCTTCTGTATGTACACTACTGTAGATGAGTAATGGACAGACTGTACAGAAAAGGGACACTGGCTCCTAGAAGATGATCTGAAGACTTGTGCCATTGTCATCCTCATGCCAGCGATGCCATGAAAGTACACATGTGGTGTACTGCAGTGTGAGCATGCGTAGCGGGCACTCGACAAGTGATGGCTTCAATATACACGCAGATACAAATTCTCATCCTGTCCCCACAGCACTTGCCAACTTACTTTTGTGTTAAGGCATTCGGTAGAAACACAATTCTAGTGCTGAAATTCGAAACAACTGGAGATTTCCATTTATTTTCGCAGTGTGAATAAAAAAAAAAGCAGGTAAAAAAATAAATATAAGCTCCTGCCAATCCAAATGATTGCTATTATCCCTGCCCCTGTCAAAAACCATGCATCTGATATCTAAAATTAATTGTTACAGGAAGAGGACCAAATTTTAAAATGTATTTTCATCCTTTGTGGCTGTAAATTGAAAAAAAAATTACAATGTGGGAAAAAAGACAATTATTTCCTTTATGTTCACACTATTTGCTGCTAGTGGCAAAAAAATAAAATAAAAATAAAAAGTATAAGAGTGGAGTATAAAAATAGCCTAAAAATGAAGCCCAGTGCAAACTCTCTTTAAACCGCATCAATAAAAAAAAAACAGCGAAAATGATGCCTGGTCAGTAACTGGGGTAAATGGCCCAGCCTTGGAATTGGTTATTGATCCTAGGACTCCTCACAACACGCAGTATAATGTGTAAATGCTGTCTTCTTTCTACACTTCTCCTTATACAGCATGCTTCTGAGGACTAGAATAGAAGAATTCACAAATCTGCTTGTCCTGAGAGAAGTGCTATAATTGTTATTTTCTCGTATTTTGTGTGTGAACAAGGTCAAATAAGTGGCACAAAGTTATAGTTTGCATGTATTTTATCTTTTCAGCAAACGCATGTGAAAAAGCTAAGTCTGCCCAAAGGTAACAAGGAGGTGGCTGATTTGTGGCCACAAATGTTTATAGAAGATTTTTCAATTTAAGGCCAGGATCACACAAGGGTATATTCTCTCCTGCAAGGGAATTAGATCGATTATGGTAATGACACTCTGACTTTTTGAGAGAATTTTAGCACAGGTGAGGAGAAGGTGGAGAACAAAATGTCTCCATCTTCTCCATTGTGTGAGTCTGTGCAGTCCGATGATTTCCACACACCCATAGACTTGAATGCATGCAAATCGGAGCATGTTGCAATTTTTCTCATGCCAAATTGGCATGAGAAATGAAGCGCTGATCAGTGCTGCCCCATATGCTCAAAATGGTATTTCATCTCTGTCCAGATTGGGTCCAAACTGGTCAGGACATTTTATCGGGCTTTGCTACATTGTTCCAGTACCTTCCATAGAGATGAATAGGGTAGCTCGCCTGTTTCATGTTTCCAGCCACCCGTGGCCAATCCATTGATATTCCCATCTTAGCCATGAATGGCGGATATGGGAATAGTTTTTTAACCCCTTTCTGACATCAGATGTACTATCCCGTCCATGGGACCCGGACCCCTATGCCCATGGACGGGATAGTACGTCTAGTGCGATCAGCGTCGCCCACGTGGTGAGGGCCGCTAATCGCGGCCAGGTGTCAGCTGATTATCACAGCTGACACCCGGCACAATATGTCAGGGGCGGTCACGGACCGCCCCCGACACGTTAACGCACACCGCGATCAAACATGATCGCGGTGTACCGGGGTTAAAGGGAAGCATCGGCAGGGAGGGGGCTCCCTCCGTGCTTCCCTGAGCCCCCCACGGCAGCGCAATGTGCAGCGCTGCTGCGGGGGGCTCCTTCCCTGCAGACCCCCGAATCCAAGATGGCGACGGGGGCCTTCGGGGGCCTGCAGTGAGCTGATTTCCTCAGTGCCTGCAAAGCGCAGGCATGAGGAAGTCTGCAACAGTGCCTGTGACAGATCGCTGATCTGTGATGTGACAGATCAGCGATCTGTCACAGGACAGTGATGTCCCACCTGGGACTATGTAATAAAGTTAAAAAAAAAAAAAAGTTAAAATAATTTAAAAAAAAAAACGCCAAATTAGAAAAAAAAAAAAAATTCCCCCAATAAATTCATTTTTTGGAAATAAAAAAAAATCCAATAAAAGTACACATAGTAGGTATCGCCGCGTCCGTAACGACCTGCCCTATAAAACTGTCCTATTAGTTAATCCCTTTAGCGCACCCCTTAAAAAATAAAACGAAACAAAAAATGATTTATCATACCGCCAAACAAAAAGTTCAATAACGCGCTATCAAAAAGACGCATATAAATATCCATGGTACCGCTGAAAACGTCATCTTGTCCCGCAAAAAGTGAGCCGCCACACAGCGTTATCAGCGAAAAAATAAAAGTTATAGCTCGCAGAATAAAGCGATGAAAAAATAATTTTTTATATAAAATAGTTTTCATTGCATAAAACCGGCAAAACATAAAAAACGACCTAAATGAGGTATCGCTGTAACCGTACTGACCCGAAGAATAAAAGGGCTTTGTCAAGTTTACCGCACGCGGAACGGTGTAAACGCAACGCCCCCAAAAGAAATTCATGAAACGCTGGTTTTTGTTCATTCTACGTCCCAAAAATCGGAATAAAAAGCGATCAAAAAATGTCACGTGCCCGAAAATGGTACCAGTAAAAACGTCAACTCGTCCCGCAAAAAATAAGACCTCACATGACTCGGTGGGTCAAAATACGGAAAAATTATAGCTCTCAATATTTCTTGATGCAAAATCTATTTTTACAATAAAAGGCGTCTTTTAGCGTGTGACAGCTGCCAAACATAAAAACCCGCTATAAATAGTAAATCAAACCCCCCGTTATCACCCCCTTAGTTAGGGAAAAATAATAAAACTAAAAGAAAATGTATTTATTTCCATTTTCCCGTTAGGGTTAGGGCTAGGGTTAGGGTTGAGATTAGGGTTAGGGGTGTGTTGGGGTTTGGGTTGGAGTTAGAATTGGGGGTTTCCACTGTTTAGGCACATCAGGTGCTCTCCAAATGCAACATGGCGTCTGATCTCAATTCCAGCCAATTCTGAGTTGAAAAAGTCAAATGGTGCTCCTTCCCTTCCAAGCTCTGCCATGCGCCCAAACAGTGTTTTACACCCACATGTAGGGTATCATCCTACTCATGACAAATTGCAAAACAACTTTTGGGGTCCAATTTCTCCTGTTACCCTTAGGAAAATAAAAAATTGGGGGCAAAAATATCATTTTTGTGGAAAAAAATGATTTTTTTATTTTCACGCCCGGGCGTTATAAACTTCTGTGAAGCGCTTGGGGGTTCAAAGTGCTCACCACACATCTAGATAAGTTCCGTGGGGGGTCTAGTGTCCAAAATGGGGTCACTTGTGGGGAGTTTCAATAGTTTAGGTACATCATGGGCTCTCCAAACGCACATGACACCCGCAGACCATTCCATCAAAGTCTGCATTCCAAAACGTCACTACTTCCCTTCCGAGCCCCGACGTGTGTCCATACAGTAGTTTTCTCCCACATATGGGGTATCCGTGTACTCAGGACAAATTGGACAACAACTTTTGGGGTCCAATTTCTCCTGTTACCCTTGGGAAAATAAAAAAAATTGGTGACTAAAAGATCATGTTTGTGGAAAAATACAAATTTTTTATTTTCACGCCCGGGCGTTATAAACTTCTGTGAAGCACTGGGGGGTTCTAAGTGCTCACCACATATCTAGATAAGTTCCTTGGGGGGTCTAGTTTCCAAAATGGTGTCATTTGTGGGGGGTTTCCACTGTTTTGGTACATCAGGGGTTTTCCAATCGCGACATGGTGTCCGATCTCGATTCCAGCCAAAAACGTCAAATGGCGCTGCTTCCCTTCCGAGCTCTGCCATGCGCCCAAATAGTGGTTTACCCCCCACATGTGGGGTATCGCCGTACTCAGGACAAATTGCACAATAACTTTTAGGGTCCTGTTACCCTTGGGAAAATAAAAATTGGTGGTGAAAAGATCATTTTTGTGGAAAAAATGATTTTTTTTAATTGTACCGCTGTACGTTATAAACTTCTGTGAAGCCCTTGTGGGTTCAAAGTTCTCACCACATATCTAGATAAGCTCCTTGGGGGGTCTAGTTTCCAAAATGGGGTCACTTGTGGGGGGTTTCCACTGTTTAGGTACATCAGGGGCTCTCCAAACGTGACATGGCGTCCGATCTGAATTCCAGCTAATTTTGCATTGAAAAAGTCAAACGGCGCTCCTTTCCTTCTGAGCTCTGCCATGCGCCGAAACAGTGGTTCCCCACCCCAAGTTTTTTGTGTGCCGTATCTCGGATTTAAAGGCATAAAAAAATCAAAGTTGGAAAATTGCGACATTTTCGCCAAATTTCCGTTTTTTTCACAAACGCAAGTTATTTGAATAAAATTTTACCACTAACATGAAGTACAATATGTCACGAGAAAACAATGTCAGAATCGCCGGGATCCATGGAAGCGTTCCAGAGTTATGACCTCATAAAGGGACAGTGGCCAGAATGGTAAAAATTGGCCCGGTCATGAATGTGCAAATCACCCTTGGGGGTGAAGGGGTTAAGCTAAAGGTACACTTGACTTGCCTGCACCTTTGTGTACTCCTGTGTGTAGCCTTATACGATCTGTCAGCTAGAATAGTATTTATTCTGCAAAGAGTAGGATAAAGTTTTACATTTACAGCTACTCGCATGCTACCTTTGCTTTTTGCTTTCACGGTTATCCACAAATGAAAGATACTTGCGTATGGACGTAATGT